>NC_041380.1:403712087-403722738 GCF_002162155.2 Triticum dicoccoides
CCCCTCCCCCTGTCCCCCTCCACTCCATTCGCTCCGCCAAAGACGCCCTCCCCGTCGCGCCGATACATCGGCGCCGCGGTTCGGCGATCCTCTCGCTCCCACAGTACGCTCTCGTAGACTGTCGTCCTCTAGCCGCGCCGCCACCTCTGGCTACGTTCTTGTGGAGGCGCACGGCGGTCAGTGCCGCCACCGCTGGCGACGTTCGTGTGGAGACACACGGCGGTTAGCTTCTCCGACGGTACACACATTCTAGAGTGAGGCCCCGTTCATGTCGGTGTAGCGCTGAATGTTAGCTGATAGACGCTGTTAATCTCACTATTTGCCGAAGTAGTTTACTGTTAATATGCTCTGCTTAAGAAGCTTCCTTGCCCTGTTCTGCACTCAATCTGCTTAGCTGAGATGGCATGCCAAGGACGATTAGTTGCTAAAATATCCTGCCATATATTTATTGTGACGTAGATTGCCATGGTCTAGTAGCCAATTTGTTAGCTGAAATAGCTCTACACCATTTTATACTCGATCTTTGTTGCTGCGATGGCCTTTGATAGTTCGATGGTTGTGTGCTCGGCCTCATTGACTGCTGAAACAGCCTGCCATAATTTGGCACTCAAATTTGTTTGCTGAATTAGCTTTACATATATTTCGTTACTTAGATCTGCTCGTCCAAATATCTTGCCATAGCTTTAGACATCGACCTAGGTATTTTTTCTGGACTTCATAAAAAAGCATATATGTTTTTCCTGTAATATCTAGTAGAAGAACTAATTTGTATGTCTAACAGATGGACAGGACTTGGATAACTTCTGCTCGAAGATTCTCCGCAGCATATGTCGAGGGGATTGAAAACTTTATGAACTTTATCAGAGCTGAGTACGGTGGTCCGAAATCAGATGTGCTCTGCCCGTGTAGCAGTTGTATGAATTCAGTTACAAGACCCCAGTCAACTATGCAAAATCATCTACACTTGTATGGGATGTCGGTCACATATACTAGGTGGGTTCATCATGGTGAAGCTGTGAACGTCAATGTTATTGACTACATGGAAGCAGCAGATCACCATCTTGATCTGCCTGATGCTCAGGTGGAAGAGGAGGAGGAGGTGGTGGTGGCAGAGCCAGTGAGTTTGACCAAAATTGAAACAATGCTACGAAATGCGCGTGCATTCCGTGAACTTTCACCAGCAGAAGAAAAACGGTGGGCCCGCATGTTGGAACAATGCAACGTTGCTGTCACCCCAGGAAATAAGCTGTCAGTATTCTCAGCTATGGTCACCTTTCTTCAGGTGAAGACATCTGAGCGGATGACCAACAAATCATTCGATGCGATGTTGGATGCTTTCCGCGAATCTTTCCCAGATGCGTCTGAGCTACCACACACCTACAGTAAAATGAAGAATTTCCTTCGTGCAGTTGGAATTGGATATGATATGATCCATGTTTGTAAGAATAATTGTGTTCTATTCCAGAAGGATTATGCCAACTTAAGTGAATGCCCAAAATGCAAATCATCAAGATGGAAAGATGGCGATGCTATGAAGAGGATTCCTCATAATGTTCTGAGAGATTTTCCAATTACACCAAGATTGCAGAGGTTGTTTCATGATGCTGAAACAAGAGAGGATGTACTGTGGCATTCTAGGAACCAGGAGTACAGAGATCAGAATGTAATGATCCATCCATCTCATGGTAGTGAGTGGAAAAGCTTCAATGATAAACACAAAGAGCTTGCTGCTGACCCGAGAAACATTAGACTTGGTTTAGCTTCAGATGGATTTAACCCATTTGGCCACCAGAGCGCCACATATAGCATGTGGCCAGTGCTTGTTATCCCTTACAACATGCCTCCAAATGTCTGCACCGAAGAATCAAACTACATGATGGCCTTGCTCATCCCAGGTCCAAAAAGTCCTGGAAAGGATTTTGATTTGTTCATGGAGCCTCTTGTGGAGGAACTTCAACAGCTATGGAAGGGTGTTCTCACTCGAGACCTATATAGCAGCCCACCAGCTGATTTCTTTCTGCGTGCTGTTATAATTTGGTGCATCCATGATTATCCGACTTTGGGCACTATGTTAGGGCGAACGACACATGGTTACAATGCATGTGTTCGCTGTGACAGGAATCCGCTGTCATACGCAATTCTTAGCAAGATCTGTTACATTGGACACCGTCGTTTCCTTGCCAAGGACAAGCCGCATCCTAGAAAATACCGAAGACATGTGTTCAATGCAAAGCATGAAAACCGTGATGCGCCAAAGAGGCTCACCGCCGATGAGTTGCAAGTGGAATTAGAGAAGGTCAGGCATATTACACCAGGAAACCATCCTGGTAATGGTAGCGGGAAAAGGAAGCATGGCAGGGTAGAAGAGAGATTATTGTTTACCCGCAGCTCCACTTTGTGGGACTTGGAGTATTGGAAAGATTTGGATCTAAGGCATAATTTTGATGTGATGCACATCAAGAAAAATATACGTGACAGCATTATCGGCACACTTCTTAATATTGAAGGCAAGACGAAAGATACCTTAAAATCTAGGATTGATTTGACATAGCTGGGTATCAGAAAGGATTTGCAGGTGCAAGATGAAGGTAAACCACGGGATATGGCACCAGCTGTGTACGTCTTGGACAAGGTAAAAAGAAAAGAATTATGTGAGGTCCTGTCACGTGTGAGATTCCCACATCGATTTGCTTCCAACCCTGAAAGGAGAGTCAGTGCAGATGGAAACAAGGTACAAGGGTTTTTAAAACTCATGACTGCCACGTCCTACTTCAAAGGGTTTTACATGTTATCCTTAGAGGATTGGGCCGCCCTGACTTATACAGAGCAGTCGCAAAGTTGGGACAATTCTTCAGGGAACTCTGCAGTAGGAATATCAGGATAGATGCTTTGGAGCATCTTAGAGACAAGATACCAACTATCCTATGCGACCTTGAGAAGATATATCCTCCAGCCTTCTTTGATGTGATGGTGCATTTGGCTGTTCATCTACCTGATGAGGCACTACTTAGAGGTCCAGTACAGTATGGCTGGATGTACCCTATTGAAAGGCGGCTAGGCACTTTCAAGGGCTATGTTAGGAACAGAGCTAGACCCGAGGGTTCCATTACAGAGGCCTACATTGCTACAGAAGCGTTGACATTCTGCTCAAAATACATTGAAACAGCTGATCAGCTTAGCAAAGAGGTGGGTGAAGACAATTCCGGGCTCAATGTTTTCGATTATTCTGTTCGAGTTACATGGAAGAGTCGACAAGAGGAAAAACCTAAAGATTTGGACAAAATGGTTTGGTATGTGTTGAATAACTGTCCTGAGATACTACCCTATATCAAGTAAGTGCAGTACTGCAGCTTATACATCGTAATCTACTAAACTTGCAGCACATTCTTATATATTTAGATGTTTGATGTGATCACTATGTTGTGCTGCATCTACAAAGAGGAGTTATTGCCGCAAAATCCAAGAAACATTGACAAACTGGTTATGGCAGGATTTGCGAAATGGTTCAAGAACCATGTAAGCTTTTGAAGTGCACTGTCAGTTTTTTTAATATATTGAGTACATAAGATGATCAGCTTGTCTATTTTCTAACCATAGGTTAAGAAGATGCGGGAGGATGGGCAGGCAGTTGATGATGCCCTTTACTCACTAGGAATGGGTCCTGATACTCGGGTAAGACATTATGAATCTTGCGTTGTTGGAGATGTGCACTACAACACCCTTGCACGAGACGAAGGCAGGAAGACACAAAACAGTGCCATCATGAGCACGGATACGTATGACAAAGAGACAACTAAAATGTATGCTAACATAACAGACATTATTCAGTTGCAGTATATCTCCAGTTTCGAGGATCATCGGTGTGTGGTTCTGTTGTGCTGTCGTTGGTATAACCTGTTTTCCAGGATCGCAAAACCCAGAGCTGATGATTATTTCAAATCCATCAATGTCAAGGCGGCGTACCAGACCAACAAGCCTTTTATTTTGGCAAATCAAGCAACACAGATATTTTCCATGGAAGACACATTTGCACGTAGAGATGACTGGAGAGTATTGCAAAGGTTTGAGCAAAGGAATTCGTTTAATGAAGTTGCACAACAAGATGATGCTTACACTGCTCCTGATGTACAAGATAACACAGATGTTCCTAATATCTTTGAGAACCATCACGTCAATGACGCCGGCGAAAAGATTGCCTGTCGTGCTGTGGACATACAAGAGTTGATCAAGAAGAAGCCAACGTTCGAGGACGTTGAGGACGAAGAAGAAGATGACACCATGGGGAATTACGATTCAGACTGATACACATCGTGAAGATGTTGACGCTGCTGCTGTGGATGATGATTACATTGCTTTTGTCGTATTTGCCTGTCAGAAGATGTTTTTTATCTACTATGTGAAATTGTGTTTGCTATGACAACTGAAACCTGATGAACATGTTGCTTAGTATTTTGCTGTGAGAACATCACTTGTTATGTATGCTGATTTGTGTTTGGTGATTGTATGACAACTAAAACATGATGACATTGTTGTTTAGTTGTACTCATATTTGGCTGTGAAACTTGAATTTGATGACATAGTTTGTTGTTGGACTGCAATTTGCTCGACGTCTTCGAATGAGAACAAAGCTGACCCGACAGAGCCTCTGCTATTTATTTATTTATATGAGCAAAAGGGGATACCCCCTGATTTCTGTTAATAGAAATCATTAGATGTTCACAACACTACGCCCAGCCTGCTACACAGGTTTCATTCATTACTAGTTTCAGCAAAGTGCTCATGTCGTAGCCACTGAATACATCACGAGTGCTACATACACTGCAAATAAAGAGACAATCGTCCTACAGAGCACATCAATTTTGCCCATTATCTTCACAAGCTCTTTCATCTCCTCATTGCTGTCAAGGCCGTTCAGCAGCTGTTGCTTGGCCATGATCAGAGGAACTGCATCTTTAAGCTTCTGCCATTCCTTCAGTTACTTGTCCAACACCCCAACCTGCTGGTATTGGGATTCCTCGGCTAACCAAATAATCAGCGTAGTTGCATTCCCCCACATCAGCAACTTCCCAGAAATACAAATCACACGAATCTTCCCTTTTCTGCACGAATCAAATTGGTAGATCATCAACCAAACTATTAAAAAAATCAGCAACTGAAAGCAGCAGAACAACACTTAAACATATTATTACCCCATGATTCGGGCATTTGTAGAAGACTCGGCTAGGGTTGCGGATTGTGGTTGAGACGCGACGGATGACTCTGCGTGATTTACAGCAGTGGCACCACACCAACGGCAGCGGGTTGCGATGAGCAATCGGCTGCGGTGCGCGTGCCGGCGAGGGTGTGATGAGACCCATAGGCGATGCTACGGGTTGCGACTTGGCGCATATCTGGTTGTTGCCTGCTGAAGAGCAGGTGGACGAGCAGCCAGCGGACATGGTTGCTGCGGCCAGAGCTTCTGATGCTAGGCAGAGTAAGTAGAGAAGAGGAGAAGCGAACGTTGGATATGTCAGTTTCATTACTTGTAGAGTAGCATAGCACCATATATAGTCATAGTCTAGGTTTGGATTCGAACCAGCTACGGGAGCACGTCTTTCTTTTTTCTAAAACTCGGCAACGTCTCATTACTGGTACACTAGCTTGTTCTGTACGCCTTCCCAAGTCTTTGATTTTCTTTCCCTTTTTGCAAGGCAGGAAGGAGGACAAAATTGAGAGTTCCTGGGACTCGAACCCAAGACCTCTCGGTTGAAAACCAAGGGTGCTAGTCACTTATGTGGCGAACGTTACCTGTGAGGAGGACGGCAGATGAACGCATTTTCCTTGCAGTTTTCTTCCTATATATAAAAAAGTATGCTACTTGGTGTCCGCTTAGTCAACAAAACGATTGTGCCAACCTTGACCGTTGGATTGACATTCAACGTATGTCGCGTTTCTTCAGTCTCTTCTTCCTCGAGCCGCCAAAGCCAAAACAGCACTGGCGGGACCGCCTGCTCCTGCCTCCCACGGCTGGCTGTGATCTGCCCCGGCTCCTGTTCGTTCCCGTCCGAGGCCTCACCATCGTCCTCCGCCTTGGTTCGCTCGCCGCGGCGCCGCCCTCCGGTGTTGTCAACATGGTCAACAACCAAGAGGAATAAGGAGATGATTGTACATGGTGAGGATGATAGTAGGGACCCAGCAGCGCGCGTAGTAATTTTGTTTTTTCGGGACGGAGAAGGGTATCAACTGGGTTGTGCGGGACCCATGGCATGTCTAGCCCAGGCTTTTATTTCATATGTTTAGCACATGGCCAGCCAAGTTTGTTTTTTCCTTTCTGAAAATTGCTAGCTAGCTATTTTGTTTTTTGCAGAATAACCAACGTAGGCCTACTTGCTTTTCTACGCCCTGCTAGGCCGGAAATCTTTCAAGACGAGGAGGGATGCATTTTGCCCAGAAAATGGGCTATAAGTAATAAGAAATGGGCTATAAGTAATAATAAATGGGCTGTAAAATGAAAAAATACAGCAAACAGACAATTAGTTCCAAAATACTATTTTCTTTCGGAATTTGATATTTTAAATTTCATTGTTTTTGTGTGGGTAAAATTTCATTGAATTTAAATTAAGGTATATTTAGATTTAAAATTAATTTGAATCTGGCTAGAAATTTCAGGCTGTATGCTATTTGGGACAGATTTGGAGGCTGACTTGTGGGTCTACTAGGTTGACGTGTACTTTGGCTCTGTCAACTTAGTCCACAAATGATTCTAGCAGCAGTGGCCGTTGGATGTTAATCCAACGGTCGTGCTGCTTCTTCAATATCTGATCTTCTTGCTCCAGCCGCCCAAACCAGCTCCGATGGGACTGCCTGCTCCCGCCTCTCGTGGCCGGCTATGCTGCCGCACGGGCCGTACCGCCCCACCCTACTTCATTGCTGGCCAGGCCATTCCTCTACTCACCCACACCTCCTGTTATTTTCCGGCGACGGCAGCCGGACCAGTAAACCCTCGTACTCCCCACCGTGTGGGCAACCATTGTCGAGTCTTCCCCGGCTCCGTGTCGTCCCCTTCCTAGGCCTCCCCGTCGTCCACCGCCATGGTGCTCTCGGCGCGGCCTGGTCAACTTGGTCAATGAACGACATCCATCGGCCGTGGACTGTACGCGCAAAATAATGATTCCTCCACCTGACAGTTGGGACCCACCGGAAGGGCCTTTGTATTTCGCAAAAAAAACGTTGCCCCCGCTGACATGTCAGACCCACCAGCTATATCTTCGCACGCAAGGAAGTGTCTCCTTATTACGCAAAAAAAATGAATACCCCCTGCTAGCTGGGACCCACCATAGTGGGAGGATGACTTGTGGGCCAACAAAGTTGACGGGGACGGAGGGCTTTGTCAACTTAGTCAATATGAACGATTCTAGCTCCAGTGACCGTACGATGTCCATCCAATGGTCGTAGTGCTTCTTCAACCTCTGGTCTTCTTGCTCCAGCCACCCAAAGCAGCGCCGGTCGTGCCGCATGCTCCTGCCTCCCGTGGCCGGCTGTGCTGCCGCGGAGGCCTCACCGCCCCCTACTATTCCCACCGCTGGCCAGGCCCGGCGGCGCCGGTAGCCTCACACCGCAGCCGAACTAGTGAACCCTCGTACTCCTCTCCGCACGGGCTTCCACTGTCGCGTCTTCCCCGGCTCCGCGTCGTCCCCTTCCTAGGCCTCGCCGTCGTCCACCGCTGTGGTGCTCTCCGCACGGCATGGTCAACATGGTCAAGGAACGACTTCCATCAGAAGATTATTGTACGTGGAGAGGCTGACAGTTGGGTCCACGGCCACAGCCTAGTTTTTTTGTGATTTTCCAAGTAAGTCACTTTGTCAGGCCTGTTGGGCTGGAAATCTTTCAAGACGAGGAGAGCTTTCATTCGGCTGGCCGAGAAAATTGCACATCAGTAATGAGAAATGGGTTGTACATTTTTAAAACACATCAAACCGGCAATTAGTTTCAAATATCTTTTTTTTTATTTCAAGATTTCAAATTACATTAATTTTTATGCATGGAGAATTTGTTGGATTTTATGTTGATATACATTTATTTTTAAAATCAGTTTGAATGTGAGTCGAAATTTCGGGATTAAAAACAGTTCGGACCGCACCGAAATATGCAAAATTTCGTATAATTTTTTAACCGTGGCCACAATTTGGGCTGTAATGCTAACAAAAAGAATATGGGCTCCAAAAAAACCTTAAGAATTAGCAAATGGGCTGGAAAATATTAGAAATAATGGCAGATGGGTTGTATGCTATTTTCCACATATTTGAGTCTTTCCTAAAAAAAGGTTGACGCATAAGCAGTGATTGTTGGATGTCCATCCAACGGCCGTCGTGCTTCTTCAATCTCTGCTCTTCCTGCTCCAGCCGCTCAAACAAGCACCGGCGGGACTGCATGCTCCCTCCTCCCCACGGCCGGCTGTGCTGCCGCGCAGGCCTCACCACCCCACCGTACTCCCATCGCTGGCCCAGCCATCCCCCTACTCACCCACACCTGCTGTTATTCTCCGGCGACGGCAGACGTACCAGTAAACCCTCGTACAGTCGTACTCCCCTCCGCGTGGGAAACAACTGCCGAGTCTTCCCTGCCTCCATGTCGTTCCCTTCCTAGGCCTCGCCGTCATCCACCGCCCTGGTGCTCTCGGCGCAGCCTGGTCAACGTGGTCAACGACCGACATGCATCTGAAGTGGACTGTACGTGGAGAGGCCGACAGCTGGGTCCACGACTGCACGCAAGGAAATGCCTCCTTATTACGTGCAAAATAATGATTCCTCCATTTAACATCAGGGACCCACCGAAAGGGCCTCTGTATTTCACGAAAAAACGTTACCGCCGCTGACAGCTCGGACCCACCAGCTATATCTTCGCACGCAAGGAAGTGCCTCCTTATTACGCACAAAAAATGAATACTCCCCCTGTTAGCTAGGACCCAGTATAGTGGCAGGCTGACTTGTGGGCCTACTAAGTTGATGGGGACGGAGGGCTTTGTCAACTTAGTCAATATGCACGATTCTAGCTCCAGTGACCGTACGATGTCCATCCAACGGTCGTAGTGCTTCTTCAACCTCTGGTCTTCTTGCTCCAGCCGCCCAAACCAGCGCCGGTCGTGCCTCGTGCTCCTGCCTCCCGTGGCCGGCTGCGATGCGGTAGAGGCCTCACCGCACCCTACTACTCCCACCGCTGACCAGGCCATCCCTCTACTCACCCACACCCCCTGTTACTCTGCGGGGACAGCAGCCTCACACCCCAGCGAACCAGTGCCCTCGTACTCCTCTACGCGTGGGCATCCACTGTCGTGTCTTCCCCGGCTCCATGTCGTCCCCTTCCTAGGCCTCGCCGTCGTCCACCGCCCTGGTGCTCTCGGCGCGGCGTGGTCAACGTGGTCAAGGAACGGCTTCCATCGGACATGGACTGTACATGGAGAGGTTGACAACTGGGTCCACGGCCGAGCAAGGAAGTGCCTCCTTATTACATGCAAAATAATTATTCCTCCACCTGACAGCGGGGACCCACCGGATGGGCCACCGTATTTCGCCCACCTGACTGCTGGGACCCACCAGCTACATCTTCGCAAGCAAGGAAGTGCCTGACAGTCGGGACCCACCTGGTCGAAGCATACGTAGCGTTGTCATTCTAGTCGCGAACGTGTACGTACATACTGGTCGATGTAGAGGCGCGCACGTGTCGTAGTAGAGGCGCGCATGTGTCGTAGTAGAGGCGCGCACGTAGCATGTACACGTACGTACAGCGGCCAGGGTGCAAGAAAGAAAATACGGCCACGTATGTGTACATCTGGGTGGGGTCTCGAACGCCTACTCGCGCATACGTGCGGCCAGGGCTCATGTACATTGCTGGGTCGGAATGGAGAAACAGCGTCGTCGTCGTGTTCATGAGGATGCAACGGAATGCGTCGTGTTCATGGGGAGGCAACGGAATGCGTCGTGTTCATCGGGAGGGCTTGGACGGAACAGGCGATGGAAACGAGGCCTGGCATACCGCGGAACGGAGGAAACAGCCTTGTGTTCGACCGGCCACGTTCGAAACGGGATCCTGTTCATCGGTAGGGGTCTGGCGTACCACACAATGGAGGAAATGGACCTCCTACGGTCGAAACGGGGGTCCTGTTGATCGGGAGGGGTGTGGCGTACCGCAAAACGGAGGAAACGGACTTGTGTTGGAGCGCTACGGTCGAAACGGGGGTCCTGTTCATCGGGAGGGGTGTGGCGTACCGCAAAACCGGACTCCATGGGATACTGTTCATCTCCATCGTCGACCCCCTCCAACCTCCACGAGCTACTGTTCATCCACCATCGACCTCCTCCAGCCTCCACCTGCGACTGTTCATCCATGGGCTCCTGTTCATCCAGCCTCCACTGCGCGCTACTCCACCGGCGACTGTTCAACCAGCCCTCTCCATGGCCTCCTGTTCAACCACCCCTCCACGGGCTACTGTTCATCCTGCCCTCCATTGTCTACTGTTCATCCTGCCCTCCACGGGGTGGTCCTATTCATCCAGCCCTCCACGGGGTCCTGTTCATCCAGCCCCAACCAGCTCGATCGATCGGGGTCCTGTTCATCCAGAGGCAACACCACAGGGTCCTGTTCATCCATCCCCACCGGGAACTGTTCATCCAAC
>NC_041380.1:403723127-403776483 GCF_002162155.2 Triticum dicoccoides
GCAGCATCGATCGGCTTCAGTTAGCAGCAGTAGCGAAGGAATCGCTCGATCGGGTTCAGTTAACAGCCATCGATCGATCGCTCGGGTTCAGTAACGCGTAGCCTGCAGTGCAATCGCTCGGGTTCAGTTAGAGACCAACGCCTCGCTCGGTTCAGTTAGAGCCAACGCCTCGCACACACGCGCGTACGTGTACGAGAGAAACACGCATCGCTCGTCCCTCGACCTCCCACCGTAACCGGGAACTCCCCGAAATTTTCCTCGTCCTCGCTTCTACCATGGTTTTTACCGTCATGGACGGCCCAAAGAATGTCATGCAGCTACGTCTCCGGCCCGCCCAAGATGAAAAGCCCATTTTCTATCATGATTTTTTGTCATATAAGTAGGATCCCACCACATCTATGATGATACCGAGTTTTGTCACAATTATCGTCATAGAAGTGTCATATGTATGACAGGAAAAAAATTCGTTCGGCCCAAAATGTCACGGATGTGTCTTTTTTTTGTAGTGTATCTTCACCACACAAAATATTTAAATCATGCACAACCCCGATGACAAGCCAAGCAATTGTTTCATACTTTTGACATTCTCAGAAATTTTTCAATCTTCATGCAATACATGAGCGTGAGCCATGGATATAGCACTATAGGTGGAATAGAGTGGTGGTTGTGGAGAAGACAAAAAAGCGAGAAGATAGTCTCACATCAACTAGGCGTATCAACGGGCTATGGAGATGCCCATCAAATAGATATCAATGTGAGTGAGTAGGGATTGCCATGCAACGGATGCACTAGAGCTATAAGTATATGAAAGCTCAAAAAGAAACTAAGTGGGTGTGCATCCAACTTGCTTGCTCATGAAGACCTAGGGCATTTTGAGGAAGCCCATCATTGGAATATACAAGCGAAGTTCTATAATGAAAGATTCCCAGTAGTATATGAAAGTGATAACATGAGAGACTCTCTACTATGAAGATCATGGTGCTACTTTGAAGCACAAGTGTGGTAAAAGGATAGTAACATTGTCCCTTCTCTCTTTTTCTCTCATTTTTTTATTTGGGCCTTTTCTCTTTTTTTATGGCCTCTTTTCTTTCTTTTTTTTATTTTTGTCTGGAGTCTCATCCCGACTTGTGGGGGAATCGTAGTCTCCATCATCCTTTCCTCACTGGGACAATGCTCTAATAATGATGATCATCACACTTTTATTTTTCTTACAACTCAACAATTACAACTCGATACTTAGAACAAAATATGACTCTATATGAATGCCTCCGGCGGTGTACCGGGATATGCAATGAATCAAGAGTGACACGTATGAAAGAATTATGAATGGTGGCTTTGCCACAAATACGATGTCAACTACATGATCATGCTAAGCAATATGACAATGATGGAGTGTGTCATGATAAACGGAACGGTGGAAAGTTGCATGGCAATATATCTTGGAATGGCTATGGAAATGCCATAATAGGTAGGTATGGTGGGTGTTTTGATGAAGGTATATGGTGGGTGTATGATACCGGCAAAAGGTGCGCGGTATTAGAGAGGCTAGCAAAGGTGGAAGGATGAGAGTGTGTATAATCCATGGACTCAACATTACTCATAAAGAACTCATATACTTATTGCAAAAATCTACAAGTTATCAAAGCAGAGTATTACGCGCATGCTCCTAGGGGGGTAGATTGGTAGGAAAAGACCATCGCTCGTCCCCGACCGCCACTCATAAGGAAGGCAATCAAAAAATAAATCATGCTCCGACTTCATCACATAACGGTTCACCATACATGCATGCTACGGGAATCACAAACTTCAACACAAGTATTTCTCAAATTGACAACTACTCAACTAGCACAACTTTAATATCACCATCTTTATATCTCAAAATAATTATCAAGTATCAAACTTATCATAGTATTCAACACACTCATAAGAAAGTTTTTATTATTAATCTTGTATACCAAGCATATTAGGATTTTAAGCAAATTACCATGCTATTTAAGACTCTCAAAATAATCTAAGTGAAGCATGAGAGATCAATAGTTTCTATAAAACAAATCCACCACCGTGCTCTAAAAGATATAAGTGAAGTACTAGAGTAAAACTATATAACTCAAAAGATATAAGTGAAGCACATAGAGTATTCTAACAAATTCTAAATCATGTATGGCTCTCTCAAAAGGTGTGTACAGCAAGGATGATTGTGGTAAACTAACTAATAAAGACTCAAATAATACAATACACTCCAAGCAAAACACATATCATGTGGCGAATAAAAATATAGCTCCAAGTAAAGTTACCGATAGAAGTAGACGAAAGAGGGGATGCCTTCCGGGGCATCCCCAAGCTTTGTATTTTAGGTGTCCTTATATTATCTTGGGGGTTCCATGGGCATCCCCAAGCTTAGGCTCTTGCCACTCCTTGTTCCATAATCCATCAAATCTTTACCCAAAACTTGAAGACTTCACAACACAAAACTTAAAGTAGAAAATCTCGTGAGCTCCATTAGCGAAAGAACTCATTCTTTATTTATATTTGTGTTATACCTACTGTATTCCAACTTCTCTATGGTTTATAAACTATTTTACTAGCCATAGATTCATCAAAATAAGCAAAGAACACACGAAAAACAGAATCTGTCAAAAACAGAATAGTCTGTAGTAATCTGTAGCTAGCGCAAGATCTGGAACCCCAAAAATTTGTGTTATACCTACTGTATTCCAACTTCTCTATGGTTTATAAACTATTTTACTATCCATAGAGAGGGAGGAAGGATGGAGAGAGAGGGGGCGAATAAAACGGCAAGGGTGAAGTGGGGGGAGAGGAAAACAAGAGGAAAATGGCATATAATGTAATGCGGGAGATGAGGGTATGTGATGGGTACTTGGTATGTTGACTTTTGCATAGACCTCCCTAGCAACGGTGGTAGAAATCCTTCTTGCTACCTCTTGAGCACTGCGTTGGTTTTCCCCGAAGAGGAAGGGATGATGCAGCAAAGTAGCGTAAGTATTTCCCTCAGTTTTTGAGAACCAAGTTATAAATCCAGTAGGAGGCTACGCACGAGTCCCTCGTACCTGCACAAAACAAATAAATCCTCGCAACCAACGCAAATAGGGGTTGTCAATCCCTATAAGGCCACTTACGAGAGTGAGATTTGATAGATATGATAAGATAATATTTTTGGTATTTTTATGATAAAGATGCAAAGTAAAATAAAGGCAAAGTAAATAGCAAAGGAAATAACTAAGTAGTAGGAGATCAATATGATAAAGATAGACCCGGGGGCCGTAGGTTTCACTAGTGGCTTCTCTCGAGAGCATAAGTATTCTATGGTGGGTGAACAAATTACTGTTGAGCAATTGACAGAATTGAGCATAGTTATGAGAATATCTAGGTATGATCATGTATATAGGCATCACGTCCGAGACAAGTAGACTGACTCCTGCCTGCATCTACTACTATTACTCCACTCATCGACCGCTATCCAGCATGCATCTAGAGTATTAAGTTAAAAATAGAGTAACGCCTTAAGCAAGATGACATGATGTAGAGGGATAGACTCATGCAATATGAAGAAAACCCCATCTTGTTATCCTCGATGGCAACAATACAATACATGCCTTTCTGCCCCTACTGTCACTGGGAAAGGACACCGCAAGATTGAACCCAAAGCTAAGCACTTCTCCCATTGCAAGAAAGATCAATCTAGTAGGCCAAACCAAACTGATAATTTGAAGAGACTTGCAAAGATAACCAACCATACATAAAAGAATTCAGAGAAGATTCAAATATTATTCATAGATAGACTTGATCATAAACCCACAATTCATCGGTCTCAACAAACAAACCGCAAAAAGAAGATTACATCGAATAGTTCTCCACAAGAGAGGGGGAGAACATTGTATTGAGATCCAAAAAGAGAGAAGAAGCCATCTAGCTACTAACTATGGACCCGTAGGTCTGAAGTAAACTACTCACACTTCATCGGAGAGGCTATGGTGTTGATGTAGAAGCCCTCCATGATCGATGCCCCCTTCGGCGGAGCTCCGGAAAAGGCCCCAAGATGGGATCTCGTGGGTACAGAAAGTTACGGCAGTGGAATTAGGGTTTTGGCTCTGTATCTGGTCGTTTGGGGGTACGTGGATATATATAGGAGGAAGGAGTATGTCGGTGGAGCAACAGGGGGCCCATGAGGGTGGAGGGCGCGCCTAGGGTAGGCAGGCGTGCCCCCTACCTCGTGGCCTCCTGTTTCTTTTCTTGACGTAGGGTCCAAGTCTCTCTGGTCTTATTCGTTGAGAAAATCACGTTCCCGAAGGTTTCATTCCATTTGGACTCCGTTTGATATTCCTTTTCTTCGAAACCCTAAAACAGGCAAAAACAGCAATTCTAGGCTGGGCCTCCGGTTAATAGGTTAGTCCCAAAAATAATATAAAAGTGGATAATAAAGCCCAATAATATCCAAAACAGTAGATAATATAGCATGGAGCAATCAAAAATTATAGATACGTTGGAGACGTATCATTCACCCTCTGGGCCAATATCTCCGCATCCCTGCCAAGATGAAGACAAGTCAAGAAAATAAGCACGGTCCGAAGGGACGAAGATGAATAAAGTCGAGCCACTTACTCATCCTCCGCTTCTTCTTCCGCTGCCTTCCTCTTCCTCCTCGGGCTAAGATACCCGAGGTCGAAGAAGACCTCCGTGTCGTCACCTGCAGGAGGAGGAGAAGCAGGTGGAGTTGGGGAATGCTTGGACGGAGAAGGGGCAGCTTCTTTCTTCTTCGCCACCGCGGCCTTCACCGCCTTCCCCGCCGCCGCGGCCCTCGTCTGACGCATGGGCGCCACCGGGGTTTGTTGCGGCTGTGCGGCCCTGCCGGACCGAACTGGCTCTCTGGAGACGGCCCACCGCAATACACGCCCTTTCCCCATGGCTGGGGGCTCGACAGCTTCAGCCTCCTCCTCGGACGGCTCGTCGTTGTCATCATCAATGAGAGGGGCGCCGGTGCCGGCGCTGCTGGCCTTCCCAGCGGATTCCGCCCACTAGGCGATCTCCTTCTCCTCCGCGGCCGTCGCGGCCTCGTCCTCCAGGCTGCCAGCGTTGCCGGCCTCCCTGGCGAGCTCCGCCTCTGCCACCCTGGCGGTGATGTAGTCGAACTCCGCCTGGGTGGTGTCCTAGACGAGTAGCGGCTCGGCGTGGACATACCCCTCCACCAAGGTGTCAAAGAACTCCTACACCTTTTCCTCCTCTGGCTCGGCCCAATTCGGATTGAGGCCGTGCGCATTGAAGTCCGGCATCATGGCGATGATGTCGGACTGGTGAGAATTGTTGCTCAGCAGGACTACCCCTGCCGGCAACCCAAATAAGGGCCCCTTGGCGACCTTGCCGGCCTTCGTGGCCTTGCCGGACCTCTCGGCTCTGCCGTCGCGGCTCATGTCGAACTGAAAAAGCCGCTGGTAGAAGTGAGCATGTGCCAACACCGTGAAGTTGTGGTTCAGGCCAGGGCGGAGCCGCATGATGTCCGTTGCGTTGCTGAAAAGCCAAGCCGGCCTCCCATTGTTGTGCAGAGGGGCTATGCAGCGGCGAATGAAATCTGCCCCGATCATCTCCAGAGTAAGCCCGGCAGCGGCAAAGCGGTGGATCCTGGTGGTGGCGACTGTGGGCTTCTTATCCTGGGCATCGACCTCACTCCAGTCATCTCCGCGAGCCGGCGGCGCCTGGCGAACCTGGCAGAACTCCTGTGGGTCCTCCTCCTCAATCCAACACCACCGACTCTGCCACTCCTCCCACCTCTCCTTCTGGGCACCCTCTGGATACGTCCCCTTCTCCAGGGCCCTTGGGATCCAAGTGGCGCAACCAGAGATGGCACCTCCCCTTTGGATCCGAGGGTAAAAGTAGTGGCGGAAGAGCACCGTGTTGGGGAGCACTCCGGCAAAGCCCTCACAAAGATGGGCGAAAAGAGCCATGCATGCCATGGCATTTGGAGTAAAATCCAGAAGGTGAAAGCCGTAGGTGTGCATGATATCATTGAAGAAATCATAGAAAGGGGGCAGAGGCCGCAAGAAAAGTAGTCGACGAAGAATGGGTACCGATTCGGGGCGGCCTTGGCGCAATCCACAGGGATGACACGCGTGGCCGGGTGCCCCGTCTTCTCTCCCCCCGTCTTGACCCCCCCACAGCGGCTTGAAGTTGTCCCGGAGGTGGACCACATCAACCGTCGAGGGAAAGTAGGCAAGCTGTGTCCGCCGCGCCGTCGACTCATTCTCCGGTGGCTTTGTCCCTCCGACGTCCTTGGCCGCTCCCTTGCCCTTGCCAGTCTTAGGTGCCATGGTGACTGCGAAAGGTGGAGGGGAAGGGCAGCAAAAACACAGCAGCGGCGAGCAAGAGCGGGGGCTTGAGAAGGAAGAAGAAAGGGACGGCGGTTCCGAGATTGGAGAAGACACAGGGGGTAAATGAGCAGTGCGCCCGCGGTTGTTCCTTTTTACGGGGAAGGCGCGGGCCGACTCTTTACCACGATATGATGCATGCATGCGGAAACTGTCCCACGCATGACCCCCACATCACGCACGACCCTCCATGTCGCCGCTCAACGCGGGTTGTGGGGAAGCGCAGCGGACGAGAAGTTACTGCGGTAAAATCCGCCCAACCTGCCCGCGCACCATTCTGAGCCTAGCCCAACAACGCGGCGCGCTTATGTGTGACCCAGGCCCGGGGGCTCCTGTCGGTGTACAAAAGTAGGGGCTTTTGACCCCTTTACTTGTGCATGGGCAGTCAGAGCCGCGCGCCACGGCCACACTTAGTAGGGCAGAGGAGGGAAGCCGGAGAGAAGCCGAAGCACGAGACAACCAAGGCAACGCCAAGACCAGAAGCTCAGGAGAGCAAGAGTGCGAGGTGGACTCCCTCGGCATGATCCTTGCCGAGGCAGCCTCCGCAGCCCCGGCAAGAGCCTTGCCAGGGCAACTTGCCCGATGCCAGCGGAGCAAGCCACCCTTGAGCCCACAGGCTCCAACCCAACCAACTACATTGGAACCAAGGCTCGGGAGGCGCCTCTGTGGTGGCATGAAAATCTTTGTCAAGATCATAAACATGTGAGATCAGATGAGGACCAGAAGACGGCGACCCTCGGCGGGATCCTAGCCGAGGAAATCCACAAGCCCTCGGCAAGACCCTTGCCGGGGACGACTAAGATGCCACGGCAAGACCCTTGTCGGGCCCCCGTCCAGACCCTTGCCGAGGGCATCAGCGGGGCCACTGCCAGGCCCGCGCCAGCCAAGACTCCACCACCATCCCCAAGCAGCTACTAGCTCAACCAGCTGGGCAGGCACCTGCGTGGCGATGGGCGGCCTCTACACCGACTCAGCAAGCACCTGCATGGTGGCATGCGACACTTCATGAAGGATCCACCACCGCGCCAGCCCAGCAGCCAGCCAACGTGGCGCCGCGATGCCTCATCAGCTCGAACGCATGTCGAGGCCAGGCGAGGCGGCGATGGCTGGGATGCTTCCCTGGCGTCCCCGATAAAGCAAGGGGGGAATGTCGGCAGCGCATTAAATGCGTTTGTCCGACGGTCCCAGAGGATAGGCTTATTGACTGTAGACCTTTCCACCTCCTGTGTGCCACTGTGGCAACCCCTTTTTCCTATAAAAGGAGGCCCGAGGTGACCAAGAGAGGGATTCGGCTCTTTTGGGCAAGTTGCACCCCGTAGCTAGCTCAAGAACGCAAGAACACTCAAATACATCCACCAAAGAAGGGCTAGGGTATTACGCATCTTCGTGGCCCGAACCTGGGTAAATGATCCATGTGCTTCCTGTCAGACCCGCTCTTTGCATAACCTCACGCTCGCCAACCGTAGAAGGGATCCCAGTGACCCCATAGGTTTCGTTTCCACTGACATAGGGCCGCGGTGTGTTGATCGGCCGAGGCCGGTCATGACCTGATGGTGTGTCCGGCCGGAGTTGATCAAGCGTGTTGGGTAAGTTGGTGCCCCTGCGGGGAAGAATTCTATCTATTCAAATAGTCAGGTCCACAGTAACGGACGCTCGGAGTTGTATCCCGATTGATACAACTAGAACTGGATATTGGATGCTGAGGCATGTAATGGATATGATGGCTCCGAGATTGTTTCCTCGCAGGGAGTCGAGGAAGTGATCTCTGGGCAATGTTGCAACATACTTACTAATATTATAATATGCCACTCTTATCTCTTTTGATGCTGCAAGATATTTGGAGCTGCTTGAAGATGCTAGTCTTCGATAGGGTAGGCTTTCCCCTTCTCTTCTGGCATTCTGCAGTTTAGTCCACAGATACAGCCCATTCCTTTTATACACATGCATAGTCAGTTTAAATCTGATGTAAGTCTTGTGAGTACTTTGGATGAGTACTCACGGTTGCTTTGCTACCTATTTTTCCCCCATACCCGATTGTTGCGACCAGACGACGGATCCCAGGAGCTAGACGACACCACTGATGACTACTACTACCCCAAGGGTGCCTGATAACCCACAAGTATAGGGGATCATTTGTAGCCTTTTTCGATAAATAAGAGGGTTGAACCCAACGAGGAGCTAAAGGTAGAACAAATATTCCCTCAAGTTCTATCGACCACCGATACAACTCTACGCACGCTTGACGTTCGCTTTACCTAGAACAAGTATGAAACTAGAAGTACTTTGTAGGTGTGATAGGATAGGTTTGCAAGATAATAAAGAGCACATAAATAAAATCTCGGGGTTGTTTAGGTAAAGACACAACTAAGTTTGTTTTAGTAGAGAGCTTTTGTCAACAAGAAAGTTATTTGTCCCTAGGCAATCGATAACAAGTACCGGTAATCATTCTTGTAATTTTATATTAGGGAGAGGCATGAGCTAACATACTTTCTCTACTTGGATCATATGCACTTATGATTGGAACTCTAGCAAGCATCCGCAACTACTAAAGATCATTATGGTCATTATCGGATTTCGGGTTCCGGCAGACCCTTGAGGTTCGAACACTGGGGTGCGCACGGAGATTTCGCCTCCTACCTACCTGCACCCCTCCGCCTCGATGAGATCTAAGCTATGGGAAGAACAGCACAAGAGACACAGGGTTTATACTGGTTCGGGCCACCGTTGTGGTGTAATACCCTACTCCAGTGTGTGGTGTGGTGGATTGCCTCTTGGGCTGATGATGATGAGCAATACAAGGAAGAACAGCCTCACGTGGGTCTGTTCTTGGCTGTGGGGATGAACTGCTAGGAGGAGTTCAGTCACCCTTCTCTCTCTCTGTGTGTGTGATGCTATTCGATCCGATTTTTCTCTCTCCTCTACCCTGTGGGTGGCTAGTCCTATTTATAGGCAAAGGCCCTGGGCCTCTTCCCAAATATTGAGCGGGAAGGGCGCCAACAATTGGCCATTTTGAAGGGGAACATCTGGTACACTTATCCTGACTAAAGTTAGTCCTCGCCTGCCAAAGACTCTGGTGGTGATGCTGGCTTGGGCTCCACAATGACTTCCTCCCTGCCGTTGGACTGGTCTTGGTCTCGTTGCACCGAAACGGGTGCCTTTGCTTGATGCTCTCGCCTGTGCTTGCTCCCTTTGCACCAAAGAGGAAAGGAGGACACTGCGCGGGCTGGCGCCCGCCTGGCGCCCTTGGTCGTCATGGCTTGCGTCACGGGCACCTCGTGAGGTACCCCGCCTTGATCTCTCCGCCTCCTCGTGAGCCAGCCTGATGTGGCCGTGCCTGAGGAAGCTCCGTGTCGTCCGCCCCGCGAGGCTTGGCCCCTTGCGAGGGTCTTGGGTCTGCGTCGATGAAGCCGGGATGTGCTGGGCCCCCTTGAGCCACGCCGCAGGCTGCAGGCAGGCAAGTCTGGGACCCCCATTCCCAGAACGCCGACAGTAGCCCTCGGGCCCAAGGCGCGCCCGGACTTGGCCGTGCAGGGAGGCGAAAGGACAAGGGCGAAGCGCCGCGGGCCCTAACAGCCTGCAGCCTTGGGCGCCGCGTGGCGGTTGATTGGGCGTGGGCGGCACTGTTCCCCCACGCCCCCCTTATTTTGCGCCTTGCTAGGCGGACTCGTAGTCATACACAACCGCTCCTATTTCTGTTGCTCGAGCGCCCTCTGTCCTTCCTCCGCTCGAACTCCAGCTTCCGTCTTCAACCCAATCTCGAACCTTCCCCCCCCCCTTCCTATCGCCATGGCTCCGACGAAGAAGGGAAGAGGGAAGAAACCCGTGCCTCCGCCTTGCTCGCCGCCGTTGGCGGCCCCCGCCGAGGGCTTGGGCAAGGTCGGCTTGGCTCTGGCTACTATCTTCAACGAATGCGGGAGGACAACGGCCTGGCCCGCGTCCACTTCTCCATCGACAGGATAGCCACCGAGGTCCCGTATTTTGCCGACGCCCTGCGGGCGGGTCTGGTTCCCCCCTTTTCTGATTTCTTCAATGTCGTGCTTTCCCACTATCAGATCCACATGATGCATCTGGGTCCTGAATCCATCACCCTCCTTTCGGTCTTCGCCTTTGTTTGCGAGGCAATGATGGGCATCCTTCCTTCGGTTGCCTTGCTGCGCCACTTCTTCTCTCTGCGCCTTGTCGACCCTACCCAATGTTGGGCGTGCGTGAGCTTCGTTGCCGCGTCTGAGACAGGGCCTCAGGGATTGACTTCAGGCTCCCTCTGCCCGCGGCTGGGTTCCGCGAGCGGTGGTTGTATGTGGATGCAGGGGTACCCAACCCCCTGCTATTGGAGCCAACTTCGCATGCTGACCCCAATTCAGGCTGGGGCCAGGAGACGCTCGAGAGCCCCCGGCTCGTCTTCGTCAGGCACCGCTTCGCGTTCTTGAGGTCGCTTGGTGTGACAGCGCCCAAGGTGGTGAAGGAGTTCCTGCTTCGCCGCATTGCTCCTATCCAACGCCACTCCTGCCAGATGTGGGCCTTCAGCGGGCGTGATGATCGTATGAGGCTCTAGGAAGGGGACCTGACGCCTGAAGTGCTGAGGACAGTGCTCTTGATCCTGACTAGAGACCCCAACCCCGGCAGCATCCAGCAGGGAGGGGCCTTGTTGTACCTCTGCCAGAACAGGGGCGATTTTGTGAACCAGATGCCTATCTTTGATGAGTGGGGACCATGCCCCGCTGGCCTCCAGGGGCCTCGCGAGAACCCAGTGATGGTGACTGCCCTTCCAGTCGGCCAAGGCGGCTCTTCCTCAAGTGGCGGAGCAGGGAGGCATGAGGCGCCAGAGGCCGAGGGGGCTCCCGGCGGGGTGACAGCGTCGGGCGATGCTCATGAGGGAGCAGCTCTCGGGGCCCGTCCCGCTGAGGTTGAGGGTGGCAAGCAGCTGCCCTCAGTGCCTGCGACTGAGGCCCCTGAGGCTCTAGCCGCTTCTCTTGGCGAGGCGATCGGCTGCGCGCATCAGGCAGGCGCCCCTGACGCGGATCGCCTTGACGCTCCGTCTTCGTTGCAGGTTGATCCCTGTGCTCAACTCTTGGGCCGCTTCCGCGTGGACATTGAGGCCCTCCGGAAGAGAAGGGAGGCCCTGGGCGACGATTACCCTCATCGCCTGCTGAAGCGTAGGAAGTACTTCGCCACTGATGAGTAAGCCTTCTCCTTTCCTAGCTCCCGATCCTTCTGTTGCTTTTACTGATCCTTGCTCTGCAGGCCCCTTCCAGCCGAGCTCGTGGAGACGGCTGAGGTGCCGTCCCCCTTGGCTCCGCCCCCGCCACCATCCTCAAGCGCTCCGAGCAGCAGAGCCCTTGTGGTGAGGGTGATCGGAGAGGCGAACCGTCCTGAGGCGCATCGTGGCCCTGCGCACCTCGCGATCCTACTTCGCGGGCCTTCTCGTGGCATAGCCAGCCTACCGTGGGCTTCTCGCCTGATCGTGGACTGCGATTGGCTGAGGCACTCCCTGCGCTCTTCATCTGGGGACGGGCTGGCTCCAGGCCGGGCTTCTGGCATGACGTGCCCGGCCGTCGCGAGGGTGCCAGCCCCCAGCCCCCTGCCCGGAGGGGGAGTGCTGATTCGTGGCCCCCGGCGCTTGCTCAGGGCAGATGATGGTGTGGAAGACGTGCTCGAGCGCGCCTGGGAGCATTGCGCTCTTCGCCAAGGATTCCTTCGAAGGGCGACTGACGCGGTGAGCCTGCTTGGTGAGGAGCTTGCTGATGAAGGCGCGCGCCTTAAGGCCGAGGGCCTGCGCCTGGCTGCAGAGAGGCGCGAGCTGGAGGGCGCCATCGCCCTTGCGCGTCGTCAGTGCGATCTTGACGATGCAGAGGCCAAGGCGTCGTTGGTGGCCTCTCGGGAGGCCCGATCTCGGGCCGCTGAGGAGGCCCGGGAAGCCGACCGGTGGCGAGAGGCGGCGGAAGAGCGGGCTCGGGAGCTCCTGGCCTGGTGCCACTCACTGGAGGAGCAAGTGGAGCTGCGCGAGGCAGCCCTCGCGTCGATGAAGGTGGCCTCTGGCGACCCAGCAGAGCTCCAGAAGCGCGAGGAGGCGCTGACGCTGGAAGCCGCCGAACGTACCCGCGAGTACGAGCGCCTGGAGACGAGGGAGCGCTTGGTGACGCAGGCGGAGGATGATGTTGCTGCACGGGAATCCTGCGTCCTGGAGGAGGTCGGACGTCGGGTGGCGATGGCGTGCTTGAGCCTCGAGCACGAGTTCGAGGAGAAGCTGGAGTTGATCCGGGCCGAGGTTGAAGGTAGGACTGCTGCCTTGAGGGCCAAGCTGGAGGAAGCGACGCGGCGGGCCGATGCTTTTCGGGCCGCCCTTGAGGTAGCGCAAGGGGAGTCAACCACCTCCCAGGCCGAGGTGCTCCTTCTTCGCCAGTGGGTGGAGGAGGCCGAGGTCGTCACGCACCAGAATGCGGACGAGATACATCAGCGGCGGATCCTGGAGCATTAGCACGGCCCCATGCTCACCACACTCCGGGAGAGAGCCAACATAGCCTTGGGCAACCTCTGCGAGGCGGCTGTTGGCGAGCCGCACGCAGTCAACTACGCCGGCAACCTTCAGTTCTTCACCGATGTGGTGACGCAGCTGGAGGCGCGGTCGGTCAGGGCCGACAGGTTGGTGGAGGAGAGGAGTCGCACCCTGCTCGGGCGCGCCTTTTCTCGCGTCTTCAGCCATCTCCGAAACATGGATCCCCACTTCGACTTCGACGCCGCCATCGCCCCAGTCCCCCAGGCCGTCCGAGACGACCTGGCGCACTGGGTGGAAGACAATGTGGATGCTCTTGTCAGGGCCTTCGCTTCAGACAACGATGGCATGATCGTGGCTGCTGACAAGGGCAGTGTGGTGAACGGTCCTGACGCCGCTGGCGGCGACGCAGACAGTGATGGCGAGTTCAGCGACGCCAGCAACAGTTCGGGTGGTGCTCCTGAGGACGCATTGGGGGATTTATCCGACTGATCATGCATCGTTCCTGTTTCCTTACCCTGCATGAATAGAACTCGGGTTTTGGCCTGATGGCTGTGAGAGCATTTTGGAGGGGGAGCCCCTCATGTAAAACTTGTGTTCATCGTATTAGTAGACGTTACATTGCCCATGCACCCGCGCCAAGTGGTTGGCTTAAGCGACGCGCTGGTCGGCTAGTTTACCTTTGTCCTGTGCGGGCCCTGAGGTAGCCTGTGGGAGGCTGTGGTGTCCCGAGTGTTCCCTGATCGAATCCGTAGGATCTGCAGTAAAAAACCCTCCTAAGAGGACGCGGCGGCGGCAATCTGGGCTGCGCGCAAGCTAGGCCTTACCCGGCTCACGAGGGGCTCATGAGGGGAGGCAGCTGAGGCGAAGTGGTAACCAAAACGCGGGAAATTGCTCGAGCGAGACTAAGCACCCCTTCCCCGAACACACGCAAATCTCAAATTCGAATCCAACTTAAATCCAGCGGGGGAAAGCGATAACCAAAGGGAAAAGCAACGAAAGCAGACAAAAGGCCGCGTCCGACACCTAATCTAGTCTTGGGTGTCTTCTCACTAGCGCGGAGCTAAGTGCTGCCACTGGGCGTGGGAGGGAGCCCCAGGGCCTGAGGCTGGCACCCCTGAGACTCCGGGGCGTGTACAGCCCCACTTATTATTACGTGAGAGTGTCACGGGGCGGCGAGCTTCACAGGAACCGGCCTTGCTTCATATCGCCAGACGAGGGCCCCGCCTTGCGCCACACTCTAGTGCCATCAACGACGACTGGAAACCAGGACGCCGCCGATGGGGTAGAGCGGTCGCCAACGGTTCCCCCGACGACCACGGGTCCTCCGCCAGGGGCAGGCCCTGAGGCACCCCCCCAGTAGAGGGCCTACCTCCTGAGAACACCTTGCTCCGAACGCCGCGGTGGTGATGTCGGATCTCGACCCCTCTCCTACAGCCCCCTGCGCCCTCCTCCCGAGGGGTAGGAGACTGTGGGAGCGGGGCTGCTGCTCGCTGTGGCGACCTGCACCTCCTGCGATCCATGATTAGCGTATGCTTGCTCCTGAGGAATTAGCGGTACCCGATAATCATTGCCTCCAGCATGGCCAGTGGGACCGTCCCGGGCCTCCTGGAAGGGCTCAGCTTCTGGCGCCTCGTCCCCCCAGCTTGGGCTGAGGAGCGAGCCTTGTTCGCCCTGGTGAGGGTGTCCTTGGTCCATCATGAGGGGCACGTATTCTTCTGGCGCCGTCATCCCGAAGGCCATACCGTAGTGCTCCGCGTGCCACGCAGCTCTGCTTGACGCGCCCACCGTGGGATGGTAGCGTGGCTGTCCACTGGGGCCATGGGTCGCGTCGAGTCCTTCTTCTTCGCCGACCGGGAGCGGGGCTAGCGCCGCCGCCGGTCCAGTGCCGACAGCTTCGCTGGCGTTGGACTAGCCTTGGACCCCTCGGGCGCGCGCGGAGCCCCCGCGCGGGCCGCCCTGGGCTTGAGATGGGAGCTGGGTGCAGAAGGGGTGAGCCCCCGAGGCGGCGAAGCCCAGGAGCTCTGCCACCCGCTCCAGCAGCACGTCGCGGCCGCCCTCCAGCAGCCTGCACTGCAGCAGCTCTCGGGCCACCGTGAGCGTGGCCCTCGAGTTCGTCTGCTCCCGGGGGTGTACGGTATCGTGGTCGCGGCATGATTGGAGGCCCTTGCTGCCGACCGCGCTTGCCGCGGTGTGAGAGCTGTCGAAGCCTGTCCGCGTCGCCCGCAGCCCGCCGCGCCCTATGGACCGCAAGCTGCCTGGGGCACGGGGTCGCCCGAGGCGAGCGGCTCTGCGCGGGCGGGCCACGCTGCCCATGGATCTGGGTTGCCCACCTGGTCGCCGGACATGGTGATGACGACGCGCCGGGCACGAAGTGGTAGAAGGTGGATTCCGGCGCACCCCTACCTGGCGCGCCAAATGTTGAATTTCGGGTTCCGGCAGACCCTTGAGGTTCGAACACTGGGGTGCGCGCGGAGATTTCGCCTCCTACCTACCTGCACCCCTCCGCATCGCTGAGATCTAAGCTATGGGAAGAACAGCACAAGAGACACAGGGTTTATACTGGTTCGGGCCACCATTGTGGTGTAATACCCTACTCCAGTGTGTAGTGTGGTGGATTGCCTCTTGGGCTGATGATGATGAGCAATACAAGGAAGAACAGCCTCGCGAGGGTCTGTTCTTGGCTATGGGGATGAACTGCTAGGAGGAGTTCAGTCGCCCTTCTCTCTCTCTCTGTGTGATGCTACTCGATCTGATTTTTCTCTCTCTTCTACCCAGTGGGTGGCTAGTCCTATTTATAGGCAAAGGCCCTGGGCCTCTTCCCAAATATTGAGCAGGAAGGGCGCCAACAATTGGCCATTTTGAAGGGGAACATCTGGTACACTTATCCTAACTAGAGTTAGTCCTCGCCTGCCAAAGACTCTGGTGGTGACGCTGGCTTGGGCTCCACAATGACTTCCTCCCTGCCGTTGGACTAGTCTTGGTCTCGTTGCACCGAAACGGGTGCCTTTGCTTGATGCTCTCGCCTGCGCTTGCTCCCTTTGCACCAAAGAGGAAAGGAGGACACTGCGCGGGCTGGCGCCCGCCTGGCGCCCTTGGTCGTCATGGCTTGCGTCACGGGCACCTCGTGAGGTACCCCGCCTTGATCTCTCCGCCTCCTCACGAGCCAGCCTGATGTGGCCGTGCCTGAGGAAGCTCTGTGTCGTCCGCCCCGCGAGGCTTGGCCCCTCGCGAGGGTCTTGGGTCTGCGTCAATGAAGCCGGGCCGTGTTGGCCCCCTTGAGCCACGCCGCAGGCCGCAGGCAGGCAAGTCTGGGGACCCCCATTTCCAGAACGCCAACAGTCATGAAACCCAACCATAGCATTAAGTATCAAGTCCTCTTTACTCCCATACGCCATAAACCACCTATCCGCGTTTAAGTTTTTGTCACTCTCGCAACACTGACAATAAGCAAATCATGAACATATTGCAACACCCTACAGCGGGGGCCCCTCATGTTTGCGCGAGATGGAGGGCACAGTAGGACAGCACCATAAATAAAATATACAATCATACCAACCAAGATCACGATTAACCCACAGGACAAAATGGATCTACTCAAACATCATAGGATAACCATAGATCATTGGGAAATAATATATGGAGTTGAGCACCATGTTTAAGTAGAGATTATAGCGGGGGGAAGAGGTGTTACACCGCTACATAGAGGGGGAGAGAGTTGGTGTTGACGGTAGCAAGATTGTTGATGGAGATCGCCATCCCGATCGTTGCCCCGGTGGCACTCCGGCGCCACCGGAAGCGAGGGGGAGAGAGCCCCCCTCCTTGTTCTTCTTCCTTGGCCTCCCCCTAGATGGGAGGAGCGTTCCCCCTATGGTCCTTGGTCTCCATGGCCGCGGAGGGGCGGGAGCCCCTCCGAGATTGGATCTCCCTCTCTGTTCTCTTCTGTTTCGCGTTCCCTAGATCTGGCCGAAAACCGTTTCTTATATTCCCGGAGATCGTAACTCCGATTGCGCTGAGATTTTAACACATTTTTTTCCGGATATAAGCTTCCTCGTGCCTTAAGTAGAGGTCCAACTGACGTACGAGGTGGGCACAACCCACCACCGCGTGCCAGGGGCCTCTAGCGCGCCTTGGTGTATCGTGCCATGTGTGGGCCTCCGTTTGCGGTGATTCCAACTCCCAAAAATCACAAATATTCCAAAATAAATCTCCATATTTTTTTATTGCATTTGGACTTTGTTTGATATGGATACTCTGCGATACAAAAAACATGCAGAAAATAGGAACTAGCACTGGGCACTGGATCAATAGGTTAGTCCAATAAATCATGTAAAAAGTTTCCAAAAGTATGTGAAAGTGGTATAATATTGGCATGAAACAATCAAAAATTATAGATACGACGGAGACGTATCAGTGCCTACTACTACGTGACGTCCGCTGACAACCTGGAGTAGTTAGGAGGCTCCCAGGCAGGAGGCCTTGCCTTTTCGATCGATGTTGCTTTTGCGCTAGCCTTCTTAAGGCAAACTTGTTCAACTTATGTTTGTACTCACATATTGTTGCTTCCGCTGACTCTTGTGTTTTCAAGCTTATGTATTCGAGCCCTCGAGGCCCCTGGCTTGTAATATAAAGCTTGTATTATTTTTATTTGTGTCTAGAGTTGTGTTTGATATCTTCCCGTAAGTCCCTGATCTTGATCGTACACATTTGCGTGTATGATTAGTGTATGATTGAATCGGGGGTGTCACAGCTTCGGATCTGTGGTAGAAGGTGTACCCAATTGTTTCCTTAGGGTATCCTATGAATACGCACTTCTCTGATTTGGGTTCGAGCTTATCAGGCTGGAGCCTTTTGACATAAGTGTTGCAACCCCAAACTTTAAGAAATGACAGCTTAGGTTTCTTGCCAAACCATGGTTCATACGGTGTCGTATGAATGGATTTAGACGGTGCCCTATTTGATGTGAATGCAGTTGTCTCTAATGCATAACCCCAAAACAATAGTGGTAAATTGGTAAGAGACATCATAGAATGCACCATATCCAATAAAGTACGGTTACAACGTTCGGACACACCATTATGATGTGGTGTTCTAGGTGGCGTGAGTTGTGAAACAATTCCACATTGTTTTAAATGAAGGCCAAACTTGTAACTCAAATATTCGCCTCCGCAATTAGATCATAGAAACTTTATTTTCTTGTTATGATGATTCTCCACTTCACTCTGAAATTCTTTGAACTTTTCAAATGTTTCAGACTTGTGTTTCATTAAGTAGATATACCCATACCTACTCAAATCATATGTGAATGTCAGAAAATAATGATACCCGCCGCGTGCTTCAACACTCATCAGACCGCATACATCGGTATGTATTATTTCCAATAAGTCATTAGCTCGCTCCATTGTTCCATAGAACGGAGTTTTAGTCATCTTGCCCATGAGGCATGGTTCGCAAGTATCAAATGATTCATAATCAAGTGATTCCGAAAGTCCATCTGCATGGAGTTTCTTCATGCGTTTTACACCAATATGACCTAAACGGCAGTGCCACAAATATGTTGCACTATCATTGTCAACTTTGCATCTTTTGGCATCAATATTATGAATATGTGTATCACTACGATCAATATTCAACAGGAATATACCATTCATCAAGGGTGCATGACCATAAAAGATATTACTCATATAAATAGAACAACCATTATTCTCTGATTTAAATGAATAACTGTCTCCAACTAAACAAGATCTATATATAATGTTCATGCTCAACGCTGGCACCAAATTACAATTATTCAGGTATAAAGCTAATCCTGAAGGTAGATGTAGAGGTAGGATGCCGACGGCAATCACATCGACCTTGGAACCATTCCTGACGCGTATCGTCACCTTGTCCTTAGCCAATCTTCGTTTATTCCGTAGCTCCTGTTTCGATTTACAAATAAGAGCAACCGAACCAGTATCAAATACCCAGGCGCTACTACGAGCATTAGTAAGGTACACATCAATAACATGTATATCAAATATACCTCTGTTCACTTTGCCATCCTTCTTATCCGCCAAGTATTGGGGGCAGTTCTGCTTCCAGTGACCACTCCCTTTGCAGTAGAAGCACTTAGTTTCAGCTTGGGTCCAGCTTTGGGTTTCTTCCCGGGAGTGTCAACTTGCTTGGCATTCTTCTTGAAGTTCCCTTTCTTTCCCTTGCCCTTTTTCCTGAAACTAGTGATCTTGTTAACCATCAACACTTGATGCTCCTTCTTGATTTCCACCTCCGCGGACTTAAGCATTGTGAAGAGCTCAGGAATCATTTTATTCATCCCTTGCATATTATTGTTCATCATGAAGCCTTTGTAGCTTGGTGGCAGGGATTGTTAACCATCCTAGCTGAGTCAAGTGGTTATGATACCCATACATTTTGAGTGCGTGTTCATTGACAGAACTGTTCTCCTCCATCTTGCAGCTATAGAACTTGTTGGAGACTTCATATCTCTCAACCCAGGCATTTACTTGAAATATCACCTTCAAATCTTGGAACATCTCATATGCTCCATGATGTTCAAAACATCTTTGAAGTCCTGGTTATAAGCCGTAAAGCATGGCACACTGAACTATCGAGTAGTCATCATATAGACCTTGCCAAACGTTCATAACATCTGCTTCAGCTCCTGCAACAGGTCTGTCACCTAGCGGTGCATAAAGGACATAATTCTTCTGTGCAGCAATGAGGATAATCCTCAAGTTACGGAACCAATACATGTAGTTGCTACCATGATCTTTCAACTTAGATTTCTCTAGGAATGCATTAAAATTCAGGGGAACGGTAGCTCGGGCCATTGATATACAACATAGATATGCAAAACTATAAGACTAAGTTCATGATAAATTAAGTTCAATTAATCAAATTACTGATGAACTCCCACTTAAATAAACATCCCTCAAGTTTATCTAAATGATACATGATCCAAATCAACTAACCCATGTCCGATCATCACGTTAGATGGGGTAGTCACAATTGTGAACATCTCTATGTTGATCATATCTACTATATGACTCATGTTCGACCTTTCGGTCTTCAGTGTCCCGAGACCAGGTATGTACATGCTAGGATCGTCAAGTTTAACCAAGTATTCTGCATGTGCAAAACTGTCTTACACCCGTTGTATGTGAATGTAGAGTCTATCACACCCGATCATCACGTGGTGCTTCGAAACGACGAACTTTGGCAATGGTGTATACTCGGGGAGAACAGTTTTATCTTGAAATTTAGTGAAGGGATCATCTTATAATGCTACCGCCATTCTAAGCAAAATAAGATGCATAAAAGATAAACATCACATGCAATCAAAATGTGTGAGATGATATGGCCATCATCATCTTGTGCTTTTGATCTCCATCTCCAAAGCATCGTCATGATCTCCATCATCACTAGCTCGACACCTTGATCTCTATCGTTGCGTCGGGGTCGTCTCGCCAACTATTGCTTCTACAACTATTGCTAATGCATAGTGATAAAGTAAAGCAATTGGCGCTTGCATTTCATACAATAAAGAGACAACCCTAAGGCTCCTGTCGGTTGTCGATATTACAAAACATGATTATCTCATACATCAACATATATCACATCATGTCTTGACCATATCACATCACAACATGCCCTATCAGGGAGTCCTGGATTAGGGGGTATCCGGACAGCCGGACTATATCCTTTGGCCGGACTGTTGGACTATGAAGATACAAGATTGAAGACTTCGTCCTGTGTCCGGATGGGACTCTCCTTGGCGTGGAAGGCAAGCTTGGCAATACGGATATGTAGATCTCCTTCCTTGTAACCGACTCTGTGTAACCCTAGCCCCCTCGGGTGTCTATATAAACCGGAGGGTTTAGTCCATAGGACCGAGAACGACAATCATACCATAGGCTAGCTTCTAGGGTTTAGCCTCTTCGATCTCGTGGTAGATCAACTCTTTTAATACTCATATCATCAAGATCAATCAAGCAGGAGTAGGGTTTTACCTCCATCGAGAGGGCCCGAACCTGGGTAAAACATCGTGTCCCCCGTCTCTTGTTACCATCTGCCTAGACGCGCAGTTCGGGACCCCCTACCCGAGATCCGCCGGTTTTGACACCGACATTGGTGCTTTCATTGAGAGTTCCTCTGTGTCGTCATCGTCAGGCTTGATGGCTCCTTCGATCATCGATAGCAATGCAGTCTAGGGTGAGACTTTTCTCCCCGGACAGATCTTCGTATTCAGCGGATTCGCACTGTGGGCCAACTCGCTTGGCCATCTGGAGTAGATCGAGAGTTACGCCCCTGGCCACCAGGTCAGATTTGGAAGCTTAAACTACACGGCCGACATCCGCGGAGACTTGATCTTCGACGGATTCGAGCCCCTGCCGAGTGCGCCGCACGGTCACGATGAGCATGATTTAGCTCTACCATCGGACAGTGTTCAGGAGACCGCACCGGCAACCGCTCCGACCCTCAATTCGGAGCCAATTGTGCCATCCATGGATGGGTGGATAGACCCCACCACGTAGGTCGCATTCTCAGCGGTGATAGAGCCGAGTATCGACCTTACCCTTCACGAGAGCCGTGACGCCAAACTGCCGGATTCTTCCCCGGCAACGGACTCCGAACCGCCTGCGCCCGTGCCTATCGAATCCGACTGGGCGCCGATCATGGAGTTCACCTCCGTGGATATCTTTCAGCACTCGCCCTTCGGCGACATACTGAACTCATTAAGGTCTCTCTCCTTGTCAGGAGAGTCCTGGCCGAACTATGTCCAGCAGGATTGGGATGCGGATGACGAAGAAATTCGCCGCCCACCCACCACCCACTTAGTAGCCACTGTCGACAATTTGACCGACATGCTCGACTTCGACTCCGAAGACATTGACGGTATGGACGACGATGCAGGAGACGAACAAGAACCACTGCCCACAGGGCACTGGACAGCCACCTCATCATATGATATATATGGTGGACACACCCAAAGAAGGCAATGGCGACGGGACAGCGGAGGATGACCCCTCCAAGAAGCAACCCAAGCGCCGACGTCAGCGGCGCCGCTCTAAGTCTCGCCAAGGAAAAAAGTGGTGATACCGGCACAGGAGATAATAGCACTCCAGACAGTGCCGAAGATGACGACAATCTCCTCCAGCAAGATTTAGAGCAGGAGGATGGAGAAGCCAGCCCTCCCGAGAGAGCGGCAGATGGAGAGGCAGAGGATGATAATTACATGCCTCCCTCCGAAGACGAGGCAAGCCTTGACGATGACGAATTTGTCGTGCCTGAGGATCCCGTCGAGCAAGAGCGCTTCAAGCGCCGGCTTATAGCCACGGCAAATAGCCTTAAGAAAAAGCAACAACGGCTTCGAGCTGATCAAGATTTGCTAGATGAAAGATGGACTGAAGTCCTTGCGGCCGAGGAATATGACCTCGAACGCCCCTCCAAGAGTTACCCAAAGCGCAGGTTGCTACCCCGACTGGAGGAGGAAGCATTAAAACCTACATCCCCAACGTATGACGCGGCTGATCGGCCACCTCGTGGCCGCGACAGAGAGGCATTTCAGCCAAAAGCTCAGCCCGCACCCCGACGCCACTCAAATAAAAATGTCAAGGCACGGGGAAACACGCTAGACCTGCGAGATGTATTGGAGGACAAAGCAAAACACGCAAGATCGATCTACGGATCACGAGGATGCGCCACTATGCGAGACGATAACCGTCACACCGGATACGGTAAAAGTAAATCTGGCCGGGCCGAACACAGCAGACAAGACTCATTTGAGTTGTGTCGCGATATAGCCCAGTATAGAGGCACCGCACACCCCCTATGCTTCACAGATGAAGTAATGGATCACCAAATCCCAGAGGGTTTCAAACCCGTAAATATCGAATCATACGACGGTACAACAGATCCTGCGGTATGGATTGAGGACTTCCTCCTGCACATCCACATGGCCCGCGGTGACGATCTACACGCCATCAAATACCTCCCACTCAAACTCAAAGGACCAGCTTGGCATTGGCTCAATAGCCTGCCAGTAGAATCCATTGGCTATTGGGAAGATCTGGAAGCCGCATTCCTCGACAACTTCCAGGGCACTTATGTGCGACCACCAGATGTCGATGACTTGAGCCACATAATTCAGCAGCCAGAGGAATCGGCCAGGCAATTCTGGACACGGTTCCTGACAAAGAAAAATCAAATCGTCGACTCCGGATGCAGAGGCCCTAGCAGCTTTTAAGCACAACATCCGTGACGAGTGGCTCGCCCGGCACCTTGTCCAGGAAAAGCCGAAATCTATGGCAGCCCTCACGACACTCATGGCCCGCTTTTGCGCGGGAGAGGACAGCTGGCTGGCTCGAAGCAATAACATATCAAAGGACCATGGTACTTCAGATACCAAGGATAGCAATGGCAGGTCACGTCGCAACAAACACAAGCGCCGCATCAGCAGCAACAATACCGAGGATACGGCAGTCAATGCCGGATTCAGAGGCTCTGAACCCGGTCAGCGGAAAAATCCATTCAAAAGAAGCACTCCGGGCCCGTCCAGTTTGGACCGTATACTCGATCGCTCGTGTCAAATACACGGCACCCCCGACAAGCCAGCCAACCACACCAACAGGGAATGTTGGGTGTTCAAGCAGGCCGGCAAGTTAAATGCCGAAAACAAAGATAAGGGGTTACATAGCGATGACGAGGAGGAGCCCCGACCGCCGAACACCGGAGGACAGAAGAGGTTCCCCCCACAAGTGCGAACGTTGAACATGATATACGCAACCCACATCCCCAAGAGGGAGCGGAAGCGTGTGCTAAGGGACGTATATGCGTTGGAGCCAGTCGCCCCAAAGTTCAACCCATGGTCCTCCTGTCCGATCACCTTCGATCGCGGGGACCACCCCACTAGTATCCGTCATGGCGCATTCGCCGCACTAGTCCTAGACCCAATCATCGACAGATTTCACCTCACTCGAGTCCTTATGGACGGCGGCAGCAGCCTGAACCTGCTTTATCAGGACACAGTGCACAAAATGGGTATAGACCCCTCAAAGATCAAACCCACAAAAATGACCTTCAAAGGCGTCATACCAGGTGTAAAGTCCCATTGCACAGGCTCAGTCACACTGGAAGTGGTCTTTGGATCCCCGGATAACTTCCAAAGCGAGGAGTTAATCTTCGATTTAGTCTCGTTCTGCAGTGGCTATCATGCACTGCTCGGGTGAACCGCATTTGCGAGATTCAATGCGGTACCGCATTATGCATACCTCAAGCTCAAGATGCCAGGACCTTGGAGGGGTCATCACAGTCAATGGAAACACAGAGCACTCTCTCCGCACGGAGGAGCACACTGCAGCCCTCCCAGCAGAAGCACAAAGCAGCCTCTTCAGGCAATCCACCAGTTCGGTGATTAAACACCCGGACACTGTCAAGCGTGCCCGAAGTAATCTGCAACAAGACCGCCTGGCACGTTCCGAGCTCGCATAGCAATGCGGCCCCCACCCCAGTCCCAGCCAAACGGCGAAATTAGTGCCACGCGTACAAATTACGCATTGAAAATACCATGGGCATAGGTGGGGGGCACGACTACGGCACGCCCCAAAACGCGGCTCAACCGCACCAGGGGCTTCCCGCTTTGTTATTTTTTCTCTCTTTCAGAACTTTACTGGAAACCCCGTCCGGCAGTACAATTGCCGGACACATGATACAACAACCAAGGAGGTAGAAAGCTACGTCGCACCATGGAACTCCTAGGTGGTCTCTGATAACGAGTGAAATACCTACTTTAAATAAAATTTCCTCAGCTTGCCCTTGGAGGGGACATGTCAAATAGTCCTACTTTTTGCTTATCGCACTACTTGTATCATTCTGCTTCGACGCACCTTTTTGAATAAACAATGCATAGCACTAGACTATTACCGCATTCTCTATTCTTATATATATATATATATATATATATATATATATATATATATATATATATATATATATGTTCATGCATGACATTCAGCACCCGTACACTCTAGTACGGCCAATACGCCAGGGGCTTAAACGTACCCCATAATACGACGTGAGAAGTCCGAACACTTTCGACAGTGCGACACCCCGAACTTATAGCATTATATGCATCAGCTCCGAATCATGTCTTTGGTCAATAGTTGGGTTTGTCCGGCTCCCATGTTTTGGTACCTTACATTCCGCTATATCGACTAAGGTAGCACTAGAAGAACTACTGCGATTGTGCCCCGGTTCATCTGGGCAAGCACCTAAGTAGAGAAAGCTGAAACTGACTGTCATGATAAGGCGAGAGCTGGTCGCTGTTCGAGAGGTCTCGAGTCCCTAAAGACTTATGCCACTTAGAGCGAGGAGTCGGCTTTGTCCGGCTTAGGCGTGTATAGCGCCCTGAATTCGGCCTTCCGAATACTAGGGGCTTCGCCAAAATTTAAAATTGTAGACTTCTATGGCTAAGTGAGAGTGGTAAAGCATTATAGTCCGATTGCCTTGTTCGTTGTGCTGAGCACCTCCCTCGAAGGACCCAACAATGGAAAAAAGAGTGCTCAGATTTATCCCAAACACCCCAGCAGTCATGGCATGGGGGCAGAAGCCGACGACTGGCCATCTCTCAGATTTGATAAACAGCCGCACAGAAGGTAATATTTTAAATTCAAACAAGTGTTGCATAGCACACATGAACAAGTTTTCATAATACGAGATCACACGAGGAAGTTCATTCAAAAATTACATCCTTCGCACACTCTTCCACCACAAGACGGGCACCCTTCAGGATACCCTCATAATACATTTCAGGATGGCGATGCTCCTTGCCCTACGGCGGCCCCTCCTTCACCAGCTTCTCAGCGTCCATCTTGGCCCGGTGCACCTTCGCACGGGCAAAAGCCCGGCATGCAGCTTTGATGCAGATGGACCGCTTTATGACTTCCAGCCGTGGGTAGGCATCCACAAGCCGCCTCACCAGGCCGAAGTAGCTGTTGGGAAGGAAGTCGCCAGGCCACATCCGGACTATAAGGCCCCTCATGGCCTGTTCGGCCACCTTGTGCAGCTCGACCAGTTGCTTCAGCTGGTCGCTCACAGGCATCGGGTGTTCAGTCCCAGTATACTGAGACCAGAACAACTTCTCCATCGAGCTTCCCTCCTCGGCCTGGTAGTACTTTGCGGCATCTGACATGCTGCGGGGCAAATTTGTGAATGCTCCTGGAGAGCTCCGGACTCGGGTAAGTAACAAGTAATTTACTTTCACATGCTTGCTTTGCATAAATAATGCCTTACCCGCCGCTATCTTCCTCATCGCCTCAATTTCCTGGAGGGCCTTTTGGGCTTCAGCCTTGGCATGCTTTGTGCTCTTGAGGGCCGCGGCAAGCTTGGACTCTCGCGTCTTCGAGTCAAGCTCCAAAGTCTCGTGCTTCTTCACGAGAGCCTGGAGCTCTTGCTGCACCTCGCCCACCCATGCCTCTTGTTTCTCCCGCTCGGTGGCCTTTTGGGCTTCAGCCTTGGCATGCTTTGTGCTCTTGAGGGCCGCGGCAAGCTTGGACTCTCGCGTCTTCGAGTCAAGCTCCAAAGTCTCGTGCTTCTTCACGAGAGCCTGGAGCTCTTGCTGCACCTCGCCCACCCATGCCTCTTGTTTCTCCCGCTCGGTGCGCTCCTCAGCCGCTTTGTTTTCGGCGTCGGACAGCGCTCGCTTCAGGGTCGCCACTCCGGTCGTGGCCCCTGGCACATCCATGATGATCCTATCATTTTGCAACCACATCTTATATATATAGACAAGGTATTACTTACCTTTGTTCTCCTTGAGCTGCCTCTTGGCAAGGCCGAGTTCTTTCTCGGACCGCTCGAGGTTCTGCTTCAGTGCGGCGACCTCGGCAGTCAATGCGGCAGAGGTCAGCAGTGAAGCCTGCATACGCATATAGACATACTTGTATTAGACTCCTGCAGATATTATTTGATCCTCTATTTGGCTTTTCTTTGTGAACACCAAACAGAGCATCAGGGGCTACTATCTATGCGGTAATATTTTCCTATATTTTAAATACTTACCTCAAAGCCTGTTAGAAGGCTGGCACAGGCTTCAGTCAGTCCGCTCTTGGCGGACTGGACCTTCTTGATCACCACACTCATAATAGTGCGGTGCTCTTCGTCGATGGAAGCGCCACAAAGTGCTCCCAGCAGGTTGTCCGGTGCCTCTGGATAGACAGAGGTCACCGGCACAGGCGGCTTGCCCCTCTTGGCAGGGGGTGCCTGTCGGAGTCCGGAACCACTGGAGGTTCCGGCGTGGTGTTCGGCTGAGGGCCGAACTTGGAGCCCTTGGGAGTCTTGCTCCCTTTGCGCCTGGAGTCCGGAAGGTCGCCTTGAGGCGCCTCCAGGACTACCTCCCCTCGGTTCGGTGCCCCTTGAGACAATGCATCGACATTGTCTGTAGGGCGAGGAGAGGAGGCGGTTGGAAGTGACTCGCTATTCATATCCAATGAGTCCAAGGAACCGCCCGACGAGGATACGTCGATGCGGGCTCGGGGCGGAATGCATGATCATATTCGACGTTAGGACAAGCAGTGCAATAAAAGTATGATATGAATTACTCTGGTATCCAAATACTTACGACTTCACCAGGGGCTTGGCCCTGAGGAACCACTCGTCTTCACTGTCGGCGGTGGTGGTGGAACAGTCCGGAAGGAGAGTCCTTCCCTTCTTGGACCCTCCGGCCTCCCCGGTTGGGGCTGCCTTCCTTTTCCTGTCTCCCCCGGCTGGAGGGGAAGAACCGTCATCTTCCTCCTCCTCGTTTTCATGGGAGGAGTGCGTCTCGGAGTTATCGGACGATGAGTCTGATACCACCTGGCGCCGGGAACTCTTTCGGGTTCCCGTGGCCTTCTTCTTGATCTTCTTCTCCGGCACCTCATAAGGAGCAGGAGTCCGCATCTTCGTCAGGAGAGCGTCTGCAGGGTCTTCGGGCAGAGGGGCCGGACAGTCAATCTGCTCCGATGTCTCCACCCAGTCCTGTCAAAGGCATGGGAGCTCAGACCCCGCACATGGTTAAACTATGGAAAATAAATACCCTACAAGGTGTACAGGACTTACCGGATTCGCAGGGCGCGTCGCGCTTAGCCCGCGGTCCTCGGTAAGGGGAGGGGGGGACATCGGCGCCCTTGAACAGCACCTTCCAGACATCCTTATGCGTCATGTCGAAGAGCTCGCGTAGAGTCTGGTGCTAGGCCGGGTCGAACTCCCATAAGTTGAAAGCCCGTCGTTGAGACGGAAGGATCCGGCGGAAGAGCATGACCTGGACTATGTTGACAGCTTGAGTTTCTTGCCTATCATGTTCCGGATACACTTCTGGAGTCCTTCCAGCTCCACCAATGAGCCCCAGGACAGGCCCTTCTCCTTCCAGGAAGTGAGCCGCGTGGGGATTCTGGATCGAAACTTGGGGGCCGCCACCCAGTTGGTGTCGCCCGGCTCAGTGATGTAGAACCACCCCGATTGCCACCCCTTTATGGTCTCCACGTAGGAGCCCTCGAGCCATGTAACGTTGGGCGTTTTTTCCACCATGGCTCCACCGCATTCCGCTTGTTGGCCGCCTACTACCTTCGGTTTGACATTGAAGGTCTTCAGCCACAGGCCGAAGTGGGGCCGGACGCGGAGGAAAGCCTCGCACACGACGATGAACGCCGAGATGTTGAGGATGAAATTCGGAGCTAGATCATGGAAGTCCAGCCCATAATAGATCATAAGGCCGTGGACGAATGGATGGAGGGGAAACCCCAGTCCGCGGATGGAGTGGGTGAGGAAAACCACCCTTTCATAAGGTTCCGGGGTAGGGACAATCTTCCCCTCGGCTGGCAGCCAGTGCGCAATATCCGCGGCTAAGTATCCGGCCCCGCGTAGCTTTTTGATGCCTCCCTCCGTAACAGAGGAGACCATCCACTTGCCTCCCGGTCCGGACATGTTTGGAGAGGGTTGAGGAGAAGGATGTGGACTTGGGTGTTAGAGCTCGAGTGCGCGAGAATGGATGAGCAAGGAGGAAGAAGGCGTGGGTAGAAAAAGGTGAACCCCTATCCCTTTATAAGGGCAGACGAAACTATGCGCCCCACCAGCCTGGTAAAACTCGCTTATCCCCCAAGCGCCGTAATTGATGGCGCGGTTGGGTTACCCATGTCCGTATTGATGGGAATCCCGTAATAAGGGGACACGATCTCTGCTTCGACAAGACGTGCCAAGGAAACCACCTCGCGAAACACGCTGAGGTTGGTTGTGAAAAATGATTCGAATGGTGACCTGGCTATGGTGTGATGTCACACTGCGGAATGCGTCGGCAGATTAGATTTGTGAAAATATTATTCTCTCTATGGTTGTGTGTGGAACTTGTTTTGCAGAGCCGGACATGATCCTCGTGTTCAAAATCTTCTATGAAGTATTCGGAGGAGGAACCCGCCTTGCAATGCCGAAGACAATCTGCGCACCAGACTCATCGTCATTGAAGCCTGGTTCAGGGCTACTGAGGGAGTCCTGGATTAGGGGGTATCCAGACAGCCGGATTATATGCTTTGGCCGGACTGTTGGACTATGAAGATACAAGATTGAAGACTTCGTCCCGTGTCCGGATGGGACTCTCCTTGGCGTGGAAGGCAAGCTTGGCAATACGGATATGTAGATCTCCTTCCTTGTAACCGACTCTATGTAACCCTAGCCCCCTCCGGTGTCTATATAAACCAGAGGGTTTAGTCCGTAGGACCGAGAACGACAATCATACCATAGGCTAGCTTCTAGGGTTTAGCCTCTTCGATCTCGTGGTAGATCAACTCTTGTAATACTCATATCATCAAGATCAATCAAGCAGGAGTAGGGTTTTGCCTCCATCGAGAGGGCCCGAACCTGGGTAAAAACATTGTGTCCCCCGTCTCCTGTTACCATCCGCCTAGACGCACAGTTCGGGACCCCCTACCCGAGATCCGCCAGTTTTGACACCGACACCCTGCAAAAACAAGTTAGATGTCCTCTACTTTATTGTTGCAAGTTTTACGTGGTTGCTACGGACTTCTAGCAAGAACCGTTCTTAACAACGCAAAAACCACAACGATGATTCATCAAGTTTTCTGTTTTAACCTTCTTCAAGGTCCGGCCGTAGTCAAATTCGATTCAACTAAAGTGGGAGAAACAGACACCCGCCAGCCACCTTTATGCAAAACTAGTTGCATGTCTGCCGGTGGAACCGGTCTCATGTGCGTGGATATGTAAGGTTGGTCCGGGCCGCTTCATCCCATAATACTGCTGAATCAAAATAAGACGTTGGTGGTAAGCAGTATGACTATCACCACCCATAACTCTCTGTGTTCTACTAGTGCATATCATCTATGCATAGACCTGGCTCGGATGCCACTGTTGGGAAACTATGCATGGAAAACAAAAAAATTATACGCACACGCAAGATCTATCCATGGAGATGCATAGCAATGAGAGGGGAGAGTGTGTCTATGTACCCTTGTAGACCGTAAGCGGAAGTGTATAGTAACGTGGTTGATGTAGTCGAACTTCTTCGCGATCCAACCGAGCGAGTACCGAACGTATGGCACCTCCGCGTTCAGCACACGTTCAGCTCAGTGACGTCCTCCGCCTTTTTGATCCAGCAAGACGACGAGGTAGTGGATGAGTTTCGGCAGCACGACGGCGTGGTGACGATGATGGTGAAGCTATCTCCGCAGGGCTTTGCCTAAGCACTACGAAAGTATGACCGGGGGTGTAAACGGTGGAGGGGGCGCCACACATGGCTAAGACAATGTTGTGTTGTGCTAGGTGCCCCCCTCCCACACACACACACACACACATATAGGGACAATTCCATTTCTGCCCCTAACTGGAACCCACTACTCAAATTTGCCCCTAATTTCAATGTGTGCTCAAATTTGCCCCTCTGTCGTTAGTTGCCCTTATAGAAATGCCCTTCTGCGCCGTTACCGTCCGGTCAAACAACTTTGACCATCTCGAAAAAATAGTTAAAAAAATCAAAAAAAGATTGAAGTTGCTCATGTGCGCAAGGTGCGTGCAAATTTTCGTGCTATTTAGACATACTAGGAGCTCGTGGAAAAGGAAAACAATAAATCTGTACATCTTTGAATAGTAAATTCAAAAATAATAGCAAGAAAATTCAAAAACATATGAAATTTTTTGGCATCCAAAATGCTCGGGTGCACAAGGCGTGTGCAAAATTTTGTTATCAAATGACAAGCGAGGAGCTCTTGCAAAAAAAACCAAAATAGTGTATTTTTTACAAGTTTTTTCTGAGACAAATTTTGTTTTTTTCTCCACGAGCTCCTACAATGTCCAAACACAACAAAATTTTGCACACACCTTCCACACCTAAGCATCTCGGATGCCAAAAGAATTCATATTCTTTTGAATTTTTTGCTATTTTTTTGAATTTACGATTCATACGCGTACATATTTACTGTTTTTCCTGCGCCATGAGCTCCTAGAATGTCCAAACAACATGAAAATTTGCACGCACCTTGCGAACCTGAGTACCTTCGATCCCACAAAATTTTAGATTTTTTTGACTTTTTCCTATTTTTTCGAGATGGTCAAAGCTGTTTGACCAGACGGTAACGGGGCAGAAGGGCATTTCTATAAGGGCAACTAACGGCAGAGGGGCAAATTTGAGCACACATTCAAATTAGGGGCAAATTTGAGTAGTGGGTTCCAATTAGGGGCAGAAATGGAATTGTCCCATATATATATATATATATATATATATATATATATATATATATATATATATATATATATATATATATATATAGCCAGGAGGCGCCCCAAGTAGGCCGAATCTACTTGGGGTCCTCCCCAAGTGGCACCCCCTTCCTTATATAAGTGCGGGAGGAAGGAAGGAGGAGGTGCCCCCCTTTCCTTTCTGTCCTGAGGAGGGAAAGGCAGGAGGGGCCACCCCTCCCCTTTCCTTCCCCTAGGGCCGACCAGCCAAGGAGAGGGGCGCGCCAGCCCCCTAGTGGGCTGGTCTGTCCCCTCCTTTGGCCCATTAGGCCTATACACTTACCGGGGGTGTCCGGAACCCCTTCCGGTGACCCGATGACTACCCGGTGCACTCTGGGACACTTCCGGTGTCTGAATACCATCGTCCTATATATCAATCTTTACCTCTCGACCATTTCAAGACTCATAGTCATGTTTGTGATCTCATCCGGGACTCCGAACAACATTCAGTCACTAAATCATATAACATTATATCGTCAATGAACGTTAAGCGTGCGGACCATACGGGTTCAAGAACTATGTAGACATGACCAAGACACCTCTCCGATCAATAACCAATAGCGGAAGATGGATGCCCATATTGGCTCCTACATATTCTACGAAGATCTTTATCGGTCGAACCTTATGACAACATATGTAATTCCCTTTGTCCATCGGTATGTTACTTGCCCGAGATTCGATCGTCAGTATCTTCATACCTAGTTCAATCTCGTTACCGACAAGTCTCTTTACCCGTTCCATAATACATCATCTTGCAACTAACTCATTAGTTACTTTTCTTGCAAGGCTTCTTATGATGTGTATTACCGGGAGGGCCTAGAGATACCTCTCTGATACTCGGGGTGACAAATCCTAGTCTCGATCTATGCCAACTGAACAAACACCTTTGGAGATACCTGTAGAGCATCTTTATGATCACCCAGTTACATTGTGATGTTTGATAGCACACAAGGTATTCCTCCGGTATCCGGGAGTTGCTTAATCTCATAGTCGAAGGAATATTTATTTGACATTTAAGAAAGCAATAGCAATAAACTAAATGATCAATATGCTAAGCTAATGGATGGGTCTTGTCCATCGCATCATTCTCCTAATGATGTGATCCCGTTAGCAAATGACAACACATGTCTATGGTTAGGAAAACTTTACCATCTTTGATCAACGAGCTATTCTAGTAGAGGCTCACTAGGGACATGGTATTTTGTTTATGTATTCACACATGTATTTAAGTATTCAATCAATACAATTCTTGCATGAATAATAAACCTTTATCATGAATAAGGAAATATAAAATAACAACTTTATTATTGCCTCTAGGGCATATTTCCTTCAGTCGTATACTCCAAGACTTCTCCTGCCACCTCCACGTCAGGATACCGACCTTGTAACCCTAGATGCCCTACCTGGCATGTATATAAGCCAAAGGGTTTAGCCCGTAGATGGGACATCAATGCAATCTCATTCACCTAGACTTAGAGTTAGAACATATCTAATGATCTCGAGGTAGATCAACTTTGTACTTGATACATCTATGTCAATATAAACAAGAGCAGGACGTAGGGTTTTACCTCCATCAAGAGGGCCCGAACCTGGGTAAACATCATCTCCTTGTTCCTGTTACCATCTATCCGAGATCCACAGCTCGGGACCCCCTACCCCGAGGTATGCCGGTTTTCACACCGAGAACATGGTAACTGAATAAAACTCGGTAGTGAGGAATATCAGTGGAAGTGATAATTGTTCAGAATCTTATCTCTGGCATTTGCGTCCAGGACATATTTCGAAGAACAGAATTAAGAGGCTAATTAGTTCTAGAATTTTGAATTTTAAGTCGGAGGATTACGGTGTGTATGAATCTTGCATTATGGGGAAGATGACTAGATCACCTTTTCCCAAAGGTGGAAGATCTAATGAGCAGCTAGCCATAGTCCATTCTGATATTTGTGGGGAATTTTTTACACCTAATTTGGGAGGTTAGAAAGTCTATTTTATAACCTTTATAGATGACTTCTCTAGGTATGGGTATGTCTATCTTCTTAAACACGTCTTAAGGTTTTGAGATGTTTAAGACCTTCAAGGCGGATGAGGAAAATCAATTAAATAAGAAGATTAAAGTGTTAAGAATTGACTGTGGGGATGGATACACATCAGGAATTCTAGATGAATTTTGTAAGGAACATGGAATTGTGCATCAGTATACATTACCCTACACTCCTCAACAAAACGATGTTGTCGAGAGGAGGAATAGAAATTTGTTAGACATGGTTAGATCAATGATGGCTTATTCTGATTTGCCATTGAGTTTTCTTGGGGGGAGCACTGCACACACTTGTTTATTTATTGAATCACTCTCCATCAAAATCAGTTCCTGTAACTCCCTATGAATTATGGAAGGGGAGGAAACCGACTATAAGACATTTAGTTGTTTGGGGCTGTAATGCACAGATAAGAGTGCCTTCTCAACATAGAACTAAACTACAACCTAAGAGCCAACCAGGATTTTTATTGATTATTCTACTAGGTCTAATGGCTACAGGTTGTATGATACTGAGAAAAGGAAATTACTGGAAAGCAGGGACACTGTTTTTCTAGATCAGGACACAGCTCGTAGGGCAAAATGTCATATGGTGGAATTGTTAATCCGTGACCAAGATGTTAACATGGATAATGCTGAAACTAATGCTTCTAATCAGGAAAGTCATACTATCAATGATCCCTTTGCTGGAACTCCTACTACTAATGAACCTATGAGAAGTGGGAGGAATATAAATACCCCTGCATATCTTGATGATTATTATGTATTTTGGGGGGAAGATTATTCCAAAAAATCACTCTTTGAGAACGAACCGAAGGGAAGCTATGTCTAGTACAGAATCCGATCTTTGGATGGCTGTCATGCAAGAGGAATTAAAATTCATGGAACATAATAAGGTTTGGGAATTAGTGGACCTACCAAATGATAGAAAGCCTATAGGATCAAAGTGGGTATTTAAAAGGAAGTTAAATGCATCTGGTTGCGTGGAAAAGTACAATGCCAGACTTGTGGCCAAAGGTTACACACAAAGGGAGGGAATTGACTTTGTAGAAACTTTTTTCCTGTTGCAAAGTTTACTTATATTTGAATTATTAGTGCTTTAACTGCTCACTTTGATCTAGAACTCCACAAAATGGATGTTAAACATGCATTCTTGAATGGAAATTTGGAGGAAGAGATTTACATTTCTCAACCTAATGGTTTTCTTGAAGAAGGAAATCGGGGAAAGGTGTGTAGGCTGAAAAGGTCAATTTCTGGTTTAAGGCAAGCCTCACGCCAATGGTATATATTATCTGATGATGCTATCACATCATATGGGTTTTCTATGATGGAAGGGGACCATTGCATTTATTTAAAGATAGTAGGAGGAGTTTCACACTCTTATCACTATATGTTGATGATATAATTATTGCTTCTAACAATAAGGAAATGCTAACGACAGTTAAGTCTAGATTATCTTCTACTTTTGATAAGACATATATGTGTAACGCTTCTTATGTCCTAGGAGTGTACATACTTAGAGATCGAAGAAAATGAATTTTGGGTTTATCTCAAAAGTCATATTTGAAACTTGTACTTAAACAATTTTCTATGGAAACATGCAAACCTGCACTTGTACCTTTAGTAGAAGGGAATAAACTCGATGAGGAAATGTGTCCTAAAACTCCCGGGGAAAAGAAGAAAATGGAAACTATTCCTTATGCTTCTACTTTGGGGTCCGAGGTGTATGCATTGTTGTTCACATGTCATTTATATATGCTATGCAGTAGGAATTTTAAGTAGATATCAAAAGGACCCTAGTGTTGCAGTTTGGAATCAAATGAAGCATGTTTTGAGATATGTTAAGGCTACTTTGGATTTATGTCTATGTTTTAACAGAGACAATCTACAAATGCAGGGTTTTACTGATGCTGATTGACAGGGTGATCTGGATGAATGAAAGTCAATTTCCGGGTATCTTTTAACATTGGCTGGTGGAGCTATCTCTTGGAGTAGTAAGAAGCAAGATTGAGTGGCATTGTCATCTATGGAAGCAGAGTATATTGCTGCTTCCGAAGCTGTCATTTGGCTGAAGGAATTTCTTTCTACTTTGAAGATTGCAAATAGTGTAAACAAACCAATTACTATCTATTGTGGTATTCAGGCGGCACTCAAGGTTTCCATGGACCCAAGTTTCAAAGCACGACTAAACACATTGACGGAAGATATCATTATATTCGTGATGTAATAAATCGACTAAAGCTAGTTTGTCTCGAGTTTTTACCGACTACTAAAATGGTGGCTGATTGACTAAGCCTCTTAGTCGGGAATTATTCAGCAAGCATGTTAGTGCTTTGGGACTTCGTATATTTGAATAATTGTTTTGGACAAGTGGGAGATGTAGGAATTTGTGTCCTTTAACTATATCCAAATATTGCTTTTTTGCGAGGAAGGGGGGTTTTATTGCAAAATAACACGGTTAAATCCAGAGGCAACAATTCCTCGATACATGGAGGACCTCTCTTCATCCAAACAGTCATGCAAGACTCAGTACGACTGTAAACAGCCAATCGATCTGCTACCTTATTTTGCTTGTTAATTATTCATGAACCTCATTGTGGAAACATGCTTTGTGTAAGCATGGAATTATTATCTTTGATTGATGGAATTGCTTATTTATGGAATTAATGTCTATAAGCTAGTCGACATTGTTAAGACAATTTTGGAATTAATTCTTGCTAGCTTATACACTTAGGCGTTTGCTTGAGGAAGCTGGTCAATTAATATTGGAACGCAGTGACCCATGTGCTCCTCCTCCAAAAAAACCTAGGGCTCCTGCCTCTTGTCGGTGCCGCCGCAGGTCCGCCTCCTCTCCAATGGCCCTACGGCCATGGGGCGCGGTGGATCTCGGCAAGGGCCGGCAGGACGGCTCCATTTTTAGTCGTTCTTTTTAGTTTTGTTAGGGTTTGTGTCCTACTCAGGATGGCGAGACGGCGGCGGCTCCATGAAGATGGAATAAAAGCCTCCCCGCCTAGCCCCCTTTTCGGCGGTGCGTCTAGCACGGTTGGTGGGCATGTGGAGGTGTGTCTCCGGCGGATCTATCTTTAGTGGATTTGCTCGGATCTCGTCGTTGTTCATCTACATTCCTGTGTCTTCAGGTTGAATCCTTCTAATCTACATTATTCTTCATCGGCGGCGGTTGCTGTTCTGGTGCGCTGCTCCTATGAGGCCTTAGCATGAAGACTTTCCGACTATCTACTACAACAAATTGTGTCCGACTCCGGTGATGGAGGGATGATGACAGCGGCGTGCCTTCGGTTCGCTTCAGTGTTTGTAGTCGTCGCTAAGTGGTCTACGGATCTGGATGTAATTTTTATTATTCCGGTTGTTCATTGTACTGCCATGATTGAAGATGAATAGATGAAATTTTCCCGCAAAAATATATTGGAACACAGTATACATGTTTATTACATACAGGAAATATTGCATGGGAACAATATTAATTAGAAGGGAATTAGATAGATGGTCAAATACAGCCTTGACTATGATCTACATAATTAGTTATACAGTTTTGCTAAAGCACATCTAGATGTGCCATAAGTATTACACATCTAAGTCATATGTCATTAATCTTATATTAAGATTCGTGTGAATATTTTCTTTCTCTTTTATCTTTTTTTTTATGCTTGATTCACTCACTTAGATGTGCAATAACTAGGGCACATCTAGATGTGCCCTAGACACACCCTTAGTTATTACATTAATTATGGCGTATAACTCATATGCGTGTGTTGTAACAAAATAGTGTTTATTTAAAGGTGAATTATATTATGGTTGTTAATCACATCTGAACTCTATTTAGAAACTAGTTCGTTTAAACTTGGAAGTACAGATCAGGACACTGGAATTAACAATATAAATAGGTCTCACCCTCTAGTCTCGAATCGCGTTGTGAGGGGCACCACCGATAAAGCGTATGGATAGAGGGTAGGCCTAAACCCAACATAGAAAAGCCGAAAGGTGCACCAATCTCGATGCGAATTGGGCAGATGCAATATAAGACCGTCTCAAACACCGTTCAGCGCACTACCAAAGTTGGGTTTTGAATGGCCATGCATGAAAGTTACAACTAGCTGAAGGCCAGAGAGTTTATTATCTCAAAATGTAAGATTAATCAAAAGTACTCAAGTGCAGGACTGTTCAAGTACAGAACAAGAGTGTTGACACTGCATTAAAGTAACAGACGCGCCAAGCAGTCGATGCATCTGCTTACGCGTCCCAAGATGCGAACATTTTGTGGAGAAAGTGCATGGGGCCAGGCAGGGCGGCCTTCTCTGGTGCAGCGCGCGCGGGTCGCGGTCAGATGGTCACGGTCTCCACAATACTGAAGGATGGGAGCGATGCAAGATTTATTGTTATTGCGGTCGAACACCTCGCACAGGACAGGAGATCGCCATCTGATCGTGACGCGACTGTGTTGCGTTGGCGCACGAATGGGCAACAAGGGCCAGGAACTAGTATGATCGAAACTATTGGCTCTGTTTTTCTTGTGCAGGGTTTGGACATTTGAATCGATGTCGTATTTTTCTGGCCATGGGGCTGGGAATACTAGGAAAAGGAGGAGGGGTTAAAAAAACTAGGAAAAGGAGGAGAATTCTCTCCACTGAAGCTGCAACAGGTTAGAGCAATTTCTCTTTCTAGTACTAGTACAAACGTAAGCCGCCCGCTAAGACCAAGGCCGAGAAAACGGCCCGCTGCGTCGTTTTCCAACTTGCCGTATGCGCTGAGAACGTTGAAAACGCCATTTGACAGGGGCATCCATGATCAAACTCTACTCTTTGCCCATCATACGATTACCTCAGCCCAATCACCTAAACCATTGACTTGTCAACTTAATCATTACCCTTCGTCAATTTGCACAAACGGTCCGGTCGTAAAGTTCTCGTCTCAGGCCATCCTGAAGCCGCGTTCTTACCTCCTTCCGGACCACCTGTGGCTCCTAGTGCAGTTCCTAAGGTCAACTCCAGCGATCCTAAATGGACGTCCGTTTTGTTTAAATTCTGTTCGTTTGTGTAGGACAATAAGGTCGTGTCCGGACAGTTTCTGTGATGCGGTGGCGATGCATTCAGGCCGCATCCTGTCCGTATAAATTTTTCTTTGTAAACCCATAACTTTTTCTCATTATTGATTTTTGATACATCGAAATACATCACCAAATTTTAACTAGAAAAGTAAGACCAAAGAAAACAAGAACCACAAGAATACATTTTAGAACATATCCAACTTCCATAACTACTCCTGTAAGTTGGATTAGTGCATTCTCGATGCATTCATCGTTGATCTATGGAGGCTTGATCTTGCGTCCTTCTTTCTTTTTCGAGTGTAAAGAAGTAGACGTTGCTTCCTCACATCCAGTCTAATGTCTAGCCTCTATTCTAGCAACAAGTGCACTAGTCTCATCTCTAGCATCTATGCTAGCTAAAAGTGTACGAACATCTACTAAATTGCGCTCTATCAATATATCGATGTATTCTTTTTTCCAATACCAAAATTTGCATTCATTCTACACAATAAAATTTTAAGTTACAACTAGTCAAATCTGAGAGCACAACCGAAGTTAGAGTAGCACATACTCCATCGTTTAATCACTTGATGAACATCCATCCGGGATGTTCTGGCGTTGTAGACACGCGGCGCACGACCTTCTTTGGGCAGTCGTCGCACTTAATGAATGGCAACGGTGCGCCGACGAGCTTTTGGGCTAGCATCGAGCCCGACCGACCATCATTCGTGTATCTGTCGGCGGACCACCGACGGTGTAGATCCGATCGGCTAGAGAAGCCACTACCTGCATGCGACCTTGCGGCCTTGCCGGAGCCTTTCGGCCCGGTGCCCAGCAAGTCCATGGCGCGGCGCGGCCTCCCATAGCCGGGCGAGCTTAAAACCGACCGGATCCGCTCCAAATCCGACCGCGGTGTGCGCTAATCAGGTGGCCGTGGTTGGGTAGCTCGGGGGCATCGAGGGGAAGGGGGCTGGGCGAGCGAGCGTCCGAGCTGCACAACTGCAATGGCAGCGGCAACGGCAGCGAGGGCAAAAGTGGAGAAGAGTGGAGGGGTGCGGCTAGAGGGGGGAGGGGGCGAATAGAAAAAGGGATCCCTATGCCACCGACAGGCGGGCCAAGAGAGGACACGCGCATACGGCCCGCCCGTCCGCGCACTGTTCGTTTCACCCCAAAAGCGGCCCAAACTTGAACCGGGATGGGGTCGAAAGCGGATAGAAAACGGACAAAAATCCATTTGCACTCACGCATTGGGCCATCTAATTTATTCGTTTTACCTCAAACGGACGCATCCGAACGAGATGTGGTCGCGCGCTGGGTTGGCCTAATGCGTGTGCCGAGTCCGGGTGTGACACCGCTCGGATTAGCTCCATATTAATACGGAATCAATAAAAATCTGACAACAGCACTTAGAGATATACAAGGTAGAAGATGGAGTACAAATCATTTTCTACCAAAAATCAAACATAGAGATATGTCTATATAATCTAGGAGTATATACGTTTGAATCAGCTCGCAGAAAAGAAAAAGGGAAAAAGCCTTTGGTCTTCACGTATGACGCAGAGCTCGATCTATTGCGTGACGGAGAAGGGCGCCCGGGGAGACGACGACGACGGGGCGACGACGGAGTCAGCCGGTGGCCAACCGAGGACCCATCGGCTCTCCTATCCGAACCTTTTTGTTCTCTTCTGCTTCGTTTCTCTCATAAGATTCTTTGCCGCGCGGAGACCTGTAACGAGAATAACGGCCAGCGCGTGCGCGCGCCTGGCTCTCATGGTTCCATGTCGCCCCGCTCGGGCAGCTGCGTGCCTCCCGCTGCTGCTGATACTTTGCCTCCTCTCGTGCGCCGCCGCGCGGTCTGCGCCGGCGCCGGCGCCGGTGCACGGCCGGCACCATGGCCAAGGGTGGCACTCGTTCAAGCGGCTGCTAGACGCGCAGCGGGGGACCCGCGTGACGGGGCTCGGCGACCTGAAGCGGTACCTGGCCACGTTCGGCTACATGCCCAAGCATGCCGGGGCGGAGCACGGCGGTGACCCGACGGACGCCTTCGACGAGCACCTCGAGGCCGCCGTCAGACGGTACCAGTCCCGGCTCAGCCTGCCGGTCACCGGCCGGCTCGACGCCGTGACGCTCGACCAGATGATGTCCCCGCGCTGCGGCGTCCAGGACGACCACGGCGCGTCCGTCTCGCCGGAGCACGGCGGCGCGGTCAGCCGGTTCACCTTCTTCAAGGGCAAGCCGCGGTGGACGCGGCGGTCGGACCCGGACCCGGTTGTGCTCACGTACGCCGTGTCGCCGACGGCCACCGTCGGCTACCTGGCGCCCGACGACGTGAGGGCCGTGTTCCGGCGCGCGTTCGAGCGGTGGGCGCGGGTCATCCCCGTGGCGTTCGTCGAGACGGACGACTACGACGAGGCCGACATCAAGGTGGGGTTCTACGAGGGCAGCCACGGCGACGGGGTGCCCTTCGACGGGCCGCTCGGCGTGCTCGGCCACGCCTTCTCCCCGAAGAACGGGCGGCTCCACCTCGACGCCGCGGAGCGGTGGGCGGTGGACTTCGCTGGCGAAACAAAAGCTTCCGCGGCCATCGACCTGGAGTCCGTGGCGACTCACGAGATCGGCCACGTCCTCGGGCTCGGACACTCGACTTCGCCGCAGGCCGTCATGTACCCGAGCATCAAGCCGCTGGAGAAGAAGGCCGACCTCACCGTCGACGACGTCGAAGGCGTGCAGCTGCTGTACGGGTCCAACCCGGATTTCAGGCTCAGCTCCCTCTACGACGCGACGGACACCTCCGGCTCGCCGGCGGGGAGCAGTTGGGCTGCTTCCTCGGCTGGGGTAGTTCTTTGTGCGGTCCTGGTCATACTCGTGACGCACTTGTAGATAGACAAAGACATCGTTTTTATAGGCAAAAGATCAGAATACAGAAAAAACAATTGTTGGGTAGCCTGATTCTATCTATAGATAGAAGAGAAAGAAATGTTTCTCTTCTTGCATAGACAGTCAAATGACGACAGCATGATTGCATGATGTAACTGTACATAATATATTCACCAAAAATTTGAAACTCTACTGTTTGACTCGAGGATTATGCTTGGTGACAGCGACAAAATTTCACTACACAGAACTGACATTGCATCATATGTTTCTACCGTGACACTTCACTCTGAAGTGGCAAAACGCTTTCAGCTCCAGCTTCTTTTGCCCCAGCAGTCCCCTCTGCGACTCCCTTTGACATCGCAAACAATTTCTTGACAGTGTTTGTTAAGCATGTCCTGTGTTCGTCCATGGAGGCATGAATAAACTCGTGGAAGTGATCCCTCAGTTGCGTGACAAACGAGGTGCCGGAGTTCTTCTTTCGGCACGAAGTTGAGGCGGGCTTTACAGAAGATGAAGGTGGCTGGGGGACTTCAGATTGGACATCGCCAGACATTGTGGATGACACTGCATATATTTGAAACTAAAGTGAGACAAAATGGACAAAAGTCTGCAATTCAATCCATCATGATGAATACCAATGAAAAATAGCAGTCCCCCTTAAAAAAGAAAAGAAAAATAGCAGCCTATTTGAAAAAAAAACTAATTTTACATTTGAGTTTCACAGAGAATATGTACAACAAAAGAAATCAATCGTCTTTTTCAATGTATATATACTAGTCAATGGTAAAAATAATGAATCCAAATCCTAAGCATTAGAATACTTCCAGCTACTATAAACAAAAAAATGCATATAACCTCTAACCAAACACCACATGATTCCAGTTTTACATGTATGAAGGGACAGGCACCAATATCGTAGTCTATAGAGCAACATGTGATGTCCTTGACTAATTGTGTGTGTGTATGCTTCAAAAGATGAGCCACCATGTGTTAGCATAAGGTTGTTTCGGGAAGGGCGCATGATATAATTATACAGAGAGAAGACTCTCCTCTCAACAATTGCACACCAGTTCTGTAAAACAAATGTAGACAGTACAAACTTCCTAACAAACTAGCAGGCAATCCACAATCAAATACTGGTACTCTAAAGACAAAAACACCAAAGCACAAGCACAAACATCAGTTAAGGTGGAACATACTGCTCAGAAGATACATTTGTTATCTTGGTGATTGCTTCACTAACAGGTGAACCAATATGTACACCGACAGGAGTACATTAAGGTGACCACCGATTATTGATTGCAATAAAAAAAGAAGCATCAAAGTGCAACACATATATTCACAATGGTTCTTAATTCCTAAAGACCCTAAACAAAATTGCCACCAAACAAAAACTTGCAAGTGTAATTGTGTGATCTGATGTATCAAAGAAGGAAGCATGTGAAAGAGGAATTCCTACACTTGACAAAACTAAAGAAGTTAATGCAGCTGAGCTTATTGACTATTAACACAAAGATTGCTGCCATGGTGGCTCAAGTTTATAACTGGCTAATTAGCCACCGAGCCTAGACTGGCTTGAGACCGCATTAACAAGAGAAGGATTGCATAAGGTCAGTCCACAGAGGAACGTCATATAATTCTTTGTAATCGGAGATTACTCTGCACTTGGCAATGGCAGGTCAATTCTATAAACTGAATTGCAATGCAACAATATTTTCCATTATTATACATTGGACAACTAATTTTACTGACTGTTTCACTATAACTCCTTATACATCGAAGCGTTAAAAGAAACTTGTACACAGAATACAAATCAAGAGAACCATGTCAAGGTAACCACCTAATAAATGTCAGCCAAAAGTACTTCCAAAATTTAGTTTATTTTGCAGCAGTATTAGAAATTTAACTTTGTTGTGAGGAAACTAGAGTTTTAGCGCATCAATGTGTGAGTTGATGAATCAAAGAAGGAATCATGTAGAAGAGTGGTTCCTCCAATTGACACAACAAATCGAGTAAATGTAGGTGAGCTTACTGACCATTCACACAGAGATTGCTGCCACACATGGTGGCTGCAGTGTGTGACTGGCTAATTAGCCACCAAGCCGGGGAATGCAAGATTCGGACCACATTACCACAGAAAGGTTCAAATGGGAAAAAATAGCAAATCCACATTACCACTATTGTGTGGATTTTAGAGCAAGTCTGATGTACTGCGCAAATTTGACTCCCTACATCATTGATTGGAGAGGCTGACCAAAAAAATATCTATTTCTCTGAATTCCTCAAATCCCACTCTCTAATTCCACCAACTTGTACTTTATTAATTTTCTGTGACTACCAGACATGTCTAACAACTGTATTTTTGAACGGTTATATCTTCAAAAACCATATATCTACCCAATTCGACATTCGTTTCTCCATAATCAAAACAAAAACATTCTTACTTATTGAGCAAACGCCAGCAGTAGCTAACAAGCAGCAGCAGATAGGAAGATACAGGTAGCAAGCAAGCAGCACATAGAAAATCAACCACAATCGTTAGCAAGCATAAACACATAACAATCAATCAGCAGCAGAAGAAAAAACATCTTCATTCTCTCAACGCCACTAAAAACTGAAGTACTGAACAAAGCGCCGCCACAGCAACACACCAGCGGCGCGGATCTGCGTTGCGCGGCAGGGTGGAGGGAGACGGCAAGGCGGCGCAGCAGCAGGTCGGCAAGGAGAACGGCACGTGGAGGAGCACGCCCGCCCTGCAGCGACGAGAAGGGCTCGGGGAAGGCGACAACTTCGGCAAGCGCAGTGGCGGGGCCAGGTGGGCGATGCCGAGCGCCTCTCGAGTCCACAGAGGGCGGTCTTCAGACTTGCTTTCACAGATTTAGGTTTACCCTGACTCCACCGCGAAGAAGAAAGAGGGTACCTTTGGTGGCGTGGACGGCGACCGCGATCAATTCGTCGAGACCAGATGGGAGGTTGAAGAAGAATAGTTTCGGGTTTGCGACGGTGCTAGGGTTCCCTTATTTTGTTTTCTTTTTATATAGGGTCCAATTCAATTATTCTTTGAGCCGGGGACGGCAGACTGACTATTCCGAATCGACTATTCCAGCCGGGCGGTGCTCTCCTATGCCGAGCTTCGCGGCGAATAGTAGGCCTCCCGCACAGGGAGCGCCTCGACTGGGCCGGCCCATCGCACGCTGTAGCGGCCAGGCTACTGTAGCAACCATTTATATTGCCAAAAAGGCAGCCTTTTTTATTCATTACATAAAATTACTTTTTTGAAAATACTAAAAATTCCTAAAAAATATTAGTTTTTAAAACCTGGATGTTTTTCAAAAAAGGACATTTTTTGAAAACCATTTTTTGAAAAAAAAATACGATAACAGTGTAACAATTGTGAGAAATTGATTTAAAAAAAACATTAACATTTCTAAATTTTGAACTTGTTTGGAAATTGGGAACAGTTACTGGAAACATGACATTTTTTAAAATTCATAAAAAATATAATTTATAAACACATTTTGAAAACCAAAACATTTTTCAAATTCTAAACCTTCATGAACACAGGAACATCTTTTGAATATGTGAACAGTTTTTATAAGTGGCTATATCTTGAATTTTTGAACAAATGTTTAAAAACATGAACATGTTTTTAATAAACCCGAACAATTTTTGAAATTCGAAACAAATCTTAGAATTTCGAAAAAAATTCAAAAAGAGACTTTAAAACTAAAAACCAAAGAATTCGGGTAAATGAAACATCAGAAAATAAAACAAAGAACTACTAAAACTGAATCAAACCTTTCGAAAAGTTTCCAGAACTGGATAACTAAATTGGTTGGCCCAACTGGCTGGCATTTGTGGGTAAATATCTGGTGCACCGAGTGCTTTGTGGTGCTACCGGTGCACCGGACCTCCGTAACTCATTTTAAAATGTTTAAACAATGTGGAAAAAAGTTGGAAACATTCACACAACATCAATGCTTGTTGTCACGAAATGTCAAATCAAAATTTAAAACATTGGTCAAGATACAAAAATGACAAATCTAACACTAAATAGTATGTAATATAACTCAGTCTTTAGATTTGGCCCATCAATAGATTGATGTCAAATTTATCATTTTTTCAATCTTTTGAATTTTGATATAAAATTTTACGACAACAAATATAATATTGTGTGAATGTGCTGAATTTTTCTTATTTTTGGAATATTTTGAAATGTGCTAGCAGGTCTGATGCACCGGTAGCACCACAGGCACCGTTGCACATGATATGTTCCCTGCTTATGTGAGAAGCCCCAATAATTTGACACAAAGTGCGTCACATAGGGATTTTCAGTATTTCCTATTTGCCGCACATTACAGCGAAAAACTGCCGAACAAAGCAAGTGGGCTGGATCATTTTAGGGGTAGGCAGAGAGGGTCCTGCTTTCGGTTTTGGAAAATTCTAGAACATCCTCGTTTTTCTATTGTTCATTTTTTTCAGTTTTAGTTGGGTTTTTTCTTATTGGAAAAATGTTCTGAAATCTGAAAAATGAACGTGCTTTATAAATAGGTTCACAAATTCAAAAAATGTTAGGGTTGTTTGATAAATATTTGGGAATCTCAAACCAAACTCCCATTTAAAAAATGTGTTTTTGGAACATTGTTTGGAATTTTAGAAAATATTCCTATTTCTCCAAATTTGTTCACAAGTTCTGGAAGATTTTGGAAATTCAATTTGTTTTTTTTTCGTTTTTCATGAAATATTCAAAATTTCAAAAGAAATTTCCATTTTAAAAAATTATTCACAAATGCAAAATGCATTCACGTTCGGAAAAATGTTCCCCACAGTGGTGTTAGAGGAAAGTCCGAGTTGATATATGGAAACCTGGGTCTCTACAGTATGAAAACCAAGGCGCTATAGGCGAGCGCTCTATGTGGCAAGTGGTATGGCCAAGGCGAGCGCCTTATGCGTGTTTGCTCGGCATTCTACCACAATGTGCGGCATATAGGCAATCCCGCACTTTTCTGCACGAATCCTATTTAGCGCTGCAGGCGCTGGTGTAGCGACCAGACCTCAACTAGTCTGATCTCTGTAATCCGGTGTCATCCCTGGATCAGTAATGCTGACACCACACAATATTCGAAGGATTTATAACAGAGTAGCAATCACACACTTATTGTTGGGGAACGTTGCAGAAAATTAAAAATTTTCCTACGGTTTCACCAAGATCCATCTATGAGTTCATCTAAGCAACGAGTCAAGGGAGAGAGTTTGCATCTACATACCACTTGTAGATCGCGTGCGGAAGCTTGCAAGGTGATGATGGAGTCGTACTCGACGTGATTCGAATCACCGATGACCAAGTGCTGAACGGACAGCACCTCCGCGTTCAACACACGTACGGGACGGGAGACGTCTCCTCCTTCTTGATCCAGCAAGGGGGAAGGAGAGGTTGAGGAAGACAGCTCCACCGGCAGCACGACGGCGTGGTGATGGTGGAGAGGCAGTACTCCGACAGGGCTTCGCCAAGCACACAACGGAGGAGGAGAGGTGTTGGGGAGGGGAGGGCTGCGCCTTGGAGGGTGGTGCGGCTGCCCTCCCCTTACCCCTCTATTTATAGGGGGAAGGGAGAAGGGGGCCGGCCCCCTAGAACCCATCTAGGGGGGGTGCGGCGGCCAAGGGGAGAGGGGGAGAGGGTGGCTTGCCCCCCAAGCCAAGGGGGCGCCCCCTCTAGGGTTCCCCCCCTCAACCCTAGGCGCAAGGGCCCAAGGGAGGGGGTGCGGCCAGCCCACCAGGGGCTGGCTCCCTGCCCCACGCAGCCCATGTGGCCCCCCGGGAGGGGTGGCCCCTCCCGGTGGACCCCCGGAACCCTTCCGGTGGCCCCGGTACAATACCGGCATGACCCCGAAACTTCCCGGTGTCCGTTTGACGACTTCCCATATATAAATCTTTACCTCCGGACCCTTCCGGAGCTCCTCGTGACGTCCAGGATCCCATCCGGGACTCCGAACAACATTCGGTAGTCACATACTTGTCTTCCTAATACCCTAGCGTCACCGAACCTTAAGTGTGTAGACCCTACGGGTTTGGGAGACATGCAGACATGACCGAGACGCTCTCAGGTCAATAAACAACAGCGGGATCTGGATACCCATGATGGCTCCCACATGCTCCTCGATGTTGTCATCGGATGAACCACTATGTCGAGGATTCGATCAAACCCTGTATACAATTCCCTTTGTCAATCGGTACGTTACTTGCCCGAGACTCGATCGTCGGTATCCCAATACCTTGTTCAGTCTCGTTACCGGCAAGTCACTTTACTCATACCGTAATGCATGATCCCGTGTCCAACACCTTGGTCACATTGAGCTCATTATGATGATGCATTACCGAGTGGGCCCAGAGATACCTCTCCGTCATACGGAGTGACAAATCCCAGTCTCGATCCGTGTCAACCCAACAGCTACTTTCGGAGATACCTGTAATGCACCTTTATAGTCACCCAGTTACGTTGTAACGTTTGATACACCCAAGGCACTCCTACGGTATCCGGGAGTTACACGATCTCATGGTCGAAGGAAGAGATACTTGACATTGGCAAAGCTCTAGCAAAACGAACTACACGATCTTTTATGCTATGCTTAGGATTGGGTCCTGTCCATCACATCATTCTCCTAATGATGTGATCCCGTTATCAACGACATCCAATGTCCATAGTCAGGAAACCATGACTATCTGTTGATCACAACGAGCTAGTCAACTAGAGGCTCACCAGGGACATATTGTGGTCTAAGTATTCACACGTGTATTACGATTTCTGGATAATACAGTTATAGAATGAATAAAAGACATTTATCATGAACATTGAAATATAATAATACTTTTATTATTGCCTCTAGGGCATATTTCCAACAGTCTCCCACTTGCACTAGAGTCACCAATCTAGTTACATTGTGATGAATCGAACACCCATAGAGTTCTGGTGTTGATCATGTTTTGCACGCGAGAGAGGTTTAGTCAGCGGATCTGCGACATTCAGATCCGTGTGTACTTTGCAAATCTCTATGTCTCCTTGTGAACACCCATAGAGCCCTGTCTTGAACATTTTCATGGATGGAGTTGAAACGACGCTTGATGTGCCTGGTCTTCTTGTGAAACCTGGGCTCCTTGGCGAGGGCAATAGCTCCAGTGTTGTCACAGAAGAGTTTGATCGGCCCCGACGCATTGGGTATGACTCCTAGGTCGGTGATGAACTCCTTCACCCAAATCGCTTCATGCGCTGCCTCCGAGGCTGCCATGTACTCCGCTTCACATGTAGATCCGCCACGACGCTCTGCTTGCAGCTGCACCAGCTTACTGCTCCACCATTCAACATATACACGTATCCGGTTTGTGACTTAGAGTCATCCAGATCTGAGTCGAAGCTAGCGTCGACGTAACCCTTTACGACGAGCTCTTCGTCTCCTCCATAAATGAGAAACATGTCCTTCGTCCTTTTCAGGTACTTCAGGATATTCTTGACCGCTGTCCAGTGTTCCTTGCCGGGATTACTTTGGTATCTTGCTACCAAACTTACGGCAAGGTTTACATCGGGTCTGGTACACAGCATGGCATACATAATAGATCCTATGGCTGAAGCATAGGGGATGACACTCATCTCTTCTTTATCTTTTGCCGTGGTCGGTGACTGAGCCGAGCTCAGTCTCACACCTTGTAACATAGGCAATAACCCCTTCTTGGACTGATCCATTTTGAACCTCTTCAAAATCTTATCAAGGTATGTGCTTTGTGAAAGACCTATGAGGCGTCTCGATCTATCTCTATAGATCTTGATGCCTAATATATAAGCAGCTTCTCCAAGGTCCTTCATTGAAAAACACTTATTCAAGTAGGCCTTAATGTGTCCAGAAATTCTATATTATTTCCCATCATGAGTATGTCATCTACATATAATATGAGAAATGCTACAGAGCTCCCACTCACTTTCTTGTAAACACAGGCTTCTCCATAAGTCTGCATAAACCCAAACGCTTTGATCATCTCATCAAAGCGAATGTTCCAACTCCGAGATGCTTGCACCAGTCCATAAATGGATCGCTGGAGCTTGCATACTTTGTTAGCGTTCCGAGGATCGACAAAACCTTCCGGCTGCATCATATACAGTTCTTCCTTAAGATGTCCGTTAAGGAATGCCGTTTTGACGTCCATTTGCCATATCTCATAATCATAGTATGCGGCAATTGCTAACATGATTCGGACGGACTTCAGCTTCGCTACGGGAGAGAAAGTCTCGTCGTAGTCAATCCCTTGAACTTGTCGATAACCCTTAGCGACAAGTCGAGCCTTATAGATGGTAACATTACCATCCGCGTCCGTCTTCTTCTTAAAAATCCATTTGTTTTCTATCGCTCGCCGATCATCGGGCAAGTCTGTCAAAGTCCATACTTTGTTTTCATACATGGATTCTATCTCGGATTTCATGGCTTCAAGCCATTTGTTGGAATCCGGGCCCGCCATCGCTTCTTCATAGTTCGAAGGTTCATTGTTGTCTAACAACATGATTTCCAGGACAGGGTTGCCGTACCACTCTGGTGCGGAACGTGTCCTTGTGGACCTACGAAGTTCAGTAGTAACTTGATCCGAAGTACCTTGATCATCATCATTGTTTTCCTCTTCAGTTGGTGTGGGCATCACAGGAACATTTTCCTGAGCTGCACCACTTTCCCGTTCGAGAGGTAGTACTTCATCGAGTTCTACTTTCCTCCCACTTACTTCTTTCAAGAGAAACTCTTTTTCCAGAAAGCATCCGTTCTTGGCAACAAAGATCTTGCCTTCGGATCTTAAGTAGAAGGTATACCCGACATTTTCCTTAGGGTATCCTATGAATACGCATTTTTCCGACTTGGGTTCGAGCTTTTCAGGTTGAAGTTTCTTGACATAAGCATCGCATCCCCAAACTTTTAGAAACGACAGCTTAGGTTTCTTTCCAAACCATAATTCATACGGTGTCGTCTCAACGGATTTAGACGGTGCCCTATTTAAAGTGAATGTAGCTGTCTCTAGAGCGTATCCCCAAAATGATAGCGGTAAATCAGTAAGAGACATCATAGACCGCACCATATCCAATAGAGTGCGATTACGACGTTCGGACACACCGTTTCACTGAGGTGTTCTAGGCGGCGTGAGTTGTGAAACGATTCCACATTTCCTTAAGTGTGTGCCAAATTCGTGACTTAAGTATTCGCCTCCACGATCTGATCGTAAGAATTTTATCTTTCGGTCACGTTGATTCTCTACCTCATTCTGAAATTCCTTGAACTTTTCAAAGGTCTCAGACTTGTGTTTCATTAAGTAGACATACCCATATCTACTTAAGTCATCAGTGAGAGTGAGAACATAACGATATCCTCCGCGAGCCTCAACGCTCATTGGACCGCACACATCGGTATGTATGATTTCCAACAAGTTGGTTGCTCGCTCCATTGTTCCGGAGAACGGAGTCTTGGTCATTTTGCCCAAGAGGCATGGTTCGCATGTGTCAAACGATTCATAATCAAGAGACTCTAAAAGTCCATCGGCATGGAGCTTCTTCATGCGCTTGACACTAATGTGACCAAGGCGGCAGTGCCACAAGTATGTGGGACTATCGTTATCAACTTTAAATCTTTTGGCATCTACACTATGAACATGTGTAATATTACGCTCGAGATTTATTAAGAATAAACCATTGACCATCGGAGCATGACCATAAAACATATCTCTCATATAAATCGACCAACCATTATTCTCAGACTTAAATGAGTAGCCATCTCGTATTAAACGAGATCCAGATACAATGTTCATGCTCAAACTTGGCACTAAATAACAATTATTAAGGTTCAAAACTAATCCCGTAGGTAAATGTAGAGGCAGCGTGCCGACGGCGATCACATCGACTCTGGAACCATTCCCGACGCGCATCGTCACCTCGTCCTTTGCCAGTCTCCGTTTATTCCGCAGCTCCTGCTGTGAGTTACAAATATGAGCAACGGCACCGGTATCAAATACCCAGGAGTTACTACGAGTACTGGTAAGGTACACATCAATCACATGTATATCAAATATACCTTTGGTGTTGCCGGCCTTCTTATCCGCTAAGTATTTAGGGCAGTTCCGCTTCCAGTGACCCTTCCCCTTGCAATAAAAGCACTCAGTCTCAGGCTTGGGTCCATTCTTTGACTTCTTCCCGGTAACTGGCTTACCAGGCGCGGCAACATCTTTGCCGTCCTTCTTGAAGTTCTTCTTACCCTTGCCCTTCTTGAACTTAGTGGTCTTATTGACCATCAACACTTGATGTTCTTTCTTGATTTCAGCCTCTGCTGACTTCAGCATCAAGAACACTTCAGGAATGGTCTTTTCCATCCCCTGCATGTTGTAGTTCATCACAAAGCTCTTGTAGCTTGGTGGGAGCGATTGGAGGATTCTGCCAATGACCGCCTCATCTGGGAGGTTAATGTTCAGCTGGGTCATACGGTTGTGCAACCCAGACATCTTCAGGATGTGCTCACTGACAGAACTGTTTTCCTCCATCTTACAACTGTAGAACTTGTCGGAGACATCATATCTCTCGACCCGGGCATGAGCTTGGAAAACTAGTTTCAGCTCTTCGAACATCTCATATGCTCCGTGATGCTCAAAACGCTTTTGGAGCCCCGGTTCTAAGCTGTAAAGCATGCCGCACTGAACGAGGGAGTAATCGTCAGCGCGAGTTTGCCAAGCATTCATAATGTCTTGGTTCTCTGGGACGGGAGCGTCACCTAGCGGTCCTTCTAGGACATATTGTTTCCTGGCAGCTATGAGGATGATCCTCAGGTTCCGGACCCAGTCCGTATAGTTGCTGCCATCATCTTTCAGCTTGGTTTTCTCTAGGAACGCGTTGAAGTTCATGTTGACATGAGCGTTGGCCATTTGATCTACAAGACATATTTGCAAAGGTTTTAGACTAAGTTCATGATAATTAAGTTCTAATCAAATTATGAACTCCCACTCAGATTAGACATCCCTTTAGTCATCTAAGTGTTACACGATCCGAGTCGACTAGGCCGTGTCCGATCATCACGTGAGATGGACTAGTCATCGTCGATGAACATTCTCATGTTGATCGTATCTTCCATACGACTCGTGTTCGACCTTTCGGTCTCCGTGTTCCGAGGCCATGTCTGCACATGCTAGGCTCGTCAAGTTAACCCGAAGTGTTTTCGCTGTGTAAAACTGTCTTACACCCGTTGTATGTGAACGTAAGAATCCATCACACCCGATCATCACGTGGTGCTTAGAAGCGACGAACTGTAGCAACAGTGCACAGTTAGGGGAGAACACTTCTTGAAATTTTTTTAAGGGATCATCTTATTTACTACCGTCGTCCTAAGTAAACAAGATGCATAAACATAATAAACATCACATGCAATTATATAGTTGTGACATGATATGGCCAATATCATATAGCTCCATTGATCTTCATCTTCGGGGCTCCATGATCATCTTGTCACCGGCTTGACACCATGATCTCCATCATCATGATCTCCATCATCGTGTCTTCATGAAGTTGTCACGCCAACGACTACTTCTACTTCTATGACTAACGTTTAGCAATGAAGTAAAGTAGTTTACATGGCGTTATTCAATGACACGCAGGTCATACAAAAAATAAAGACAACTCCTATGGCTCCTGCCGGTTGTCATACTCATCGACATGCAAGTCGTGAATCCTATTACAAAGAACATGATCTCATACATCACAA
>NC_041380.1:403777302-403780563 GCF_002162155.2 Triticum dicoccoides
TGATGGTGGAGAGGCAGTACTCCGACAGGGCTTCGCCAAGCACACAACGGAGGAGGAGAGGTGTTGGGGAGGGGAGGGCTGCGCCTTGGAGGGTGGTGCGGCTGCCCTCCCCTTACCCCTCTATTTATAGGGGGAAGGGAGAAGGGGGCCGGCCCCCTAGAACCCATCTAGGGGGGGTGCGGCGGCCAAGGGGAGAGGGGGAGAGGGTGGCTTGCCCCCCAAGCCAAGGGGGCGCCCCCTATAGGGTTCCCCCCCTCAACCCTAGGCGCAAGGGCCCAAGGGAGGGGGTGCGGCCAGCCCACCAGGGGCTGGCTCCCTGCCCCACGCAGCCCATGTGCCCCCCGGGAGGGGTGGCCCCTCCCGGTGGACCCCCGGAACCCTTCCGGTGGCCCCGGTACAATACCGGCATGACCCCAAAACTTCCCGGTGTCCGTTTGACGACTTCCCATATATAAATCTTTACCTCCAGACCCTTCCGGAGCTCCTCGTGACGTCCAGGATCCCATCCGGGACTCCGAACAACATTCGGTAGTCACATACTTGTCTTCCTAATACCCTAGCGTCACCGAACCTTAAGTGTGTAGACCCTACGGGTTCGGGAGACATGCAGACATGACCGAGACGCTCTCAGGTCAATAACCAACAGCGGGATCTGGATACCCATGATGTCTCCCACATTCTCCTCGATGTTGTCATCGGATGAACCACTATGTCGAGGATTCGATCAAACCCTGTATACAATTCCCTTTGTCAATCGGTACGTTACTTGCCCGAGACTCGATCGTCGGTATCCCAATACCTTGTTCAGTCTCGTTACCGGCAAGTCACTTTACTCGTACCGTAATGCATGATCCCGTGTCCAACACCTTGGTCACATTGAGCTCATTATGATGATGCATTACCGAGTGGGCCCAGAGATACCTCTCCGTCATACGGAGTGACAAATCCCAGTCTCGATCCGTGTCAACCCAACAGCTACTTTCGGAGATACCTGTAATGCACCTTTATAGTCACCCAATTACGTTGTAACGTTTGATACACCCAAGGCACTCCTACGGTATCCGGGAGTTACACGATCTCATGGTCGAAGGAAGAGATACTTGACATTGGCAAAGCTCTAGCAAAACGAACTACACGATCTTTTATGCTATGCTTAGGATTGGGTCCTGTCCATCACATCATTCTCCTAATGATGTGATCCCGTTATCAACGACATCCAATGTCCATAGTCAGGAAACCATGACTATCTGTTGATCACAACGAGCTAGTCAACTAGAGGCTCTCCAGGGACATATTGTGGTCTAAGTATTCACACGTGTATTACGATTTCCGGATAATACAGTTATAGCATGAATAAAAGACATTTATCATGAACATTGAAATATAATAATACTTTTATTATTGCCTCTAGGGCATATTTCCAACACTTATTACATCGAGTGTCTCAAAAGAGAACTTATTACAATAAATATGGCTTCAGGCCATCTAATAATGATAACAGCGGAAGGATTGAAAGATAAGTGAGTCCATCAACTCCAACGGCATCACTGAGTATAGAACCACGACCTAAAAGTCTCCTTACTCGTCGTCTGAAAAGTCTGCAACATGAACGTTGCAGCCCGAAAACGGGTCAGCACATGGAATATGCTGGCAAAGTAACACATAGAGAATGATGAAAGAATAAGACTAAACTACATGCATATTTGGCTGGTGAAAAACTCTATGGTTTCGGTTTTGCGTAAAGCCAATTTTTCCCTACTGCAAAGGAGTAAATTTTATTTAACTATCATGGTAGTTGTTAAACATTGAGAGTGTAGACACGCTCTCAATCCCAATTAAGCATCAGCATTAACCCAACAAAATTATTTAGAGTAACATGATGAGATTCACATGATAATCCAAGTACTAGATACTCAAGTTGTCCATAACCAGGGACACGGCTAACCATGATTAGTTTATACACTCCGCAGAGGTTTGCGCACTTTTCCCCACAAGACTCGATCTTTGGGATTCTCGCACTACATGGTGTTTGAGAAACGGATGATCGAGACATAGTCTTTCAGAGGCGCTTGCACCTTACGAACGGGTAGACCGTACCAACCTACATCCCCTACATCTGCTAGTCTACCACTGTAAGAGTTCACACGACTTAGTCAACTATGCTAGAGCCCATAGTGGCTTGTGGCTGCACACGGAAGTTTCTAGTATGAATAATCTCATGATCCCTTTGAGCCTGGGTGGCGGTCCAAAAGAAAAACAGGCAATCGCTGGAATACCCAGGTGCCTCAATCCACCCATATGTGTGTTTAAGTTGCCACCTTAGATAAACCATTAATTTAACAATCTCACATCTGTCATAGATACACTCACCCAATCCACGTCTACTAGCATAGCATAGCGATAAGCAACGTAGAAGTAACTCCCAAAGGTTTGATAATAAAACAGGTAATAGGTACTACCTCATCTACTTCCTAAAACCCACAATTTAATTATATCCTAAACATGCAATGTGTGAGGATTGATCTAATGCAATAAAAACTGGGTACTGGGAAGTATGATCAAAGTGTTACTTGCCTTGCTGATGATCCGTGAAACCTAGGGATTCAAAGTAGCAAGCGGCGCAATCCGGGTACTCTATCGCAAACAAACAAGCATACAAGAAGTACTCGCCTAATGCACAGGTAAAAATCAAATAAGAGATCTAACCAGATAGTTCGACTTAAGAACTCCGGTTGGCAAAAAGAATCAAATCGAACGAAGCAACGAAAGACAAACGGCAAAAGAAACAAACTCCGATTACTAATATGAATCTAGGTCAAATTTTACTGAGGCAAAAACTTGTTTGAGTTGGTTAAATGAAAAGAGGGTTTCGAGACGAAACTCCAGGCGCTTGAATCGCCTGATTCCGATAAATGAGCGAAAAGTTGTACTACAACGAAAATCGGATCAGAAATCACGATCAGAAATAATCACAGAAAATCCGAGAAAAAAAGAAAAAACGAACAGAATAATGAACGAACGTTCGTTTTCTGGAACTTAACGATGAACGCGTTCGATAAAACGAACGAACGAGCGAATGCTCGCTAAATAAATAAACCAGAAAAAACCGATCTGTTTAAAAAAACGAAAACTAGGGTTTTCTAAAAAAACGAATTGGTTTTTCTCAGAAAACCAGGCGACGGCGGCTACCTCGGCTCGGACTCCGGCGAGGCAGGTGGCGGGGCTGCGTGGGCGGGGCGGGGCGGCTCGGCTCGGGGCTCT
>NC_041380.1:403781080-403800143 GCF_002162155.2 Triticum dicoccoides
GGCCTGAGTGGCTATTTAAAGGGGGAAGGGGGCGGTGGCCTGGCTTGGGGAGGGGGTCGGGCGGCGCAGGCGGCTCCGGCTCGGACTGTGAGTCCGGCGGCAGCACGGCGCAGGAGGCGGCGGCTCCTGGCGGGCCGGCCTGGCTCGGCTGGGCCTTTGGCCCAGTCGGGCGCGAGTTTTTTTTTTTTAAAGAAAATTTCACAGGACTAATTTTTTTTAGAAAAATAAATAAAAATCTAAAAATGCCAAAACAATTTTTCACCGTCTAAATAAAATATTTAGAACAGGATGAACATTTTCTTGGCCCTAAATGCAATTTTTGAAAACATGCAATTTTTTCCTAAATTCAAAAAAAACGAAAAACTCTGAAATAAAACTTATTTGATTTTATTATTAAATCCTCAATATTTCTTTATTTTGGGAAAGTCATTTTATTCTCTCTCTCATATTTTTTTGTAATAGAAATAATTGAAGATAAAATAAATAAAATCAAATGATCCTATTTTTTAAAATTTGAGAAAACTCAAATATGAAAATAGCGAAATCCCCAACTCTCTCCGAGGGTCTTTGAGTTGCGTGAAATTTCTAGGATCAACCAAAATGCAATAAATATGATATGCATTGATGATCTAGTGTATAATATTCCAAATTGGAAATTTGGGATGTTACAAACCTACCCCCCTTAAGATGAATCTCGCCCTCGAGATTCGGGTTGGCTAGAAAATAGGTGAGGGTGGTCCTTCAGCAGATCTTCCTCTCGCTCCCAGGTGGCTTCATCCTCCGTGTGGTGGCTCCACTGAACTTTGCAAAACTTGATAACCTTGCTGTGGGTTACTCGGCTGGCATACTCAAGAATCTTAACTGGTTTCTCCTTATAGGTCAAATCACTGTCCAACTGAATCGCTTCCAGCGGCACTGTATATCTCAGCGGTATATCAGCCATCTCTGCGTGGCAATTCTTCAACTGGGAAACGTGGAATACATCGTGAACTCCTGACAATCCTTCGGGTAATTTCAACTTGTAAGCTACTTCTCCCATACGCTCCAAAACTTTGTATGGTCCTACAAAACGTGGCGCTAACTTTCCCTTAACTCCAAAGCGCTTAACTCCTCGAAGTGGAGATACTCGAAGATAGACTCGGTCTCCGACTTCGTAGACTGTCTCCTTGCGTTTCGAATCTGCGTAGCTCTTCTGCCTGGACTGGGCTACCTTGAGCCTATCGTGAATCAATTTCACCTTCTGTTCAGATTCCTTAATCAGATCCGGTCCAAACAACTAGCGGTCTCCAACTTCATCCCACGACAATGGGGTCCTGCACCTCCTTCCGTACAAGGCTTCGAAAGGGGCCATCTTCAAACTGGATTGATAACTGTTGTTGTAAGAGAACTCTGCATATGGTAAATTGTCGTCCCAACTAGATCCATAATCTAGCGCACAAGCTCTCAGCATATCCTCCAAAATCTGATTGACTCTTTCGGTCTGTCCATTTGTCTGCGGATGGAAAGTTGTACTGAACTCTAGCCTGGTACCTGAAGTTTCGTGCAACTGATTTCAGAACTTTGAGGTAAACTGGGTTCCTCTATCTGATACAATGCTCCTTGGAACTCCATGCAGACATACGATCCTGGTCATGTATATCTTTGCCAGCTTAGCACTAGTGTAGGTAGTCTTCACTGGGATGAAATGAGCTACCTTTGTTAGGTCCGGGGGAAATACATAGTTACCAATCCTTAATGGTAACCGATCACACCATAGACTAGCCATATACTCTGCTCCAGGCGAGGTTACTAACATGGGTGACCTAAGGGCTTGGGTTGGCAGTTTATACTTATCCACAAATCCCCTTGAGATGTATGAATGCGATGCACCAGTATCAAAAAGAACGAGTGCAGTAAATGACTTAACCAAAAACTTACCTATTACTGCATCAGGCTGGGCTTCAACCTCCTCCACGTTAACGTGGTTCACCTGTCCCCTGTTGAAAGGGTTCGGCTTCTTCCCAGAGCTTCCATTGTCATTTCCATTTCCATTCTGGGCTTCAGGACATTCATTGGCATAATGTCCGGTCTTCTGGCACTTAAAGCAAGTGACTTGGCTTAGGTCTCTCTTGGCTGGGGTTGATGGGTTGGTACGGTTCTGGCCGTTGCTTCCTCCATTCCCATTACCATTCTTGGGGACATTATGATTGTGCGAGCTTCCTCCTCCATGGGTATGCTGAAAAAGGTCCTCCCGGTCTAGGGGTAAAGCGCGGCTTCTGCTGAGCTCCAGAATTGTACTTCCCTTGTCCATACTTCCTCTTGCGGTTCTTAATTTGCTGCCGCTTCCCTTCAATCATAAGAGCACGATCTACCAACTCCTGGTAGTTGTTGAAGGTTGCTACCATCAACTGCATGCTCAACTCATCATTCAGTCCTTCCAGAAACTTCTCCTGCTTAGCTGCATCCGTAGCAACGTCATCTGGGGCATAACGTGCTAGCTTACTAAAGTCCTCCACATACTGGCCAACTGTCCGCCCTCCTTGGCGCAAGTTGCGAAACTCACGCTTCTTCATGGCCATAGCTCCTGCTAAAACATGGGCAGTACGGAAAGCCTGCTGGAACTGGTCCCATGTGACAGTGTCGATAGGGAAAGTGGCTGTGAAATTCTCCCACCATGATGTTGCGGGTCCGTCAAGCTGATGTGCGGCAAACCTCACCTTTTCCGCGTATGTGCATCCTGCCGTGGTCAACTCTTTGGCTGTCTTGCGGAGCCAATCATCTGCTACTATAAGCTCGGTGCTACTGGAAAACACTGGCTGGTTCAGCCTAAGAAAACGGGCTAAGTGGTCAACAAGTGGTGGTGGTGGTGGGTTGTTGTTGTTGTTCCCCTGATTCTGATTCTGGACTAGCAACTGCATCAACGTATTCTGCTGCTGGATCAACTGAGTGAGCTCCGGTGGGAATGTAAATCCGGGGTCACGTCTCGGAGGCATCTGATAGGTTTAGAAAGGATGATATTTAAGAATAGAGAGGGGTCTAAGGAGAAACACTACCCTTATGCACATGAGGCAAAAGCAAACAATTCACTTCATTCAATCAAACAAGGGCACACAATCGGTCTAACTATCGCAAAAGTGCTCGGGCTACTATATTTACATGGTGGACTACTACTACTGTTGGGTGGTCTACTAGAAATATTCTTCGGTTGCAGACTCCATGATATCTGCTCCAGCTTCATCAACATAGTCATCATCGCTATCATCTGGATCCGAGTCGGTGTCGTCGATAATGATGTAGTCTTCCGGGCGAATCTCCTTGGGTTCTTCGTCTTCTTCTACTGGTGTAGGGCCTCCCATGAATATTCCGATCTTCTTGATCAGGTCGTCATTCTTCTCCACTAGTACTTCGATTTCCTCTTCATAATCTTCATGTGTAGCCTTGAGTTCTTCCTCCAGTTCTCTGATTCTTGTTCTTGCCTTCTTCGGATCTATCATGTCTGCGCACATCTGGTTCTCCTGACGTCGAATGTGCTGGTTCAACTCCTGGATAAAAGCTGCAATGGATCTATTCTTCTTGGTGTTGATCATCTCCCAGTGCTCATCTCGGCACCCACAAATCTGGTAAATAGTATCCTTGAGATCATTGCGTTAAACTGCTCCAATACGTCCCATGGTGATGTGAGCTGCCATGCTCTTTCCTAGACTCCAGGTTGGTGCATCAAAGAAAAACTCTATGGGCTCGGTGACTGGCATGAACGTCCTTCCTGGAACTTGAACTTGAATCATACGGTGCTCCTCTTCAGGTAAAGTTGCGTTGTAGGTTCCGGTGAAGCTTGGTACTCCGATGTTCAGATATCTAGTGGCTTCCTTCAGGTGACATCCAAAGGGTGTATCTTCATCCGGTTGCGTGAACTTGTTCCTTGCATCCGCCATCCTAAAAGAGTAGGAAAATCTAAGGAGTCAGAATGAGAAGAGTGAGTAGTGATCTAGGGCTTTTAGCTTAGTGGTCGTGTCCTACAGTCAGCGTGCGCTCTGATACCATCTTGTAGCGACCAAACCTCAACCAGTCTGATCTCTGTGCTTCGGTGTCATCCCTGGATCAGTAATGCTGACACCACACAGTACTTGAAGGATTTATAACAGAGTAGCAATCACACACTTATTACATCGAGTGTCTCAAAAGAGAACTTATTACAATAAATATGGCTTAAGGCCATCTAATAACGATAGCAGCGGAAGGATTGGAAGATAAGTGAGTCCATCAACTCCAACGGCATCACTGAGTATAGAACCACGACCTAAAAGTCTCCTTACTCGTCGTCTGAAAAGTCTGCAACATGAACGTTGCAGCCCGAAAATGGGTCAGCACATGGAATATGCTGGCAAAGTAACACATAGAGAATGATGGAAGAATAAGACTAAACTACATGCATATTTGGCTGGTGGAAAGCTCTATGGTTACAGTTTTGCGTAAAGCCAATTTTTCCCTACTGCAAAGAAATAAATTTTATTTAACTATCATGGTAGTTGTTAAACATTGAGAGTGTAGACACGCTCTCAATCCCAATTAAGCATCAGCATTAACCCAACAAAATTAATTAGAGCAACATGATGAGATTCACATGATAATCCAAGTACTAGATACTCAAGTTGTCCATAACCGGGGACACGGCTAACCATGATTAGTTTATACACTCCGCAGAGGTTTGCGCACTTTTCCCCACAAGACTCGATCTTTGGGATTCTCGCACTACATGGTGTTTGAGAAATGGATGACCGAGACATAGTCTTTCAGAGGCGCTTGCACCTTACGAACGGGTAGACCGTACCAACCTACATCCCCTACATCTGCTAGTCTACCACTATAAGAGTTCGCACGACTTAGTCAACTATGCTAGAGCCCATAGTAGCTTGTGGCTGCACACGGAAGTTTCTAGTATGAATAATCTCGTGATCCCTTTGAGCCTGGGTGGCGGTCCAAAAGAAAAACAGGCAATCGCTGGAATACCCAGGTGCCTCAATCCACCCAGATGTGTGTTTAAGTTGCCACCTTAGATAAACCATTAATTTAACAATCTCACATCTGTCATGGATACACTCACCCAATCCACGTCTACTAGCATAGCATAGCGATACGCAACGTAGAAGTAACTCCCAAAGGTTTGATAATAAAACAGGTAATAGGTACTACCTTGATACGTCTCCAATGTATCTATAATTTTTGATTGCTCCATGCTATATTATCTACTGTTTTGGGCTTTATTTTCCACTTTTATATTATTTTTGAGACTAACCTATTAACCGGAGGCCCAGGCCAGAATTGCTGTTTTTTGCCTATTTCAGTGTTTCGAAGAAACGGAATATCAAACGGAGTCCAAACGGAATGAAACCTTCGGGAACGTGATTTTCTCACCGAACGCGATCCAGGAGACTTGGACCCTACGCCAAGGCATCAGAGAGGCGGTCACGAGGGTGGGGGCGCCCCCCCCCCCTCGTAGGGCGCGCCCCTACCTCATGGGCCCCTTGTGGCCCGCCTAACATACTTCTTCCGCCTATATAACTCCATGTACCCTAAAACTTCCAGAACAGAGATTAGATTGGGAGTTCCGTCGCCGCAAGCCTTCGTAGCCACCGAAAACCAATCTAGACCCTTTTCGGCACCCTGCCGGAGGGGGAATCTTTCTCCGGTGGCCATCTTCATCATCCCGGTGCTCTCCATGATGAGGAGGGAGTAGTTCTCCCTCGGGGCTGAGGGTATGTACCAGTAGCTATGTGTTTGATCTCTCTCTCTCTCTCGTGTTCTTGAGGTGATACAATCTTGATGTATCATTAGCTTTGCTATTGTAGTTGGATCTTATGTTTCTCCTCCCCCTCTTCTCTCTTGTAATGAATTGAGTTTTCCCTTTGAAGTAATCTTATCGGATTGAGTATTTAAAGATTTGAGAACACTTGATGTATGTCTTGCCATGCGTATCTGTGGTGACAATGGGATATCACATGATTCACTTGATGCATGTTTTGGTGATCAACTTGCGGGTTCCGCCCATGAACCTATGCATAGGGGTTGGCACACGTTTTCGTCGTGATTCTCCGGTAGAACTTTGGGGCACTCTTTGAGGTCCTTTGTGTTGGTTGAATAGATGAATCTAAGATTGTGTGATGCATATCGTATAATCATGCCCACGGATACTTGAGGTGACATTGGAGTATCTAGGTGACATTAGGGTTTTGGTTGATTTGTATCTGAAGGTGTTATTCTAGTACGAACTCTAGGGCTGTTTGTGACACTTATAGGAATAGCCCAACGGATTGATTGGAAAGAATAACTTCAGGTGGTTTCGTACCCTACCATAATCTCTTCGTTCGTTCTCCGCTATTAGTGACTTTGGAGTGACTCTTTGTTGCATGTTGAGGGATAGTTTTATGATCTAATTATGTTATTATTGTTGAGAGGACTTGCACTAGCGAAAGTATGAACCATAGGCCTTATTTCCACGCATTGCCATACCGTTTACGCTCACTTTCATCATTAGTTAACTTGTTGTTTTTATAATTTCGGATTACAAATATCTTTATCTACCATCCATATTGCACTTGTATCACCATCTCTTCGCCGAACTAGTGCACCTATACAATTTACCATTGTATTGGGTGTGTTGGGGACACAAGAGACTCTTTGTTATTTGGTTGCAGGGTTGCTTGAGATAGACCATCTTCATCCTACGCCTCCTACGGATTGATAAACCTTAGGTCATCCACTTGAGGGAAATTTGCTACTGTCCTACAAACCTCTGCACTTGGAGGCCCAACAACGTCTACAAGAAGAAGGTTGTGTAGTAGACATCAAGCTCTTTTCTGGCGCCATTGCCGGGGAGGTTAGCGCTTGAAGGTATATCTTTAGATCTTGCAATCGAGTCTTTTAGTTTCTTGTTTTATCACTAGTTTAGTTTATAAAAGAAAACTATAAAAAAAATGGAATTGAGTTTGTCTCATACGCTTCACCTTTTTAATATCTTTCGTGAGTATGATGGAAAGGAAAATTGTGCTCAAGTGCTAGAAGAAGAAATCTATAAAATGTTTGGCACTAAATATTTGAATGATGAGCATGATTGCAATGTTGTTAGTATGAATTCCTTGAATATCCACGATGCTAATGATATGCAAAGCCACAAGCTTGGGGAAGCTATGTTTGATGAAGATGATATTTTTTGTGCCCCAAGTTTTGATGAGCAAATTTATTATGATGAAAGCATGCCTCCTATCTATGATGATTATATTGATGAAAGTGGATTTGGAGAGGTCATGACTTTATTTTATGATGAATCCACTATTTTGGAAGAGGTTCCAATTGATTATGAGAACAAAGTTGCTACCTATGATGATTATTGTGATGACTTGTATGCTATAAAGAATAATGATATCCATGAAACTTGTCATCATGATTTTAGTTTTCAATTGGATTATGCCTCACATGATAATTATTTTGTTGAGTTTGCTCCCACTATTATTCATGAGAAGAATTTTGCTTGTGTGGAGAGTAATAAAATTTCTATGCTTGTAGATCATGAAAAGAATGCTTTAGGTGCTGGTTATATTGTTGAATTCATTCATGATGCTACTGAAAATTATTATGAGAGAGGAACATATGCTTGTAGGAATTGCAATAATATCAAGTTTCCTCTCTATGTGCTTAAAGTTTTGAAGTTATGCTTGTTTTGCCCTCCTATGCTAGTTGATTGTTGTTCCCACAAGTTGTTTGCTCACAAAATCCCTATGCATAGGAAGTATGTTATACTTAAATGTGCTAGTCATATTCTTCATGATGCTCTCTTTATGTTTCAATTCTTATCTTTTATGTGAGCATCGTTGAAATCATCATGCCTAGCTAGGGGCGTTAAACGATAGCGCTTGTTGGGCCAATTTTATTTTTATTCCTTGCTTTTTGATCCTGTTTAGTAATAAAAAATTCATCTAGCCTCTGTTTAGATGTGGTTTTATACTTTTAATTAGTGTTTGTGCCAAGTAGAACCTTTGGGAAGACTTGGGGAGACTCTTGTTGATCATGCTGTAAAAAACAGAAACTTTAGCGCTCACGAGAACTGCTGCCATTTTTATTTGGAGAGTGATATTTAGTTAATTATTTTTTCAGATGATTAATAGATAAATTACTCAGCTCCAGAAATTTATTTGAGAATTTTATTAGTTCCAGAAGTATACGTTTGATCTAGATTACTACAGACTGTTCTGTTTTTGACAGATTCTGTTTTTCATGTGTTGTTTACTTATTTTGATGAATCTATGGCTAGTAGAAGAGTTTATAAACCATAGAGAAGTTGGAATACAGTAGGTTTAACACCAATATAAATAAAGAATGAGTTCATTACAGTACCTTGAAGTGGTGATTTATTTTCTTATACTAACGGAGCTTATGAGTTTTCTGTTAAGTTTTGTGTTGTGAAGTTTTCAAGTTTTGGGTAAGGATTCGATGGACTATGGAATAAGGAGTGGCAAGAGCCTAAGCTTGGGTATGCCCGAGGCACCCCAAGGTAATATTCAAGGATAGCCAAGAGCCTAAGCTTGGGGATGCCCCGGAAGGCATCCCCTCTTTCGTCCACTTTCATCGGTAACTTTACTTGGAGCTATATTTTTATTCGCCACATGATATGTGTTTTGCTTGGAGCGTCAATTTATTTTGTTATTATTTTCTTGCTGTTATTTAGAACAATGTTTTTCATCTTTTATTTCAATAAAAGTGGCATTAATAGTCTTTACTATGCCTACGTTACAAGTATACATGTTGCTGTTTGAAAACAGAAAGTTTACCGCTGTTGCAATAATTCCCTAGAAAAGTCAGAATGTGATAAAATGTTGAAACCTTTTGCATCTGATAAATTTACTACAGTGGGAATTTTCTTTCATAATTTTTGGAGCTAGGAAAGTATGGATGTTGCTGCATTCTTTACAGATTGCCCTGTTTAGGCAGATTGCTGTTATGTTTGCATTGTTTGCATATGTTTGCTTCTTTAATAATTCTATTTGAGGATAGGACTATTAAATATGCAGAGGCATTTAGTATGCAATGTTGAATAATATTTTTTGTGATTTGCTACAGTAGAGTATGATAAGGTTTTGGCAATGGTTTATACTAACTTATCTCACGAGTCCTTGTTGAGTTTTGTGTGGATGAAGCTTTTGAGATTTAGGGAGACCATGATATGAGAGAAATTAAGGAGACACAAAAGCTCAAGCTTGGGTATGCCCAAGGCACTCCAAGATAATATTTCAATAAGTCTCAAGCATCTAAGCTTGGGGATGCCCCAGTTGGCATCCCACCTTTCTTCTTCAACAACTACCGGTTAGTATCGGTTGATCCTAAGTTTTTGCTTCCTCACATGATGTTTGCTATTCTTAGATGTCATTTTATTTTGTTTTTCTTGCTGTTTGAATAAAGTACCAAGATCTGAAATTATTAAATTTTAGAAAGTCTTCACATAGTTGCATAATTATTCGACTACTCATTGATCTTCACTTATATCCTTCGGAGTAGTTTGTTGTTTGCTCTAGTACTTCACTTATATCTTTTAGAGCACGGTGGTGGATTCGTTTTATAGAAACTATTGATCTCTCATGCTTCACTTAGATTATTTTGAGAGTCTTGATAGCATGGTAATTTGCTTAAAATCCTAATATGCTAGGTATTCAAGAATAATAAAATTCTCTTATGAGTGTGTTGAATACTATGAGAAGTTTGATACTTGATAATTGTTTTGAGATATGGAGATGGTGATATTAGAGTCATGCTAGTTGAGTAGTTGTGAATTTGAGAAATACTTGTGTTGAAGTTTGTGATTCCCGTAGCATGCACGTATGGTGAACCGTTATGTGATGAAGTCGGAGCATGATTTATTTATTGATTGCCTTTCTTATGAGTGGCGGTCGGGGACGGGCGATGGTCTTTTCCTACCAATCTATCCCCCTAGGAGCATGCACGTAATACTTTGCTTTGATAACTTGTAGATTTTTGCAATAAGTATATGAGTTCTTTATGACTAATGTTGAGTCCATGGATTATACGCACTCTCACCCTTCCACCTTTTCTAGCCTCTCTAGTACCGCGCACCTTTCGCCGGTATCATGCACCTACCATATACCTTCCGCAAAACAGCCACCATACCTACCTATTATGGCATTTCCATAGCAATTCCGAGATATATTGCCATGCAACTTTCCACCATCTAGTTCATCATGACACATTCATCATTGTCATATTGCTTAGCATGATCATGTAGTTGACATAGTATTTGTGGCAAAGCCACCGTTCATAATTTTTTTTTCATACTTGTCACTCTTGATTCATTGCATATCCCGGTACACCGCCGGAGGCATCCATATAGAGTCATACTTTGTTTTAGAATCGAGTTGTAATCATTGAGTTGTAAATAAATAAAAGTGTGATAATCATAATTTAATAGAGCATTGTCCCAAAAAAAGAGGAGAAAGGCCAAAGAAAAAAATAAGGCCCAAAAAAAGAGAAAATAAATAAAAAGGGGCAATGCTACTATCCTTTTACCACACTTGTGCTTCAAAGTAGCACCATGATCTTCATAGTAGAGAGTCTCTCATATTATCACTTTCATATACTAGTGGGAATTTTACATTATAGAACTTGGCTTGTATATTCCAATGATGGGCTTCCTCAAATTGCCCTAGGTCTTCATGAGCAAGCAAGTTGGATGCATACCCACTTAGTTTCTTTTTGAGCTTTCATATACTTATAGCTCTAGTGCATCCGTTGCATGACAATCCCTACTCACTCACATTGATATCTATTGATGGGCATCTCCATAGCCCGTTGATACGCCTAGTTGATGTGAGACTATCTTCCCCTCCTTTTTGTCTTCTCCACAACCACCATTATATTCCACCTATAGTGCTATATCCATGGCTCACGCTCATGTATTGCGTTGATTGAAAAAGTTTTGAAAAAGTTAGAGTATGAAACAATTGCTTGGCTTGTCATCGGGGTTTTGCATGATTTAAATACTTTGTGTGGTGAAGATAGAGCATAGCCAGACTATATGATTTTGTAGGGATAACTTTCTTTGGCCATGTTATTTTGAGAAGACATAACTGCTTTGTTAGTATGCTTGAAGTATTATTATTTTTATGTCAATATAAACTTTTGTCTTGAATCTTTTGAATCTGAATATTCATATCACAATTAAGAAGATTTGCATTGAAATTATGCCAAGTAGCACTCCGCATCAAAAATTCTCTTTTTATCATTTACCTACTCGAGGACGAGCAGGAATTAAGCTTGGGGATGCTTGATACGTCTCCAACGTATCTATAATTTTTTATTTCTCCATGCTATATTATCTACTGTTTTAGACTATATTGGGCTTTATTTTCCACTTTTATATTATTTTTGGGACTAACCTATTAACCGGAGGCCCAGCCCAGAATTGCTGTTTTGTGCCTATTTCAGTGTTTTGAAGAAACGGAATATCAAACGGAGTCCAAACGGAATGAAACCTTCAGGAACGTGATTTTCTCACCGAACGTGATCTAGGAGACTTGGACCCTACGCCAAGGCATCAGAGAGGCGGTCACGAGGGTGGGGGGCGCCCCCCTAGGGCGCGCCCCCTGCCTCGTGGGCCCCTCGTGGCCCCCCTGACATACTTCTTCCGCCTATATAACTCCACGTACCCTAAAACTTCCAGAACAGAGATTAGGTCGGGAGTTCCGCCGCCGCAAGCCTTCGTAGCCACCGAAAACCAATCTAGACCCGTTCCGGCACCCTGCCGGAGGGGGATCTTTCTCCGGTGGCCATCTTCATCATCCCGGTGCTCTCCATGACGAGGAGGGAGTAGTTCTCCCTCGGGGCTGAGGGTATGTACCAATAGCTATGTGTTTGATCTCTCTCTCTCTCTCTCTCTCTCTCTCTCTCTCTCTCTCTCTCTCTCGTGTTCTTGAGGTGATACGATCTTGATGTATCGCGAGCTTTGCTATTATAGTTGGATCTTATGTTTATCCTCCCCCTCTTCTCTCTTATAATGAATTGAGTTTCCCCTTTGAAGTAATCTTATCGGATTGAGTCTTTAAAGATTTGAGAACACTTGATGTATGTATTGCCGTGCGTATCTGTGGTGACAATGGGATATCACGTGATTCACTTGATGTATGTTTTGGTGATCAACTTGCGGGTTCCGCCCATGAACCTATGCATAGGGGTTGGCACACGTTTTCGTCGTGATTCTCCGGTAGAACTTTGGGGCACTCTTTGAGGTCCTTTGTGTTGGTTGAATAGATGAATCTGAGATTGTGTGATGCATATCGTATAATCATGCCCACGGATACTTGAGGTGACATTGGAGTATCTAGGTGACATTAGGGTTTTGGTTGATTTGTATCTTAAGGTGTTATTCTAGTACGAACTCTAGGGCTCTTTGTGACACTTATAGGAATAGCCCAATGGATTGATTGGAAAGAATAACTTTGAGGTGGTTTCGTACCCTACCATAATCTCTTCGTTCGTTCTCCGCTATTAGTGACTTTGGAGTGACTCTTTGTTGCATGTTGAGGGATAGTTTTATGATCCAATTATGTTATTATTGTTGAGAGGACTTGCACTAGCGAAAGTATGAACCCTAGGACTTATTTCCACGCATTGCAATACCGTTTACGCTCACTTTCATCATTAGTCAACTTGTTGTTTTTATAATTTCGGATTACAAATACCTTTATCTACCATCCATATTGCACTTGTATCACCATCTCTTTGCCGAACTAGTGCACCTATACAATTTACCATTGTATTGGGTGTGTTGGGGACACAAGAGACTCTTTGTTATTTGGTTGCAAGGTTGCTTGAGAGAGACCATATTCATCCTACGCCTCCTACGGATTGATAAACCTTAGGTCATCCACTTGAAGGAAATTTGCTACTGTCCTACAAACCTCTGCACTTGGAGGCCCAACAACGTCTACAAGAAGAAGGTTGTGTAGTAGACATCATACCTCATCTACTTCCTAAAACCCACAATTTAATTAGATCCTAAACATGCAATGTGCGAGGGTTGATCTAATGCAATAAAAACTGGGTAATAGGAAGTATGATCAAAGTGTCACTTGCCTTGTTGATGATCCGTGAAACCAAGGGATTCGAAGTAGCAAGCGGCGCAATCCGGGTACTCTATCACAAACAAACAAACAAACAAGCATACAATAAGTACTAATCTAATGCATAGGTAAAGCTCAAATCAGAGATCTAACCAGATAGTTCAACTTAAGAACTCCGGTTGGCAAAAAGAATCAAATCGAATGAACAACGAAAGACAAATGGCAAAAGAAACAAACTCCGTTTACTAATCTGAATCTAGGTCAAATTTTACTGAGGCAAAAACTTGTTTGAGTTGGTTAAACGGAAAGAGGGTTTCAAGACAAAACTCCAGGCGCTTGAATCGCCTGATTCCAATAAACAAGCGAAAAGTTATACTAGAACGAAAATCGGATCAGAAATCGCGATCAGAAATAATCACGGAAAATCCAAGAAAAAGAGAAACGACGAACAGAATAACGAACAAACGTTCGTTTTCTGGAACTTAACGATGAACGCGTTCGTTAAAACGAATGAACGAGCGAACGCTCGCTAAATAAATAAACCGGAAAAAAACCGATCTATTTAAAAAAACAAAAACTAGGGTTTTCTAAAAAACCGAATCGGTTTTTCTCAGAAAACTGTGCGGCGGCGGCTACCTCGGCTCGGACTCCGGCGAGGCGGGCGGCGGGGCGGCGCGGCTCGGCTCGGGGTTCCAGGGGGGCCCGGGTGGCTATTTAAAGGGGGAAGGGAGGCGGCCTGGCTTGGGGAGGGGGTCGGGCGGCGCGGGCGGCTCCCACTCGGACTCTGAGTCCGGCGGCCTGATGGTTGTTGTCGTTGGCGTAAAGCTGTACAAGAGCAGATCTTGAGTTCGAATTCTAGCGGGCGCACAATTTTTGAGCTTTTAAAAAGAAAAGGCAGATATATGGGCCAGCCCAATCGCAGTAGGAGGAGGTGCATTGCACGCGCCGGTTCGCACAAAACAGTTATACAAAATCACTAATTGAAGAGTACTCGGTGCAAAGATCACTCCTACCTTTCTAGGTTATGGTAAGTGACGCGCTGCATGTATGCCACTTGTCGCAACCTGCGAGTTGTCCTTTTTTTAGATTCGTTTATTTAGAGCGTTTTATCTCTTAAACCGTGAGTACAAATCTGGAACCATTTTCACTGTTGGATTTTTCGCGCCGAGATCTTCAAAACTAGATCCCATGCTGATAGGTTTTGAAGAAAAAAATTCAAGAAAAAACCGAACAAAAAAACTGAACCGGAAGCACGGATTTTTTCCCTTTCCAAAAGAGGCACGTCCGTGCCTCTCGCAAAATCACAACCGTGCCTTTCGCGAAAGGAAAAAGAAAGAGAAAACACATTTTTTCGTTCCCGAGGAGGCACGGCCGTGCCTCTCACGAAAGCATAACCATGCCTCTTGCGGGAGCAAAATGCTGCCTCTCCCAAAAGAAAAAAACAGAAAACACATTTTTTTCGTTTCCCAAAGGCACGGCAGAGCCTCTCGCGAAAGCAAAACCGTGCTTCTCTCGAAAGGAAAAGGTAGAAAGCGCGTTTTTTCGTTTCGCGAGAGGCACGGCCGTGCCCCTCGAGAAAGCATAATCATGCCTCTCGCAGAAGCAAAACCGCGCCTCTCACGAAAGAAAAAAAGATTGACAACATATTTTTTTCCATTTCTGAGAGGCACGCCTGTGACTCTCGCGAAAGCAAAACTGTATCTTTCGCGGAAGCAAAACTGTGACTCTAGCGAAAGGGAAAAAAAGATGTGTTTTTCGTGCGAAAAATCAATTCTTTATAAACCAAAAGCTAAGGAAGACCAGTGGAAAACCGAAACATAAAAAAAAACGTTTAAAAGGCCGAAAACACGTGCGGGAAAAAAATCAGAGGGAGCGCCTAGAGCGCGACACGTGGCGGGCGGATGCGAGCACGCCAAGTGGCGCAGATCGTTGTGAGGCTCTCGAAGGAGTGCTCGTCAACTAGTTGCTCCCACAGTTATATCGCCTCAAGCGTTTTTTTCTGATGGGCTGGCACAATATCGTTGGTTTTGGAAGTTCTTACATAAAGTGCCTACCTCCTCTAAAAACATGCAGTGTCTACGAGACAGGTTTTCCAAACCTTTGGCCATTTCAGGAAGGTTGTGATTGATTTTTTTTTATTTTTTGTTGTGCGTTCCTTTACTGATTTTATTAGTTCCTTCCAGTTTTGTATATTTTTGTTTTTCTATTTTTCAAATATATTTAATTTTTTAATACACGTCACACATTTTTATGGATAGATTAAAAAAATCACATACAAGCTAAAATATATTTGCCAATACATCTTACATTTTTCTATTGAACATATCTTAAATGCACATTTTTAGTACATGTAGGACATTTTCTAAACCCAACATTTGAAAAAGAAATCTAATGAACATTTTCAAACATGTAAATATTTTTTATTTGTTATGAACACTTTTTGAAATAAATGGCAAACAGTTTTAAAGCACACGCTAAACATCATTTAAATTCACGGTGGACAATTATTAAATACAAAATGGTCATTATTGTGAACATACGATGGACATTGGTAAGATGTTGTGAATATTTGTTTTTAAATGCATGTAAATTTTTAATGGTAAAAACACTATTTCAATGTCATGAACAATTTTTTAAAACATGTCAAAACAATTTGGATTTAACTTCATGAGCATTATTGAAACATGTTGTCAACCGACAGAAACAAGAGAAAACCAACATTAAAACCCTAGAAAAAATCACGGTACTAAATCAGCGCTATATTACACACTATAGTGGGCCGGCCCAAGGAATTCATGTAGGCTAGAGTGTAGTATGACTCGCTACACCGGAATTGCATAGGAGCACTCGGCGCCGACGCTCATCTGAATCCTGGCCATGCAGGCGTCTTGGGATCCGCACACACTAAAGTAGTCTTAATGTATTCACTACTTTTTTCCAGATGGTATTAGGTTTCCATTGTTTTGTATATCAAAAGTGAGGTCGACGCGCTTCTATCCCCGGAGAGCAAAGTGTATGTCCTTACCATAGACATTGAACTCAACTACCAACGCCCAACCACTTCTTTCATGTTAATGCATGCACTCGCTTTTTCCACCTATTTCATGTTACTTAAGAGTTCCACCGCATCATCATCTCCCTGTTGACACTAAATCTCTTTGTTGTACTATTCGTCTGCGCCGAGGTCGCTTTAAATCGTTATCTTCAAGGAAACTGCACTTGCAAGACCTAATCAGCACATTCAGACCATGCTTCCACATCAGTAGTCCAAAATAATTATACCCTGTCGCAAGGTTATGTCTAGATTGATTCATATGTAATCTAGGGCATTAATGTCATCTGTTGTCAACTGCTAGATAATGGCCACCAAATACTATGTAATCTCTATTATTGCTCATCTTAATCATGTTTCCATCAATCTAGCCACCAATGCTGCAATTCTTTATATTTTTTCATATGGCCCTTCCATGCACATGACCGTACAAATCCTACCACGTACACTGGACATTTTTACTGCAGCCACGTCAACTTCCAACCCTCTCTCATACATTGTTTTACCTTCACACACCTTTTACCACCCAAAGAATAAATCCCACAAACCAAAAGACTTCCACCAAATCTTTTGTCCACGAAACTGCGAACATATTAAACGAGTACACATCCATTTATTACCACCTTATACCAAACTTCACATACTTTCCATCCGTCATTATAAGCACAAGTATGAATTGTTTGTTTCTACACGTTGGATTTGTATTCACACGAACAAAAGATTTCATAAAAGGTGGCCCTGATACTGAGCTAGTAGGTGAGCGACGGTGATTCCACAGTGTTGCATCGCCGAGTGCTCTTAGTTCACTTCCTCGCTACACGCTATACTGGAAGGACCTCGCTCGATTGGCTCATTCCTTTCGAAATCATAGTTGAGGTTATCCCAAAACTCCTTTGGCGGCAGTAAGTGGTGATGCGCATGTGCATCACGAGTTTTGGTTAGTTTTTTCTCAAGGACGAGGATGGATGGGCCTTCTATGTACACATTTTTCTACAAGACACGTTCAAAACGATTTATCACTTTACTACGTATCCAAATGATGAACCGTTTCCACTGTTGTATCCTCGCGGCAAGCCCTTTGAAACTAATCCCATGTTGGTTGGTTTGGAGAAACTTTGCTTCAGTGCAATTTGTGCTTCCTTATTTACATTACTTTGTGCTCCCTGCGTAGTGCATTATGTTTTGCTTTTTTATCTACTGATGCGGTACGCGCTACATCCGCAAGAAAAAAACAATTGAAACATAGAAAAGCCAAAAACTTCGAGAACCTGAAAAACCGAGCAAAAAACAGGGGAAAGTAAACAAAACTTTAAATTGAATAAAAAAAGTCGTTATTGTGGAGGGAGCACACTTTCGTGAGCGCGCATCACTGTTGGGGAACGTAGTAATTTCAAAAAATTCCTACGCACACGCAAGATCATGGTGATGCATAGCAACGAGAGGGGAGAGTGTTGTCCACGTACCCTCGTAGACCGAAAGCGGAAGCGTTAGCACAACGCGGTTGATGTAGTCGTACGTCTTCACAATCTGACCGATCAAGTACCGAACGTACGGCACCTCCGAGTTCAGCACACGTTCAGCCCGATGACGTCCCTCGAACTCCGATCCAGCCGAGTGTTGTGGGAGAGTTTCGTCAGCACAATGGCGTGGTGACGATGATGATGTTCTACCGACGCAGGGCTTCGCCTAAGCACTGCTATAGTATTATCGAGGTGGATTATGGTGGAGGAGGGCACCACACACGGCTAAAAGATCAAACGATCAATTGTTGTGTCTTTCGGGTGCCCCTACCCCCGTATATAAAGGAGCAAGAGGAGGAGGCGGCCGGCCAGGGAGAGGCGCGCCAAGGGGGAGTCCTACTCCGACTAGGAGTAGGACTCCTCCTATTCCTAGTAGGAGTAGGAGAGGGCGAAGGAAAGGGAGAGGGGGAGAAGGAAAGAGGGGCCCGGCCCCCCTTGCCCTAAACCAATTCGGTTTGGGCCTTGGGGGGGGGCGCCCCACACTCCCCTTGCTGCCCTCTATTTCCACTAAGGCCCATGTAGGCCCATTAAGCCCGCGGGGGGTTTCGGTAACCTCCTCGTACTCCGGTAAAATCCCGATTTCACCCGGAACACTTCTGATATCCAAACATAGGCTTCCAATATATCAATCTTCATGTCTCGACCATTTTGAGACTCCTTGTCATGTCCGGGATCACATCCGGGACTCCGAACAACCTTCGGTACATCAAAACATATAAACTCATAATATAACTGTCATCGAAACGTTAAGCGTGCGGACCCTACGAGTTCGAAAACTATGCAGACATGACCAAGACACGTCTCCGGTCAATAACCAATAGCGGAACCTGGATGTTCATATTGGCTCCCACATATTCTACGAAGATTTTTATCGGTCAGACCGCACAACAACATACGTTGTTCCCTTTGTCATCGGTATGTTACTTGCCCGAGATTTGATCGTCGGTATCTCAATGTGACGCCCGCATAATCATGCTACAGTAATATCACGTTAACGGTGTCACGTCACCCCGGTTACTGTTGCTAATCTCGCGTTGGATCAAAAACTTTTCAAATTCAAAAGTTTAAATAAATGTCAGACGTCAAACTTTTCAAAAGCTAAAACAAAGTGTTCGGGAGGTGCCATATTTTGCATAAGTAAATATGGTGTAACAAACACATTTTTATAAAATGTCTAAGTATTTTAAAATGAATTAAAACAGAAAAGAAAATACAAAAAAACAGAAAACAAAAGAACAAAAAAAAGAAACGCCGCCTCCCCCACTGGGCTTCGACCCAGCCGGCCCTGTCGGCCACCCCACCAGACCGGCCCAACACCCCCCACTACACCTGCCCCCACTTCCGAGAAACCCTAACCACCCCACTCTCTCCCACTCCTCCCTCTCCCCGCC
>NC_041380.1:403800856-403809935 GCF_002162155.2 Triticum dicoccoides
CCGCTGCCTTGCAAGCCCCACTACTGCCACGGCTTAGCCGCCTGCTGCCGCTGGCCGCTTCTGCTTGCTGCGTCCACGCGCCCGCGGCGTTTGCCCGCATAGCCGTCGCCCTCCCGTTTGTCGCTCCGGTAGGCTGGCCGTGCGCCGTGGCTGCCGGCGCGCCCGCGCCCAAAACCGCTGACCAGCGCCCGCTATGGCCCCTGGCCAATGACAGCCGGGGCCCGCAACCCAGAACGTTATATAAAAAGGAATTAAAAAATATGTATATATAAGTAAATAGTTAAATATAAAAATATTTAACTAATTAATTAACTTAATTAATTCTAATTAAATTAACTAATTAAGATTAATTAACCTAATGACTAATTAACCTAATTAACTACTGTTAATTAACTAACAGAGTATGACAGTGGGGCCCACCCCCTGATTAATACTAATTAGGTTAATTGAATTGTTTAATTAAAATGTGTCACTGACCAGTGGGACCCACTGGTCAGGTTGACCAGTCAACCACTGTTGACTGCTGACGTCAGCATGACATCATGCTGATGTCATAAATCCATTTTCGAATTAAATTAAATAATTAATTAAATTCCAAATATTAATAAAATCTTTAGAAAATCATATCTTTTAATCCCTAACTCGGATTAAATTATTTTCAACATGAAAGTTGCTCAAAACGACGAGACGAACCCGGACACGCAACCCGTTCGTCCGCCACGCATCCCTAACCTATCAAACTCGCAACTTTCCCCCTCCAATTCATGTGTCCGAAAACGCAAAACACCGGGAATACTTTCCCGGATGTTTTCCCCTTCACCGGTACCACCTCGTACCGCGTTAGGGCACACCTAGCATCACGCTTTGTCATGTCATGCATCGTCATGCATTTGTTTGCATTATATTTATTGTTTCTTCCCCCTCTTCTCTCGCTAGACATCGAGACCGACGCCGCTGCTACCCAGTACGACAACGGTGTTGACAACCCCTCTCTCTTGCCAGAGCAACCAGGCAAGCCCCCTCCCCCTTGATCACCAGATATCACCTACTCTTCTCTCTACTGCTTGCATTAGAGTAGTGTAGCATGTTACTGCTTTCCGTTAATCCTATCCAGATGCATAGCCTGTCCTTGCTACTACTGTTGTTACCTTTACCTGCAATCCTAATGCTTAGTATAGGATGCTAGTTTATCATCAGTGGCCCTACATTCTTGTCTGTCTGCCATGCTATACTATCGGGCCGTGATCACTCGGGAGGTGATCACGGGTATATACTATATACTTTATACATGATACATGTGGTGACTAAAGACGGGTCGGCTTGTGGAGCACCCACGAGTGATTCACGGATTGGGGGCTGAAAGGACCTTTGTCCCAACGACCCTCTGTGTGGATCTTTGTGGTGAAGCGACAAGGGCAGGTTGAGACCACCTAGGAGAGAGGTGGGCCTGGCCCTGGTAGGCGTTCGCGGTTATTTCAAGATAACACGTTTAACGAGATCTTGGTATTTGATCTGAGTCTGGCCACTAGCCTATACGCACTAACCATCTACGCGGGGACAGTTATGGGCACTCGACGTCGTGGTATCGGTCGAAGCCTTCGTGACGTCAGCGACTGAGCGGCGCGCGCCGGGTTGGATTGCGTAACGCAACTTCCTTTGTAATGGAGGTTGCTAGGTGTGCTCTCCGGCCGCCCACGCAACGTGCATGTGTGCAATGGGCGATGGGCCCAGACCCCTGCGCCATAGGATTTAGACCAGCGTGCTGACCTCTCTATTGTGCCTAGGTAGGGCTGCGATGTGTTGATCTTCATGTTGTGAAACGTAGTAATTTCAAAAAAAATCCTACACACACGCAAGATCATGGTGATGCATAGCAATGAGAGGGGAGAGTGTTGTCTATGTACCCTCGTAGACCGACAGCGGAAGCATTATGACAATGCAATTGATGTAGTCATACGTCTTCACAACCCGACCGATCAAGCACCGAAACTACGGCACCTCCGAGTTCTTGCACACGTTCAGCTCGATGATGATCCCCGGACTCCGATCCAGCAAAGTGTCGGGGAAGAGTTCCGTCAGCACAACGACGTGGTGACGATCTTGATGTTCTACTGTCGCACGGCTTCGCCTAAGCACCGCTACAATATTATCGAGGATTATGGTGGAGGGGGGCACCGCACACGGCTAAGAGAACGATCATGAAGATCAACTTGTGTGTTCATGGGGTGCCCCCTGCCCCCATATATAAAGGAGCAAGGGGGGAGGAGGCCGGCCCTAGGAGGGGCGCGCCAGGGGAGTAGGATTCCTACTCCTAGTTGGAGTAGGTTTCCTCCTTTCCTAGTCCAACTAGGAGAAGGGAGGAAAGGGGGGAAGAAGGGAAGGAAGGGAGAGAGGGGCCGCGCCCCAAACCCCTTGTCCAATTCGGACTGGGCTTGGGAGGGGCGCGCGCCACCTCCTGGTCCTTCCCACTAAGGCCCATTAAGGCCCATTGCTTCTTCCTCATATTCCCATAACTCCCCGGTACCTCCGAAAATACCCGAATCACTCAGAACCTTTCCGATGTCCGAATATAGTCGTCCAATATATCGATCTTTATGTCTCAACCATTTCGAGACTCCTCGTCATGTCCCCGATCTCATCCGGGACTCCTAACTCCTTCAGTACATCAAAACATATAAACTCATAATGAAACTGTCATCAAAACCTTAAGCGTGCGGACCCTACGGGTTCGAGAACAATGTAGACATGACCGAGACACGTCTCCGGTCAATAACCAATAGCGGAACCTGGATGCTCATATTGGCTCCCACATATTCTATGCAGATCTTTATTGGTCAGACCGCATAACAACATACGGTGTTCCCTTTGTCATCGGTATGTTACTTGCCCGAGATTCGATCGTCGGTATCTTAATACCTAGTTCAATCTCGTTACCGACAAGTCTCTTTACTCGTTCCGTAATACATCATTTCACAACTAACTCATTAATTGCAATGCTTGCAAGGCTTATGTGATGTGCATTACCGAGAGGGCCCAGAGATACCTCTCTGACAATTGGAGTGACAAATCCTAATCTCGAAATACGCCAACCAAACATGTACCTTTGGAGACACATGTAGAGCTCCTTTATAATCACCCAGTTACATTGTGACGTTTGGTAGAACACAAAGTGTTCCTCCAGCAAACGGGAGTTGCATAATCTCATAGTCATAGGAACATGTATAAGTCATGAAGAAAGCAATAGCAACATACTAAACGATTGGGTGCTAAGCTAATTGAATGGGTCATGTCAATCACATCATTCTTCTAATGATGTGATCCCGTTAATCAAATAACAACTCTTTTGTTCATGGTTAGGAAACATAACCATCTTCGATTAACGAGCTAGTCAAGTAGAGGCATACTAGTGACACTCTGTTTGTCTATGTATTCACACACGTATTATGTTTCCGGTTAATACAATTCTAGCATGAATAATAAACATTTATCATGATATAAGGAAATAAATAATAACTTTATTATTGCCTCTAGGGCATATTTCCTTCACTTCCGAGGTCGGGCATGACCCAGGAAAGTGTGTCCGGCCAAATGGGATCGAGCGTGTTGGGAAATGTGGTGCACCCCTACAGGGAAGTTGATCTATTCGAATAGCCGTGTCCCTGGGTAAAAGGACGACCCGGAGTTGTACCTTGACCTTATGACAACTAGAACCTGATACTTATAAAACACACCCTTCCAAGTGCCAGATACAACCGGTGATCGCTCTCTCACATGGCGACGAGGGGAGGGTCATCGGTTAGGATTATGCTATCCGATGCTACTTGGTGAACTTACCATCTACTCTCTTCTCCTGCTGCAAGATGGAGGTTACCAGAAGCATAGTCTTCGATAGTACTAGCTATCCCCCTCTTATTCCGGCATTTTACAGTTCAGTCCACATATGATACCCTTATTCCATTTGATACCAATGCATACATATGTAGTGTAGCTCCTTGCTTGCGAGTACTTTGGATGAGTACTCACGATTGCTTTGCTCCCTCTTTTCCCCCTTTCTATACCCGATTGTTGCGACCAGACGATGGAGTCCAGGAGCCAGACGCCACCATCAACGACGACCCCTACTACACTGGAGGTGCCTACTACTATGTGCAGCCCGCTGACGGTGACCAGGAGTAGTTTAGGAGGATCCCAGGCAGGAGGCCTGCGCCTCTTTCGATCAGTATCCCAGTTTGTGCTAGCCTTCCTAAGGAAAACTTGTTTAACTTATGTCTGTACTCAGATATTGTTGCTTCCGCTGACTCGTCTATGATCGAGCTCTTGTATTCGAGCCCTCGAGGCCCCTGGCTTGTAATATGATGCTTGTATGACTTATTTTATTTGTAGAGTTGTGTTGTGATATCTTCCCGTGAGTCCCTGATCTTGATCATACACGTTTGCGTGTATGATTACTGTACGATTGAATCGGGGGCGTCACAAGTTGGTATCAGAGCCGACTGCCTGTAGGAATCCCCCTTCCACACTCCTTGGCCGAAGTCGAGTCTAGACATTGCAAAAACTTTTACTAACATGGTTGTGTGGCCCATGGGCCCATGTCGCCATTGGGTGCTATTAGGATCTTTTATTCCTCATCTATACTCTGGGATTCTAATCTCTCTTCTATTCGGGTTAAATGATTTTCTAAAAATCTAACTTTAGGTTCTCGAAAACACTTTCTCCCAGAGTGCCCCTTCAGTCCAGATGATCGCCGGCCGCACTAGAAGATTTTGAAGTTACTCTCCGATACTCTTTTGAGACTTTGTGCCCGTTGCTTTGCAATTTCCTACCACCAAAATATCCCTATGGATAAATACATACACTTGACGTCCTTACTTTTATCCCCAGTTGATCTTGTTATTACAAGATACCCTGAAATCCCCTCTATTGTTCCGAGAATATTTTGTGCCTACTGCCTTGCAGTTCTTGCCACATGAATACCCCCGCAGATAATTTCTCGCCCTTATCGAGTATTCGCTCATCCCCTAGTTGTTCATGTGTTTCACAATGGTCTACAAAATACTATTCGATCCTTCAAAAAAAATCCTTAGTAGCTTATTGCTCCGCAATACTTGTATGCTTGCATTATGGATGCTTTCCATATGTCTGGCAATATTCGTTAGTATCCTTAGGCACCATCATTTTGATCCTATTGATTCAACATGAGTGCGAATGCACGCAATCATCAGTTGATCCTTTTATATTATCTTTCCGGCTCAGACGTCATTTTAAACATGAGTTGGTTCTCAACCAATCGAATTGCCGTCGATTGTACCCCTAAGGCTATTCAACTTATCCATCCCTAATCAAAACATCGCTTCTGATCCCTTGATTTGAAAATCATAACTCCTTTGCATTTGAGCTCTGGATTAGTCAGTTGTTTCTATAATCCAATGCATTTGCATTGTTACTTCCTCTGGTTGTGTGCTGATGCTCACATCAGCTCTGTTATGGACCGGCGGATCCTGAAATGGATTTTTATCTGACAGCGTCCTTCATATTCAATAACCTTCAGAGCCTTCCCTCGGATACATAATGCCTTTGGTAAATTGTATCATCTGCTTTTGAACAATGTTCTACTTTCGAGCTTGTATTATTTACTCCTAAGTTTGTGGTATATGTTCCTAAGATGCCCTGATGGGTTGAACCTATGCCTTCCCTAATTCGTGTAAACCCGAAAGATTTCACGGGTCATACTTATCTGGTATTGCACTAGGTAAAAAAAACTTTCAACAACTAATGTCATTTTCGAAATACGAGCAGTGAATGAAGGGTTATACATTGAAGAAGTGGGAGTCGACCTTGAACTTTGTGTTCATGCCCATGGACACGATGTAGATCTTATCATTAAAGCTTCTCTTAAATTAATTATTCCTTTGGTATAAGTTTATCTTATATCTGGGATTTGGCATTTTGCAATCGTTGTTCCGGCCATGTTCTCCTTTTAAAAACCATTTCTCGGACAAGTTGAAGTACTTGTCTTCTGCAGATCATTGCACATGTCCAACCTTTACTTTGATCTACTGCCGAGCATTACACTCTGGTATCTCAAGAATACCACGGTACTACATAACTTCTTATGAGTTCTCCATCAAGTGCTACATTCTCACTGATTCCAATTTTTCACGGGCCCTGAGTTATTAAACACTCAAGGACATCGGTAACTGAATTGAGTCCGCATCGTGATTAAACAACTATTAGTAATCTTCTTTACTTACGAGTTTGTACTCGATCACGTCATTTCTAGCCTGATCGGCTATATCAGTATCGTGCTAATTTTAACTATGCTAACCGGTCCTTCTTCTCGAAGCACATTTTTTGACGATGAGCTAACCTTACATCGATCTTCCTCGTCTTATCATTTCACCTCAAACCACAAGCTTGATTCTGAGTTGGTGTCGTATCCGTGGTTCCAATAATCTTATGTTGCATCAGTCCTTTTACTTGTTGTAGTCGATGTTCGATTACTTCTTCGTGGAGCCTCTCAACAAAATTTGTCGTGATCATCATCAACATTTTGAATCTTTCCAGAATACCAATTGAATTCATGATGATAAGTACCACCCTCACCCCTTGGTAATATGAGTTACCATCGACAACATCCTTACCTTCCTTCCGTCACAAACTTATTCATGTTATGGATGGAACTTGCTATCCAGCTTGTAATAAGTTCTACCTTCGAGTATTACCATTTTTTCAAGGATGTCATGTGAATTTCACCACCTCTTGAGAATTCTTGATACAAGTAATACTTATCACCATCACCATTCCTTCTTGGTCCTTGTGTTGTTCCTAACCGGGATACCGACAAATGAACTATGATGTGTGAATTCAAAACTTCTAGCAACCTTATTGCTTTGAAGTGAATGTTCGATAGTTTCATACTAAGTCTTTTGGTTATTGGATCACCATCCTAACATTGATCATGCCATCTAAAGCCCATATTTCGGGTGCGTCTTGAACCAATGTTTAATGGTGTATGTTTTCCTCGAGCATACATCATTATACCATTTGATCTGACAAATGTTATCTCCTTGTTCACATAATTGTGGAAATCCATCTTGTTGGAAATCTTGATGAATTGTCGCTAAGACCATCAGCCACCTCCTCATCCTCTCCTTGGTTTAGTGATAAACTCTTGTTTTGGAACTCGCTCCCATAGTTCATTTGCCGAGAATCTTACATTGACATCTCGTCAACTTGTGTTGCACCTTTTTTTCTCAGGCATCCTGAGTCTGAGGTATCCTAACACCGATCAGATCTGAATCTCAGTCAGATATGATGGTTGGAACATTTTTTCCAAGAGTTATAACATTGGTCTTTATATGACCCGGTGAGGTGATGTCATGCCTAGCACAGCTGGCCGAAGGGCCTATTGTTATAGTTTCCTTTTTAACAAGGTTAACCATTTTTCCATGAGGAAATTGAATGCCTTGTTTAATAAGTTTATCTTGATGGATCCTTTGTGTATCCAAAGTCTGACCTTTGCTTGAAGACCATGTCAATGCTATCTCGAAGCATGTCTGTGGTGCTCGGATTTTCAACAAGAACATTTGAAGCCCAATGCTAAATGTTACTTGCTCAATTATCCAAACACCGTTGCATGGGTAATGTCATGAAATTTCTCTCCCCTTACCTAAAGGGTTTTCTACATTATATCATGTCATGAATACCATGCTCTGCTTGTCCTTGGGAAGGATATACCCCTGAATTATGTGTTAAACACATTTTTCTTTCCATGGTTCTGATTAAATCTGGTAACCACCTTTCCTTTCCATTGGATTGCTTAACCCTACTTGTGATCTATATTATATAAGCAGTAGTATTCTTCTGCTTATGTAAACACCTCAGTGTACAATTCTGTCAGCAAGACCCTATTACTATAGTTGATGACATTTCGGTAACCACCGATGGATGAGAACTATGCCTATTGGTCCGCCTCGTTCAACGAGCAGGAGAATGGTTCTCTTCGTCCCTCGCCCTTGGTACCGATGTTGTTGCCGACATAACTGACAGGCTATCCTCCGGCATGCCTTGTTTACATGATCGTGCAAGACGTCACCACCCTTCCTACTTTTAACCCACATGGTGGGCCCATAACCCACAGTTCCACAGGATCGAAACCTGGCTCTCCTGTATACCCCCTATTCCCAAAGTTATTCCTCGCGCGTGGCCTCATATGTAATTCACGGGCCACCGTCCTAGTGATCTATTTTGGTAACAGACGCAATATTCAATCTCGTTGCTTTGAGCCCCTTTCACGCCCTGTTTCAGGCACCGAACGGTTGCCTGCCCGCTCGTAACTTCCCATGATACCTCATTACTCTACTCTCGATATCTTCTTAAGTTTCAATTCGAGAGTTACTTTCCGCCACCTTCCCGGATGTTATCAACCAGGTAGTCAACCTTGCCGAGGTCCGTTCTCCCTGAATAGTCCCCCTTTATTCTTTCGTAAGTACGATGGAGTTTCCGAAGAAAGGATGCCGACTTCATCACATGAAGCAGAGAAATGGAGACATCAACGTAATGGATCGACCACTTCGAGAAGAGCAACCAAGACCGAGAAGACTCGTTAGAATTTCGTAAACAGACTTTTCCTCCTTACTCTACCTCTTAAATCTCGGGACGAGATTTCTTGTAGTGGAGGAGAATTGTGACGCCCGCATAATCATGCTACAGTAATATCACGTTAACGGTGCCACGTCACCCCGGTTACTGTTGCTAATCTCGCATTGGATCAAAAACTTTTCAAATTCAAAAGTTTAAATAAATGTCAGACGTCAAACTTTTCAAAAGCTAAAACAAAGTGTTCGGGAGGTGCCATATTTTGCATAAGTAAATATGGTGTAACAAACACATTTTTATAAAATGTCAAAGTATTTTAAAATGAACTAAAACAGAAAAGAAAATACAAAAAAACAAAAAACAAAAGAACAAAAAAAGAAACCCCGCTTCCCCCACTGGGCTTCGACCCAGCCGGCCCCATCGGCCACCCCACCAGACCGGCCCAACACCCCCCACTACACCTACCCCCCACTCCCCAGAA
>NC_041380.1:403810437-403824022 GCF_002162155.2 Triticum dicoccoides
GCTGCCTCGCAAGCCCCACCACTGCCGCGGCTCGCCCGCCTGCTGCCGCTGGCCGCTTTTGCTTGCTGCGTCCACGCGCCCGCGGCGTTTGCTCGCATAGCCGCTGCCCTCCCGTTCGTCGCTTCGGTAGGCTAGCCGTGCGCCGTGGCTACCGGCGCGCCCGCACATGCCCGGGTCCAGGCGCCAATGACAGCCGGGGCCCGCAGCCCAGAACGTTATATAAAAAAGGAATTAAATATATATATATAAATAAATAGTTAAATATAAAAATATTTAACTAATTAATTAACTTAATTAATTCTGATTAAATTAACTAATTAAGATTAATTAACCTAATGACTAATTAACCTAATTAACTAATGTTAATTAACTAACAGAGTATGACAGTGGGGCCCACCCCCTAATTAATACTAATTAGGTTAATTGAATTGTTTAATTAAAATGTGTCACTGCATTAGGTTTATTGTTTCTCCCCCTCTTCTCTCGCTAGACACCAAGACCGATGCCGCTGCTACCCAGTACGACTAGGTGTTGACGACCCCTCTCTCTTGCCAGAGCAACCAGGCAAGCCCCCCCCCCCTTGATCACCAGATATCGCCTACTCTTCTCTCTACTGCTTGCATTAGAGTAGTGTAGCATGTTACTGCTTTCCGTTAATCCTATCCTGATGCATAGCCTGTCCTTGCTACTACTGTTGTTACCTTTACCTGCAATCATAATGCTTAGTATAGGATGCTAGTTTATCATCAGTGGCCCTACATTCTTGTCCGTCTGCCATGCTATACTATCGGGTCGTGATCACTCGGGAGGTGATCACGGGTATATACTATATACTTTATACATGATACATGTGGTGACTAAAGACGGGTCAGCTTGTGGAGCACCCGCGAGTGATTCAAGGATTGGGGGCTGAAAGGACCTTTGTCCCAACGGCCCTCTGTGTGGATCTTTCTGGCGAAGAGACAAGGGTAGGTTGAGACCACCTAGGAGAGAGGTGGGCCTGGCCCTGGTCGGTGTTCGCAGTTATTTCAAGATAACACGTTTAACGAGATCTTGGTATTTGATCTGAGTCTGGCCACTGGCCTATACGCACTAACCATCTACGCGGGGACAGTTATGGGCACTCGACGTCGTGGTATCAGCCGAAGCCTTCGTGACGTCAGCGACTAAGCGGCGCGCGCCGGGTTGGACCGCGTAACGCAACTTCCTTTGTAATGGAGGTTGCTAGGTCTGCTCTCCGGCCGCCCACGCAACGTGTAGGTGTGCAATGGGTGATGGGCCCAGACCCCTGCACCATAGGATTTAGACCGGCGTGCTGACCTCTCTGTTGTGCCTAGGTAGGGTTGCGACGTGTTGATCTTCTAAGGCCGGGCATGACCCAGGAAAGTGTGTCCGGCCAAATGGGATCGAGCGTGTTGGGAAATGTGGTGCACCCCTGCAGGGAAGTTGATCTATTCGAATAGCCGTGTCCCTCGGTAAAAGGACGACCTAGAGTTGTACCTTGACCTTATGACAACTAGAACCCGATACTTAATAAAACACACCCTTCCAAGTGTCAGATACAACCGGTGATCGCTCTCTCACAGGGCGACGAGGGGAGGGTCATCGGTTAGGATTATGCTATGCGATGCTACTTGGTGGAACTTACCATCTACTTTCTTCTCCTGCTGCAAGATGGAGGTTACCAGAAGCGTAGTCTTCGATAGGACTAGCTACCCCCCTCTTATTCCGGCATTCTGCAGTTCAATCCACATATGATACCCTTATTCCATTTGATACCAATGCATACATATGTAGTGTAGCTCCTTGCTTGCGAGTACTTTGGATGAGTACTCATGGTTTCTTTGCTCCCTCTTTTCCCCCTCTCTATACCCGATTGCTGCGACCAGACGACGGAGTCCAGGAGCCAGACGCCACCGTCGACGACGACCCCTACTACACTGGAGGTGCCTACTACTACGTGCAGCCCGCTGACGGCGACCAGGAGTAGTTTAGGAGGATCCCAGGCAGGAGGCATGCGCCTCTTTCGATCTGTATCCCAGTTTGTGCTAGCCTTCTTAAGGCAAACTTGTTTAACTTATGTCTGTACTCAGATATTGTTGCTTCCGCTGACTCATCTATGATCAAGCTCTTGTATTCGAGCCCTCGAGGCCCCTGGCTTGTAATATGATGCTTGTATGACTTATTTTATTTGTAGAGTTGTGTTGTGATATCTTCCCGTGAGTCCCTAATCTTAATCGTACACGTTTGCATGTATGATTACTGTACGATTGAATCGGGGGCGTCACACTCAATACCTAGTTCAATCTCGTTACCGGCAAGTCTCTTTACTTGTTTTGTAATACATCATCCCGCAACTAACTCATTAGTTGCAATGCTTGCAAGGCTTAAGTGATGTGCATTACCGAGAGGGCCCAGAGATACCTCTCTGACAATCGGAGTGACAAATCCTAATCTCAAAATACACCAACCCAACAAGTACCTTCGGAGACACCTATAGAGCACCTTTATAATCACCCAGTTACGTTGTGACGTTTGGTAGCACACAAAGTGTTCCTCCGATAAACGGGAGTTGCATAATCTCATAGTCATAGGAACATGTATAAGTCATGAAGAAAGCAATAGCAGAATACTAAACGATCGAGTGCTAAGCTAACGGAATGGGTCAAGTCAATCACATCATTCTCCTAATGATGTGATCTCATTAATCAAATTTCAACACTTTGTCTATGGTTAGGAAACTTAACCATCTATGATCAATGAGCTAGTCAAGTCGAGGCATACTAGTGACATACTGTTTGTCTATGTATTCACACATGTATTATGTTTCCTATTAATACAATTCTAGCATGAATAATAAACATTTATCATGATATAAGGAAATAAATTATAACTTTATTATTGCCTCTAGGGCATATTTCCTTCAGTCTCCCACTTGCACTAGAGTCATTAATCTATATTACACAGTAATGATTCTAACACCCATGGAGCCTTGGTGCTGATCATGTTTTGTTCGTGGAAGAGGCTTAGTCAACGGGTCTGCAACATTCAGATCCATATGTATCTTGTAAATTTCTATGTCTCCCACCTGGACTAAATCCCGGATGGAATTGAAGCGTCTCTTGATGTGCTTGGTTCTCTTGTGAAATCTGGATTCCTTCGCCAAGGCAATTGCACCAGTATTGTCACAAAAGATTTTCATTGGACCTGATGCACTAGGTATTACACCTAGATCGGATATGAACTCCTTCATCCAGACTCCTTCATTTGCTGCTTCTGAAGCAGCTATGTACTCTGCTTCACACGTAGATCCCGCCACAACGCTTTGTTTAGAACTGCACCAACTGACAGCTCCACCGTTCAATGTAAACACGTATCCGCTTTGCGATTTAGAATCGTCCGGATCAGTGTCAAAGTTTGCATCAACGTAACCGTTTACGATGAGCTCTTTGTCACCTCCATAAACGAGAAACATATCCTTAGTCCTTTTCAGGTATTTCAGGATGTTCTTGACCGCTGTCAAGTGATCTAGTCCTGGATTACTTTGGTACCTCCCTGCTAGACTTATAGCAAGGCACACATCAGGTCTGGTACACAACATTGCATACATGATAGAGCCTATGGCTGAAGCATAGGGAACATCTTTCATTTTCTCTCTATCTTCTGCAGTGGTCGGGCATTGAGTCTTACTCAACTTCACACCTTGTAACACATGCAAGAACCCTTTCTTTGTTTGATCCATTTTGAACTTCTTCAAAAATTTGTCAAGGTATGTGCTTTGTGAAAGTCCAATTAAGCGTCTTGATCTATCTCTATAGATCTTGATGCCCAATATATAAGCAGCTTCACCGAGGTCTTTCATTGAAAAACTCTTATTCAAGTATCCCTTTATGCTATCCAGAAATTCTATATCATTTCCAATCAACAATATGTCATCCACATATAATATTAGAAATGCTACAGAGCTCCCACTCACTTTCTTGTAAAAACAGGCTTCTCCAAAAGTTTGTATAAAACTAAATGCTTTGATTACACTATAAAAGCATTTATTCCAACTCTGAGAGACTTGCACCAGTCCATAAATGAATTGCTGGAGCTTGCACACTTTGTTAGCTCCCTTTGGATCGACAAAACCTTCTGGTTGCATCATATACAACTCTTCTTCCAGAAATCCATTCAGGAATGCAGTTTTGACATCCATTTGCCAAATTTCATAATCATAAAATGCGGCAATTGATAACATGATTTGGACAGACTTAAGCATCGCTACGGGTGAGAAGGTCTCATCGTAGTCAATCCCTTGAACTTGTCGAAAACCTTTTGCAACAAGTCGAGCTTTATAGACAGTAACATTACCGTCAGTGTCAGTCTTCTTCTTGAAGATCCATTTATTCTCAATTGCTTGCCGATCATCGGGCAAGTCAACCAAAGTCCACACTTTGTTCTCATACATGGATCCCATCTCAGATTTCATGGCCTCAAGCCATTTTGCGGAATCTGGGCTCACCGTCGCTTCTTCATAGTTCGTAGGTTCGTCATGGTCTAGTAACATAACTTCCAGAACAGGATTACCGTACCACTCTGGTGCGGATCTTACTCTGGTTGACCTACGATGTTCAGTAACAACTTGATCTAAAGTTTCATGATCATCATCATTAACTTCCTCACTAATTGGTGTAGGTGTCGCAGAAACCGGTTTCTGTGATGAACTACTTTCCAATAAGGGAGCAGGTACAGTTACCTCATCAAGTTCTACTTTCCTCCCACTCACTTCTTTTGAGAGAAACTCCTTCTCTAGAAAAACTCCGACTTTAGCAACAAAATTCTTGCCTTCAGATCTGTGACAGAAGGTGTACCCAACAGTTTCCTTTGGGTATCCTATGAAGACACATTTCTTCGATTTGGGTTCGAGCTTATCAGGTTGAAGCTTTTTCACATAAGCATCACAGCCCCAAACTTTCAGAAATGACAACTTTGGTTTCTTACCAAACCACAGTTCATAAGGCATCGTCTCAACGGATTTCGATGGTGCCTTATTTAACGTGAATGTGGCCGTCTCTAAAGCATAAACCCAAAATGATAGCGATAAATCAGTAAGAGACATCATATATCACACCATATCTAGTAAAGTACGATTACAACGTTCGGACACACCATTACGCTGTGGTGTTCCGGGTGGCATGAGTTGCGAAACTATTCCGCATTGTTTCAAATGAAGACCAAACTCATAACTCAAATATTCTCCTCCACGATCAGATTGTAGAAACTTTATTTTCTTGTTACGATGATTTTCAACTTCACTCTGAAATTCTTTGAACTTTTCAAATGTTTCAGACTTATGTTTCATTAAGTAGATATACCGTATCTGCTTAAATCATATGTGAAGGTGAGAAAATAACGATATCCGCCACGAGCCTCAACATTCATCGGACCACATACATCTGTATGTATGATCTCCAACAAATCTGTTGCTCTCTCCATAGTTCCGGAGAACGGTGTTTTAGTCATCTTGCCCATGAGGCACGGTTTGCAAGTACCAAGTGATTCATAATCAAGTGGTTCCAAAAGTCCATCAGTATGGAGTTTCTTCATGCGCTTTACACCGATATGACCTAAACGGCAGTGCCACAAATAAGTTGCACTATCATTATCAACTCTACATCTTTTGGCTTTAATATTATGAATATGTATATCACCACTATTGAGATTTAGCAAAAATAGACCACTCTTCAGGGGTGCATGACCATAAAAGATATTACTCGTATAAATAGAACAACCATTATTCTCTGATTTAAATGAATAACCGTCTTGCATCAAACAAGATCCAGATATAATGTTTATGCTCAACGCTGACACCAAATAACAATTATTTAGGTCTAATACTAATCCCGAAGGTAGATGTAGAGGTAGTGTGCCGACCGCGATCACATCGACTTTGGAACCATTTCCCACGCGCATCGTCACCTCGTCCTTAGCCAATCTTCGCTTAATCCGTAGCCCCTGTTTCGAGTTGCAAATATTAGCAACAGAACCAGTATCAAATACCCAGGTGCTACTGCGAGCATTAGTAAGGTACACATCAATAACATGTATATCACATATACCTTTGTTCACCTTGCCATCCTTCTTATCCGCCAAATACTTGGGACAGTTCCGCTTCCAGTGACCAGTCTGCTTGCAGTAGAAGCACTCAGTCTCAGGCTTAGGTCCAGACTTGGGTTTCTTCTCCTAAGCAGCAACTTGCTTGCGGTTCTTCTTGAAGTTCCCCTTCTTCTTCCCTTTGCCCTTTTTCTTGAAACTGGTGGTCTTATTGACCATCAACACTTGATGCTCCTTCTTGATTTCTACCTCCGCTGCCTTTAGCATTGCGAAGAGCTCGGGAATTGTCTTATCCATCCCTTGCATATTATAGTTCATCACGAAGCTCTTGTAGCTTGGTGGCAGTGATTGGAGAATTCTGTCAATGACGCTATCATCCGGAAGATTAACTCCCATTTGAATCAAGTGATTGCAGTACCCAGACATCTTGAGTATATGCTCACTGACAGAACTATTCTCCTCCATCTTGCAGCTATAGAACTTATTGGAGACTTCATATCTCTCAATCCGGGCATTCTTTTGAAATATTAACTTCAACTCCTGGAACATCTCATATGCTCCATGACATTCAAAACGTCGTTGAAGTCCCGGTTCTAAGCCTTAAAGCATGGCACATTAAACTATTGAGTAGTCATCAGCTTTGCTCTGCCAGACGTTCTTAACGTCGTCAGTTGCATCAGCAGCAGGCCTGGCACTCAGCGGTGCTTCCAAGACGTAATTCTTCTGAGCAGCTATGGGGATAATCCTCAAGTTACGGACCCAGTCCGTGTAATTGCTACCATCATCTTTCAACTTTGCTTTCTCAAGGAACGCATTAAAATTCAACGGAACAACAGCACGGGGCATCTACATAAAACCAACATAGACAAGCAAGATACTATCAGGTACTAAGTTCATGATAAATTTAAGTTAAATTAATCATATTACTTAAGAACTCCCACTTAGATAGACATCCCTCTAATCCTCTAAGTGATCACGTGATCCATATCAACTAAACCATGTCCGATCATCACGTGAGATGGAGTAGTTTGAATGGTGAACATCACTATGTTGATCATATCTATTATATAATTCATGCAAGACCTTTCGGTCTCCGTGTTCTGAGGCCATATCTGTTATATGCTAGGCTTGTCAAGTTTACCCTGAGTATTCCGCGTGTGCAACTATTTTGCACCCGTTGTATTTGAACGTAGAGCCTATCACACCCGATCATCATGTGGTGTCTCAGCACGAAGAATTTTCGCAACGGTGCATACTCAGGGAGAACACTTTATACTTTGATAATTCAGTGAGGGATCATCTTATAATGCTACCATCAATCAAAGCAAGATAAGATGCATAAAAGATAAACATCACTTGCAATCAATATAAGTGATATGATATGGCCATCATCATCTTGTGCTTGTGATCTCCATCTCCGAAGCACCGTCATGATCACCATCGTCACCGGCGCGACACCTTGATCTCCATCGTAGCATCGTTGTCGTCTCGCCAATCTTATGCCTCCACAACTATCGCTACCGCTTAGTGATAAAGTAAAGCATTACAGGGCGATTGCATTGCCTACAATAAAGCGACAACCATATGGCTCCTGCCAATTGCCGATAACTCGGTTACAAAACATGATCATCTCATACAATAAAATTTAGCATCATGTCTTGACCATATCACATCACAACATGCCCTGCAAAAACAAGTTAGACGTCCTCTACTTTGTTGTTGCAAATTTTACGTGACTGCTACGGGCTTAGCAAGAACCGTTCTTACCTACGCATCAAAACCACAATGATAGTTTGTCAAGTTGGTGCTGTTTTAACCTTCTCAAGGACCGGGCGTAGCCACACTCAGTTCAACTAAAGTTGGAGAAACTGACACCCGCCAGCCACCTGTGTGCAAAGCACGTCGGTAGAACCAGTCTCGTGTAAGCGTACGCGTAATGTCGGTCCGGGCCGCTTCATCCAACAATACCGCCGAACCAAAGTATGACATGCTGGTAAGCAGTATGACTTATATCGCCCACAACTCACTTGTGTTCTACTCGTGCATATGACATCTACGCATAAAACCAGGCTCGGATGCCACTGTTGGGGAACGTAGTAATTTCAAAAAAATTCCTACGCACACGCAAGATCATGGTGATGCATAGCAACAAGAGGGGAGAGTGTTGTCCATGTACCCTCATAGACCAAAAGCGGAAGCGTCAGCACAACGTGGTTGATGTAGTCGTACGTCTTCACGATCCGACCGATCAAGTACCGAATGTGTGGCACCTCCGAGTTTAGCACACGTTCAGCCTGATGACGTCCCTCGAACTCCGATCCAGCCAAGTGTTGAGGGAGAGTTTCGTCAGCATGACGGCGTGATGACGATGATGATGTTCTACCGACGCAGGGCTTCGCCTAAGCACCGCTACAGTATTATCGAGGTGGACTATGGTGGAGGGGGGCACCGCACACGGCTAAAAGATCAAACGATCAATTGTTGTGTCTTTGGGGTGCCCCCTGCCCCCGTATATAAAGGAGCAAGGGGAGGAAGCGACCGGCCAGGGAGAGGCGCGCCAAGGGGGAGTCCTACTCCCACTAGCCGTGTATAAAGGAGCAAGGGGAGGAGGCGGCCGGCCAGGGAGAGGCGCGCCAAGGGCCCCCCTTACCCTAAACCAATTCGGTTTGGGCCTTGGGGGGGGGCGCCCCACACTCCCCTTGCTGCCCTCTATTTCCACTAAGGCCCATGTAGGCCCATTAAGCCCCCGGGGGGTTCGGGTAACCTTCCGGTACTCCGGTAAAATCCCGATTTCATCCGGAACACTTCCGATATCCAAACATAGGCTTCCAATATATCAATCTTCATGTCTCGACCATTTCAAGACTCCTCATCATGTCCGGGATCACATCCTGGACTCCAAACAACCTTCGGTACATCAAAACATATAAACTCATAATATAACTGTCATCGAAACGTTAAGCGTGCGGACCCTACGGGTTCGAGAACTATGCAGACATGACCGAGACACGTCTCCGGTCAATAACCAATAGCGGAACCTGGATGTTCATATTGGCTCCCACATATTCTACGAAGATCTTTATCGGTCATACCGCATAACAACATACGTTGTTCCCTTTGTCATCGGTATGTTACTTGCCCGAGATTCGATCGTCGGTATCTCAATACCTAGTTCAATCTCATTACTGGCAAGTCTCTTTACTCGTTCTGTAATACATCATCCCGCAACTAACTCATTAGTTGCAATGCTTGCAAGGCTTAAGTGATGTGCATTACCGAGAGGGCCCAGAGATACCTCTCCGACAATCAGAGTGACAAATCCTAATCTCGAAATACGCCAACCCAAAAAGTACCTTAGGAGACACCTGTAGAGCACCTTTATAATCACCCGTTACGTTGTGACGTTTGGTAGCACACAAAGTGTTCCTCCGGTAAACGGGAGTTGCATAATCTCATAGTCATAGGAACATATATAAGTCATGAAGAAAGCAATAGTGGAATACTAAACTATCGTGTGCTAAGCTAACGGAATGGGTCAAGTCAATCACATCATTCTCCTAATGATGTGATCTCATTAATCAAATGACAACACTTTGTCTATGGTTAGGAAACTTAACCATCTATGATCAATGAGCTAGTCAAGTAGAGGCATACTAGTGACATACTGTTTGTCTATGTATTCACACATGTATTATGTTTCCTGTTAATACAATTCTAGCATGAATAATAAACATTTATCATGATATAAGGAAATAAACAATAACTTTATTATTGCCTCTAGGGCATATTTCCTTTAATCACTCCCTCCATGTGTCCCTCACGCTCGCTGGCATGCGGTAAGTCCACGCGTCGTTTCCCCGTGAGTCACATTCATGGGCTTCCCCACACGCATAGGAGGCGCGCCCCATGTGGGGTTAGGTTTTCGTGACATCGAGATCTTCAACATTTCCTTACTCTCCAGTGCTCGCATTTTGACGGATGTTTATTTCCCTATGTCTTCTTTCATGGATGCAGAAATCGGGTCACACCCTTCCTAGATCTGGCGTGGCATTATTGATGGAAGGAATGTTCTTAATCATGGAGCTATTAGGCGCATCAGTGATGGATTAACCACCAACATCTGGCGCCACAATTGGATCCCGAGGGTGGGCTTAATGAAGCCCATGTCATCTCTGGTGCCTAATCCACCGCAGCTAGTATAGGAACTTATTGACCCAACTGCAGCTGAATGGCGCGAGGATTAATCAGACAAGTCTTTCTGCCAATAGATGCTGAGGCAATACTCAAAATACCACTATGCACTATGCCAGTTGATGATTTCTGGGCTTGGGCGGGTGATCCCAAGGGTCATTTTTCTATCAGCTCGGCATACAAAATGATCTACAATATGAAGATGGGGAGAGAAGCTTGGTTAGAGGAGACTGTTGAAATGTCTATCGAAGCAGAGGACCGCAAAGGGTGGTCATTGATCTGGAAATTGCAAGTGCCATCCAAATTGAAAATATTTACCTGGAGGTTGGCGCAGCACTCCCTCCCCACTAGTGACGTTTTGCACCATCGGCATATGTCTTCATCACATGTGTGTGCTTTGTGTGGAGCTGAAGATAACTGGCGCCACTCGCTCACTGATTGCAGCTACTCTCGATGTGTTTGGGCATTATCCAAAGAGGATCTGGTCCAACATATTTGCATGCAAAGGGAAGAACAAGCAAGGAAGCGGCTATTTGCAATGAGTGATTCTCTGCGGCAAGCTGAGTTTAATACAATGATTGTGACTCTTTGGGCAATCTGGGCTGCAAGGAGGAAGATAATCCATGAAGGAATCTACAAAACACCTTTCTCAACTCATGTGTTCATCACGAGTTATATCTCATATTTACAGCTTATTCGAAAACCCGTGGTGACAGGGCCAACAGCACGAGCTCCACGCCCAACTTCATGGCTACCTCCTCCGGAAGACCACGAGAAGATTAATGTCGACACGGTAGTCTCACGCGCTGGCCGGTTTGGGGCGGTGGGAGCGATTTGCCGGGATAGCACAGGGGATTTCAAGGGCGCATCTGCAATCATTTTCAGGAACATCGAAGATCCAGAGGTTTTGGAGGTACTAGCCATCAGAGAAGCACTAGCATTGGCTGATGACTTATATGAGCAGAGAATTTTCGTTGCGTCTGACTGCAGGACTGCTGTTGAAGCAATTAAAGGGGGAACATCGACGTCTTATGGAGCGGTGGTGCATTCAATAACAGAACGAGCTAGGTTTTTTTACTTCTTGCACTTTTAGTCATGAATTTCGGACCTCGAACTTCGAGGCACACAACCTCGCGAAGCATGCATTAACGCTGGGGACCGGCCGCCATCTTTGGTTAGGCCACCCCGGTGATCTTTTGTTCGTCCCTGTAAACATTGTGACGGTTTAATAAAGCTTCCGCAAGTTTGTCTAAAAAAATGTGGGGTTACCCTCCAATTAATTTGTTCCTGCCTGTTTCTTTTTTGTCTTGTATTTTAATTCTGCGGGGGGAGGGGGGAGATGGCTATAAGTCTATTTAGTTCTAAAAATGTTAGTGGAATTGTTCAAAGGTTTTACAAAATGTTCGTAATTCTAGAAAACTTCATTAAATTTAAAAATATTGAAAATAAAGAAAATGTTCTTGAATTTGTAAAAGATGTTTAGAATTTCAAATTAGTTTGCAAATTCAAGAAATGTTCATCAAATCAAGAAAATCCTGAATTTCAAAATTAATTATGAATTTGGAATATGTTTGTGATTTTTCTTAAAATGTTTCCCAACTTTAAATGTTCACAAATTTTTAAAAATATTTAGAATTTAAAATTGTCCATCAATGTTAACAAATGTTCAAGAATATTTACGAATTTTAAAAAAATGTTTGGGTTTCGGAAAATGTTAAGAGATTTAAATAATCATTTGCAATTTAATGTTTCTTTACTAATTTAAAAAATGCTCATTATTGTTTAGGAATATTTGTCAATTTATCCAAGCTTCCAATTTTGGAACATGTTCATGAATTTTAAAAAATATCATGAATTTAAATTTGTTCATTAATTTGGAAAATTATTTTTATAATATCGACGATGTTAAAACAAATGGAAAATATAAATGATAAGAAAAATAGAAAAAAGGAACAAACTGTTGAAAGAAAAACAAAAGAGAGAGAAAGAACTTTTGGAAACTCCCAGATGTTTCCATGTAGCTCTTTTGGAGTACTATTGATTAAATGTCACTGTTTTTCCTAATTTTTACTGCATTTCATTGAGAACTTCATACTACAGTAGATGTTTCCATGCATCGTTAAGAACTTCAGACTGCAACAGTACTATCACAGTTTATGCCTTCTGTAGTTTGGGGGCTATATGTCTGTCAGCAACATTTGGTGACATTCTGATAATACTTTTTTTTTTTGCAAATGGTGACGGCTGGGCAAGGGGGCGGTGTTCCATATCGTGAGACAGAGAGGCGAGAGGTCAGGGAGGAGGCGAGTGGATTTGTTCGTTTAGACATTGGATAGGCTAATCACAAGAAGGAGTAGCAGCCCATCCCAACTTAATGGCAGAACCCCAAAATTGTTACCAGAGGAGCGGCCCAGCAAGGCTAGCGCTGGTTAGCAGCGAATGAAGCGAGCCTGAGTGCGATTCAGAGTTAATCAGACGGTCGAAATTGCCCAGAATTAATGATCGAACGGCTGCGAATGCTGATGGCATGAGAGGGCGTACCTTAGGAATTTTGTCTCAGGCTTCTAGATTGTTGGATGAAGATGTGTGTAACAGTAATACAATTTTTTTGCAAAAAGACATTCAGATAAGACTAACCTCTAGGGAGAGCGTACCTTAGGAATTTTGTCTCAGGCTTCTAGATTGTTGGATGAAGATGTGTGTAACAGTAATACAATCATGGATAATATAGTTATGTAAAACCATTTTCTCACAGATATTTACAATATTTGGTTGGTTAATCCTTTTACATAAATATAAGTAAACTCAAGATTTTATCTTACTTGGTGAGAATTATTTTGTTCAAATGCATAAACGCGCCAGCACTTAGAACATTATTTCGAGCAACCTTCTCTACACAACGTCTTTGCGATGAAGTTTAATAATGATTGAAAATATTATTTAAGGCATATAGTCCCGCGGCAATGCGTAGGGAATCGCCTAGTTATATCATATGGATCCCGACCACGTAAGGCAGCTCACAGGAACTTTGTATTGAATGACAAGGGAGAAGGGATGTCATCTAGCTACTGCTATGGACCCATGGTCATAAGGCAACAAGGTTGATGAAGGTGGCCCCGGTGATTGATTCCCCCTCCGGCAGGGTCCTCGAATAGGCCTTCAGGTTGGATCTCCACGGGAACAGAACCTGCGGCAACAAAAAAATCACGAAAAATAGTACTGAAGGTCTCGGGAAATATGAGATTTTATTGGCGAAGATGGTCATAAGGCGGTGCTAGGGGCCCCAGACGGCTAG
>NC_041380.1:403824242-403845867 GCF_002162155.2 Triticum dicoccoides
TGGCCCTCTCGCATCTTTGGTGCTTTTCGGATTCTTCTTCTCTTGATTTTTTTTGTCAAAAATCCCCACGGTACTTTGAGAAATATTGATTTTGTATAAAACCAAAAACATGCACTAAACAAGAACTGGGTCTGGGCACTATTAATAGGTTAGTCTGGAAAAATAATAATATAAATTGCTATAAAAAGTAATCGAAATTGAAACTATAATAGCATGCAATAATTTTAAAATTGTAAATACGTTTTAGAGGTATCAGGCTCCTGCAAGTGTCACTATCTTGGCATGCGAGCGCGCCAAGTGGTGCGTCCAGCCGCCGTCACGTGTTGGGTGCTCCCTCTAGATTTTGTTTTTTTCTTCTTCTAATTTTTCTGTGTGTGTTTCCGGGTTTAGATGAGTCTTTTTTTTTTTTGCTTTTCACTTTCATCATGGTATTCCCTATGTGTTGGAGCAATTTGTTTTGTGAAGCACAACTGTGGTTATTGGAAATGGAAAAACAACTATGCTTCTTAGCACATATTGCTTCTCATGGAAGCACATATTCGCTTTCGTGAGAAGCATATCCGTGCTTCTTCAAAAGGAACAAAATTAAGTTCCATGAGAAAGCATATATTTGCTTATCATGGAAGCACATATTTGCTTTCACGAGTGCTTCTTGAAAAATAATATGTGCTTTCACGAAAAGCACAATTTTGCTTCTCGTGGAAGCATGTTTTTTATTCTGCGAGAAGCTCTCGGAAAGGAAAAAAATATGCGCTTCAAGACAAGAATTGCTTCTGTGAGTTTTTGAGAAAAAAAGGGTGCTTCTTGAAAAGGAAAAAAGGTGGAAAATCACAACCGTGCTTCCGGGCTCTGGTTTTCCCTTGTATTTTTGTTGTTATTCATTTTTCCCGGTTGACATTTATTTCGTTTTCATTTTTTACAGATTTTATTTTTTTTGTTTTTGGTTATTTCCCAATTTCCTTTTTTTTCTTGTGAACAAAGTTATCAAAACCTATTAACTTGAGATCTAGTTTCAAAGATCTCAACGTAAGAAATCCAACAGTGAACACAATTCGGAATTTGCATGCACAATTCATAAAATATAATGCTTTTAATAAATAAATTTTTAAGAAAACAATAGGTTACGACAAGTGACGGCACCTAAGGAGTTGGGGGTTGATCTTTTCAAAGAGTACTCCTTAACTTGTAATTTCGCATTTTGACGCGAAGAACGCCCAGTAAAAGCTATCTAAAAATATGTCGCTCAAATTGATGTCAAACGCTATAACTCGCATTGGACGAGCTATCGCACGCTCTCGCCTATAGACGAGCCAGCTTGGGCCATCCTGGAAGGCTCCAGCGTGCTGGGTTGTTTTCTTTGCGTTTCTTCCATTTCCTTTTTACGTTTCTTCTTCTTTATTTTTCTGTTTCTCACTCTATTTCTTTTTTTTGCTTTGTTTTTCGTTTGTTATTTTTTGTTTTGATTTTCCTCTATCCATTTGTGCAAAATAAAATTTTTTGATCTATAGATACATGAACACTTTTGTTTGAACATGCATACATTTTCTAGCAAAACATGTGAAATTTGTTAATTTTCCATTTATATTTGGTTTTTTCTGGATTTTTAAATTATTTGTATTTTCATTTTTGTAGCTTCCTAGTTTTATTTATTTATTTATTCTTATTACCGTTGGTTTCCTTTTTCTTACAAGATTTTTTACCTTTTTTTCTTTATTCTGTAGGGTAAATTAAAGGATTCTGTAGGACTACATGAACGATTTTATTAGACATGCAATTCTTTTCTAAAAGTTCAGACTTATATTTATTTAACAACATGACATTTTCTTTTAAAAGTATGGGACATGCTACTGTTGATTTTTTCCACCATGTGCCATGTTATGAAGGCGCTGGAGACCACAACATGCAAGGTCCGTTTCTCCACCCTCAGGCCCATTCCTTTTCTTCGTGCGTCGAGTATGATTCTGAAACTGTGGATCTATTCATCTTTAATCATGATAGTATAATAAACTTAAAAAATAATAAAAATTACATTCAGATTTATAGACCCTAGGGATGACTACAAACACTGAAGTGAGTCGAAAGTGTGCCCCGTTATCGGCCCTCTCTTGCCGGAGCTAGACATAACTTGTTGTAGTATATAGTCGGGAAGTCATCGTGCTAAGGTCCCATAGGACCAACGCATCCGTCACGCTAAAGTCCCATAGGATCAACGCATCAGAACAACAACGGCCACCAATGAACAAAGATGAACAAAGACCGGATCCGAGCGGATCCATCAAAGACAACCATCCTCTGAATCCCGCGAGATCCACCGGAGACAGACTTCTATACGCCCTTTGACGATATTAGACACATCATCGAGACGGGGCTAACATTCTATGAGCACCTTTAAAAGACTGAACCGGCATATCATCTTAAGGTTGACGAAGTCATCAAAGGTGTCTCATAGTAGACGGGACATCTCCTCTCACTGAACGCGCATAGCCGGAAATAGTGAAATAAATTCAGGAATAGCGTGAATACCAGGACTTGAACCATAATAGGTTAAGGATATCACTGTCCTAACTATTCAATCATATGTTGGTTCGCTACACCTCATATTGTTGGACTGTCACGGCTAATGATATGAGATTACGTCTACCCGCAAAAGGAAAACTCATACTATGTCATGCAAACTGCACGACTGTGAACAAAACACATGGCAACAAATGGCTGGCTTGCTCTCAAACCATCAGCCCTAATCTCGATTCCCTGTCAAAGGAACAGTTCCTTAATTGATTTGCACTCGACCAGCATTGTCGCGCACCAGTGAACCTGTAGCTAGCTATGCGCGCGTGTGAAGGTAGCATGCATGTCAACTCGATTGATGATGTCCACTGCTAGCTTCTATCGAAACTTATACGAATGGGAGCCTGTTACGTACATGACAGTTCGCTGTTAGTCTGTTACAAAAGACATTTGAACATATATAGAAAGACAATAGGTATGCAACAATGTGTGTGCATGTTGCACCACCAACCCAACATTGTTCAGAAACAGCATGCCATCACTGTGCAATTGTATATGCAAGTCTATTTCCCTTAGATTACAGTGTTGCACACCCAGGAAACAACACTAAGAGCAAGTCCAATGAGGCGACCTATTTTATCCGCCTACGTCCGTTTGAGTCGGCACGGACAAAAGTGGTGGCCCAACGCGTCGACACAAACCCAAATCGCGTCCGTCTGGCGTCCGCGCCGACCCATTTCCGGCTCAAAATCGCGCCTGAAATGCGTCGGCGCGGACGCGCCACGGGTCTTCTTGGTGTCCACCGCGGCCCCACTTATAGGCCACCTAACTACGCTCGTCATCTAATTTATGACGACCACCGACAGCGGACCCACTAGTCAGCCAGTGAAAGCGTCCTTTTTAACCACGCGTGCGGCGGCCTCATCCACTTCCGTCCACATCTGGCCCCCCACCACCCCCTTGTGCTTCCTCGCGTTGACACCACCAAACCCTAGCAAGCAATGAGCCTCTTCGGCAGCAGCAGTGGCAAGGGCAAGTGCATCCCCGGTGCCTCATCCTCCCATACTCCTCATCCCCCTCCTCCTCCGCCGCCGGCGTGTGTCCGCCCAGGTCGCTAGCGTCTACACATCCCGGTGCACCAAGCGCGGTGGCACTGGGAGTACATGCAGCCACTGCCCTACCTCGAAGTTACGCTGTCGCACCGCTGGCACCTGGATCCGCACCGAATCCCGGTGTCGGCGGACCCAGCGGGCACACGACGAGGAGGTGCGCAGGTGCTGGGCACAGCTCAAGCCGGCGCAGCGGCGTTTGCCCGAGTACGCTGCCGACTCTCCCAACTGGCGGCTAGGCATGGACGCCAACCCGCCGTCGTTTCCACCACCGCCCCCGCGGCTAGAGCCGGAGAAAATGGAGGCGAAGGCGGAGTACCAAGCCGCCCTCGAGGAGGCCCTGCAGCACGCGCTGGAGGCTAGCCGCCTCGAGGAGCACACGCATTGGGATGGGCTGGAGCAAACCCTTGCCTTGTCGGCGGCGGGGGACTCCGTCCACACCCCGCTCTTCGTCCCGCGTCCGCCACCGCCGCCGCCCGTCCTCAAGCCCAAGCCGGATCCAGAGCTGACACGGAAGCACTCCCCGCCTCCACCCACTTGGCCGGAGGAGGCCTACACGTGGACCGGCCAATACCGTGAGTGGGTGAGCGCGCCTCTGGTCCACTACGCCACGACGCCAGAGGAGGAGGCGGCCCCCCTTGAGCGCTGGAAGGCGCACTGGCTCGCCCGGGAGGAGGCTGACGACGACCGACAGATGCGATACAAGCAGCTGCTGCAACGTGACGCGGAGGCGCTGCGGCTTGAGGAAGAGGAGGAGGAGGAGCGTGCCCTCCGAGCCGCAATGCCGCCGCCCAGTAGACGCCGGAGGAGGCTGCCCTGGCAGCGTACCAAGAGGCGTTCGGGTGGGCTGGCCCTGCTCCCATCTTCATCGACTTCACCGGCAGCGAGGGCGATGGCGACGTCAAGGGCTAAGGCAAGGCCGACAACGTCTAGGGCAGTGTGCAACCGCAAACTTTTTATATTTTAATTAATGTTTAATTATGTTTAAGTGGACTTTGGCCGGCAGTTGATAGGCTAATTAATGTTTAATTATGTTTATTTCTGCGAGCTATTTTTTTCCTACGCGGGCATATTTGGGTCCGCCTCCCGTTAGACGGTCAACACGACCCATTTAAGAATGCGGACGCGCATGTCCGCCTGGCCGACCCAAACGGACGAAAAGCGAACAAAGCACGCGTCCGTTTGGGTCACCCCATTGAAGTTGCTCTAACATCTATATCCATTTATCGATATATATATTTATACCCATATAAAAAGGTCGAAAGGTGCACATCCAACTAATCTCAGCCATCAAATTAGGTCAATCAAATGACTGAGGCTGCTCTAACGGTGAGCATTCAAGACGTGCAGTTAATAACATACCAAATATCAATGCCTACGCTACTCACATAATTAACATGCAAAATAATATCATACTACCTAATATGTGCATGTAATTAATTTATTGGCTAATATCAATTTGCATTCCACATACACATTTACTAGTCATCATAAACGTCATAACTCGGGACACTCTAAATCTAAAGCGGATGTATCTATAGCCTTATGAATTGTGGGGCACATGGTATACCATTTTGAAGGTTGGCAGGTCATGCACTATATATTTTCCTCCCAAAAAGAAGATTAAACCACTCACTTCTGCATCATTGTCATGTACACAACTGTTTTTATTAATTATTAATCAAAGTACATGACAAAGGCAACCATAGGCCGAACCATGTATAAGTCAACTTCTTTCACAACAACGCCTTCGAAAAAAAATAGGCACCCTCACGCCACCCTCTTCACGCCCGACCGAAGACAGCTGAGACAATGATTTTCATCATGGTTGATGAGACCGACCACCAAAGGCAAGTAAATTAGCAAGACGCAATGCCTTTAGCAAGTTCACACGCAACCTCGACACTACTGAGCTCAGTCAGTCAAGGCCAAACAAGAGTTTTCACCCTAGACATGACACGGTGTTCCAATCATCATCTTGAAGACAAACCTTTCGTTTGCCATGTCGATGTATATTCCACGTCAGGCCAAAATAGCACTAGCGTTTGGGTGGGACATCTTCATACCATAGGCTATCACCTTAGGCCATTGAGGCAGGGGGAGGAGTCGTCCATAAATCGACGAAGATCTTGATGACACCATATATATATGCTTAGCTGGCCCGAGCGAGAAGCCCGCCAATGACACCCCCAGATTAGAGATAAGTGCCACACAGCGTGCGGAGTTAAATCCAGCAAATCCTCTGTTAGAGTATCCTAACTAGGTGACTTGGCACAATGGCAACATGAGGCAATGTTTACCCAGGTTTAGCTCTCATGGAAGAGATAATAATCTACGTCCTAGTTGCATTTATTGTATTGAAACGTGAGCCCGCCCCCTGCTTATATAACATATCGGGGGTCCTAGGTTACATAACTAGGTCGGCTACATTGGTGGAGGTAGAGTCCTCCATTGCTATGTTATCTTCGGATTGTATTTCAAGTCTTCCGGAATCTTCATGTACACCACCATGGGCCGCTCAAAGTGGCCCAGGATAGAACCAACATAGGAGTTGTCAGCCCGGCCCACCAGGCTAGTAACTATCAGGGGGAGAGGCCCCTTAGCTGGAACGCCGTCACGGAGGAGACGCCAAAAGTTCGTTGGCGGTCGCCGAATGCGGCCAGCCACCGATGAGCACTACTCCCTCCGTTCCTAAATACTTGTCTTTCTAGACATTTCAAATGACTACTACATACGGATGTATGTAGACATATTTTAGAGTGTAGATTCACTCATTTTGCTCCGTATGTAGTCACTTGTTGAAATGCCTAGAAAGACAAGTATTTAGGAACGGAGGGAGTAGATTTTTATTGTGTAGAGTCGCCATGCCACCACAACATCACGCGCCCCGCTGACCTGCCACACACAACTAGCTAAGTTACCATGGTGCGCAACCCGTTCGCACGATGTCATGATCCCAACCTCCACGCATCCGCCATCCGCCAACAGAGATGGCCACACGCAACATCCGCCGCTGCCACCATGGACAATGTGGTAGAGGACCGGATGCCAGCTCAGACTGCTTAACAGTCGCCGTGTCATAGGCCCATGTGGCCGTCACCGCGAGTGGGGAAGTCACGGTCGATGTGCCTTACTTGACTGGGTCCTTTCTGCGTGGCTGGCGATACCCAAGGCCGACTATGAAGTGCAGTAGAGCACACGTAAGCCATGCCTGCTAAACTGCACCCAGCACCTGGGAGGAAGAGGAGAGGAAGGAGGGGGTAATGTCCGAAAATTATTTAGAAAACATTTTTCACCCGGTACACCCTGCCTTTCTGATTCCAACCCCGGCCGAGCACTAAGAAATCCAGGGATCAAAACAACTTGCATAAATGTATGAACACTACAAATCATCCATATGTGTCCGTATTGTCATTTCACTAAAGCAACCTACTATTCACTTATTCAGAAAGTACATAGGCATCGATAAGCAAACAGGATTGAGCTTATGCGTGAGCCCTTAATTCAGCCTCTTAACTGGAGTAGGCCACACCACCTTAATAGTGTGCAGCAAACCAATGCGGGCACCAAAAGAGGTACCGGTTTCTAGCTGGGAACGCAGGCAGGGAAAAGTCATGACGCGTGATACAAGCAATTCTACTCTCACGATCATGCATGTGCAGGTGCAGTAGTGTATGTGTGTGTGCATGTGTGTGTGTGTCACGGTAGAGTACTTGCGCGCCAAAATTAATTAATTTCCCTTTACCTACACGATAAACCCTTGCATTAAAGCTAGGTTCGCCCAACGAAAAGCTCACTCTGGCAGCTTTTCCATGCAAAGCAAAGCAGTTGTGCAACCATTGCGGCCGGCCTAGCATTACTAGCATCTGGTTCTCGGAAAGTGGTAACTAATCAAACCGGACATGTGTGGCCATGTTTTTTTTTCTTTCACAGCCTCCATTTACTCTATCTTGTTGGTTTGGACAATTCATTTGGAGACATTTGAACTTATTGCAGTAGTTGGAAGTCTTTTAAAAGGATGGATGAACATGGCAAGAAAAAGGAGAGGAAGAAATAGGTGCCGCTGAAAAGAAGAAGCATGGGCTCGGGCCTACGAGCACAAGCGCAGCACACAACTCAGCCGGCCTAAAGGAAACACGATGAAAGATCCATTGAATGCATCCAGCCACCTTGAAAGCTACCGCCCACATTTAAAGCCAAAACTCTTTCTCGCTTCACACTGACACACGAATTACTTCGTGTGCAAAAGTTTACCCCACGATTTTCACACAGAGGCTAGCTACACGTGGACAACCGAGAAAGGGATAAATTACTGATAGCAAAGATGAGCTGTGATCGTAGGTAGGGCGCGAAGTAGGGCGCGCACAAAAGGTATGGTGAAACAGGGCAGAAACGAGGACCAGGCTCGCCGTCCCGTTCCGTCCGTCCACTGGAGGCTGTCTCGGCGGGGTGCTGCCCACGTGACGGCGTGGTCCGCGTGAGAGAGTAGAGTAGATAGCCCCCCGCTCCGACGCCGCTGCCCTGTAGCGAGTAATTAATTAGGTCCACAGGCTAGGCTAGCGGTTTCCCGTCCAAGAATCATTCAAGCCCGGCTGCTACACGCCCACGCCCACGCAAATATCTCATCTACTACAGTGATCGGAACGCGCCGGTACTAGCCAGCGGTGAACTGCGATCTGTGTGAACGAATGGATGTTCTCTCACAGCTTGTTGTGGTGGCCTTCCTTGCCGGATGGGCCAGTGTGGATCAGAGGCCAACGTACACAGTGTCACTACCACCTCGTAAAATTTGCAGTAGTCGTAGTACTAGTAACAGAGGTCTCTCTAGCTGCTCCTGCACCTAGCGGAACAGATTACGCTTAGTTAGTGGGTGGCGGGAGTGATGACGCGCCTGGCGTCGGCAGGGCGGGGGTATGGCCCGACACGTGGCATGGGGTACGGCAGGGGCCCTGCGAAAGCAACCGCCACGTGATGCGCAGCAGGCGGGTGTCAGAGCCCCGAAAGAGCAACCTTCCCCATCATCATCATCATCGCCGTCGTCGTCCTCCGCCACTCCGCTGCCCCAACCAACCCAACACCACCATGCAGTGCACCTTCTCGCGCGACGGGACGCGCGCCTCCGAAGTTTCCAGCCGACACAGCAGGGCGCCCGCCTCACGCGACGCCGTGTCAGGCGAACTAGGCTGGCGCTGCTTCGGGAGGGGGGCGCTCGGGTCGTCGCCGGGATCAGTTAACTAATCCGTCGGGCGCGGCGATCGGGTGCGGGTACGACGAGGCGGGGGAGAGCCACCTCGCTCACGTGGGCGGAGGCGGAGAGCTGCGGGAGCACGAGTAGGCACGTGCCGCGCGGATTCCGGCGACCCCACGTAGTAGTACGTACGCCCACCCAACGCCAACAGCAGCCTCGGGATACTCGTCGCCCTCACGTGATTCGATGCCCAACTGCTGGCTCTACTCGCGGCCTCTTGCCCGCCCGCACCAAAAAGAAGTCCCACCGCCTAGCTGTTCCCGTGCGCGCTCACACGCGCACGCATATCGCGTCGGCGCATGGAGTGGAGGAGCGGCCGGCGCTGCGCCTGCCCGTGCGGGCGTGCGTGCATGCACGTTGGCATCGGACCGACGGGCCAACTGTTGATGCATCGCAAGTGGTGACCAACTGCGGGGCATTGCCTCTTGGCAACACTATGCCATGCATTATTGGTGGTAATTTACTGGCATCGCCTCACTACATTAGCACTGGCCACTGTCAGACATTTCGCTGGCAAGCATGGAACATTATCCAGTAATTGGTCCCGAGATATGAGATGAGATGAGGGCAATAGAATACCACCACGCACGGCACGGCCGGTACAATGTGGAGCCAAAAGCAGCTAGCAAGGTTAACGGCATCGGAGCCCACCAGCCGCGGCCCTGCCTGTCAGCTCGCTTGTGACATTATGTGTGCAGTTGTTGGCACACAGTGTGGGTGGTGGGTGCAGGGCCAGGGTGCACGCAAGAGGCCGGCCGCTACGTACGTACGGTGGTCCTCCGGCCGGACGGACACAAGTGAGCGGGCCGGGGTCGGGGTCGGGGTGCACAGCTAGCAAACCATCTCGTACATTTCCACGTCCATGACGAATTGACGCGACATAATAGTACCCCTGCGCACCGGTGGTCCTTCACGTGGTCGCGAAATGGCAACCGTCCCGTCGCCCGCCATGCACACACCGTCTCCTCTTGCACATATGATTTCATGCTCTGGTCCCTGGGTATTGGCCGATCATTGGAGGAAGTTCTTGTTGGTTTTCCCGTGTATATCTCTCTCTCGCGCGCGCGAGCGCTCTCATCATGACGGTCGAGAAAATAGTAGGAAATACTTTTGGAAATTTGCAGAGCTATTAGTCTTGACAGGATCGATCAACTCGGTCCGGCCATCATCATTATTGGTAACCATCACGGTGGTCCTAAGATACGTACAGCCTAGTCGAGGAGAAGATATCCGACATGTCACCCGTGCCATAAGTGTCGAGGCCCGGCGGCTCTCCTCGCCCGTCGCCACTTGAAATTGAGGCCGATCGTTTCATTAGCTAGTACAAACACAGCTTACGACAACGCAACTGTTGATCTCGCTAAATGACAATGCCTAATTATTCCCCTTGGATGCCCCTAATCCGCTGATTGATCGATCCAGAACTTTTGGGGCGATGTTGATGCGCTAATAAGGATGTACGTGCGTGCGTGCGTACGTGCATGCAATATACATGCGGCTGAAGCTCTGCCAGGGAGATTAATTAGCTACTAGCGCGCACAAGATCAAGGACGTACGGAACGGAGAGGTGACGGCAGGCGAGGAGGTGGACGTCCACGTCGCGCGTAGGGGACATGACTACGGTGGCGCCGGCTTTTTCTCGAGCTGATAGGGAGAGGACGGGGCGCGTTTTACGTACTCTCCCCGTTTCTTTTTACTCCGCATATAAGACTTAGGTCTGTTTAGGACACATCTACATGTGATATAGTTATGTCACATCTAAGCTGATTTTCACTCTGTTTGTGGTCTATTCTTTTGTTCTAGTTTTTTTATTTCTTGTTGATGCATTATATATTTGTGGGAGGTTAGATGTGACATCCTTAAAAAACATCTACATGTGAATTAGACAAACTGATAAGATTTGGTCAAAGTCAAACTGTACAAAGTTTGACCAAATTCATATAAAAAAATATGAACATCTACAATGCTAAAACTATATAGTATAAACATACATTTCATGGTGCATTTGATAATACTGATTTCATATTGTAAATGTTTATATTTTTTAATATAAAGTTAGTCAAACTCTACAGAGCTTGACTTTGACCAACCTTTATATACGGACTAAAAAGAAACGAAGAGAGTACGTACTACGTGGAAGAGAGGAGGAGGAATTTTTCACCGTTTGCGGCTAGCCGCCGCCACGCATGTCGAGCACGATCATTAGGCCAACTTCACCGTGCGACTCCAAACGGACGTCCGTTTTGTCCGGATTCTGTCTGTTTGGGTAGAGCGATGGAGTTGTGTCCGGGCGTGTTCTGGGATGTGGTGACCGTGCGTCCAGCGCGCGGACGCATCCTAACCGCATCATGTCCATGTACAGTTTTCTTTGCAAGTTCTTAACTTTTTTTTCATCATTCATTTTCGATACATGAAAAATACATCATCACATTTTGACTAGAAAAGCAAGACAAAAGAAAATAAGAACCACAAAAATACATTTTAGAAGATACCCAACTTCCATAACTGCTCCCTTGAGTTGGGTTAGGGCCTTCTCGATGCACTCATTGTTAATCTGTGGAGGAGGGTCGATCTGGCATCCTCCTTTCTTCTTCAAGCCAGAAGTCGACGTTGCTTCCTCACACCTAGTCTCGTGTCTAGCCTCTAATCTAGCAACAAGTGCATTTATCTCATCTACAACCTCTATGCTAGCTAAAAGTGCACGAACATGTACTAAATTTCGCTCTATCAATATATCGATGTACTCATCTTCCCAATACCCAAACTTGCATCCATGCTACACAATAAAATTTGAAGTTAGCACAAGTAGTCAAATCTAGAGCACAAACCGAAGCTAAAAAGACCACATACCCCATTGTTTAAGCATTTGATGAACACCCATCCGGGATGTTGCGGCGTTGTAGACACGCGGCGCACGACCATTGGGCAGTGGTCGCACTTAATGAGTGGCAACGGTGCGCCGACGAGCTTTTGGGCAAGCACCGAGCCCGGCCGACCGCCATTCGTCTATCTGCCGGTGGACCACCGACGATGCAGATCCGAGCGGCTAGAGGAGGAGCCACTGCCTGCATGTGGCATTGCGGCCCTGCCAGGGCCTTCTGGCGAGGTGCCCGGCCAGTCCATGGCGCGGCCCGGCCTCCCACAGCCGGGCGAGCTCAAGACCGACCGGATCCGCCCTAAATCCGGCCGGCGGGTGCGCAAACTAGGTGGTCGTGGTTGGGTAGCTCGGCGGCGCCGAGGGGAAGGGCCTGGGCGAGCGCGCGTCCGAACTGCACGGTTGTAATGGCAGCGGCGGCGGCGGCAGCGAGGGGAAGAGTGGAGGGGGGTGTGGCCGGAGGGAGGAAGGAGGGCGGATAAAAAAAGGCCCGTCCTGTGCCACCGACGGGCGGGCCAGAGAACGACACGCATAGACGGCCCGCACGTCCGGATGGTATCGTTTCACCCCAAAAACGACGCAAACTTGGTCCGAGGATGGGTCGAAAGTGGACACAAAGCGAACAAAAATCCGTTTGCTCCCATGCGCTGAGTCGCCGGTTTATTCGTTTTACCCTAAACAGACGGGGACGGACAGGATAGGGTCGCGCGGTGAAGTTGGCCTTACGCAGCGAAAGATCAACCGAGCTCCCTCCGTCACCACTCGCATTACGTGCACGTCCTTTTCTCGCCTTTTGTTCCTTTTTTACCAAGGAGCGCGCGCGGGGGTGCCGTATCGGTCCCTGGCCGGCGGTGAAAGAGAGGGAACAGCTAGGGCGCTGGGCACATGTGTCTCTCGTAGTACTGACACTGTTACCGCCACTTCACCGTCTGCGTGTGGATAACGTGCATGCCCCGGCCGGGCCTCCTCTCTCTCATGTCTCATCCAGCTGCGGTGGATAGCTAACTACGCGCTGCCATTGGTGGAGCGGTGGATAGGGAAGAGAGAAAGAGAGAATAACGGAGGTGGGGAAAACGAGGTGGGCACGCACTGCAGTGGCACCGGCAATGGACAACGGCGGGCGGTTAAAAAACGGAGACGGCGGAGGAAAGTAAAGGAGAGGAGGGTGGAGCCGCCGGAGCGAGACGCGGGAGAGGTCCCCGGCCGTCAGCGCCGACACTCCACGTTACCCTGACGTCAACCCGGGCGTTCCTTTACCTGCGGTAACTACCGCCGCAACCCGTACTCCCGTAGTACCCCACCCACCATCCAAACGATGCACCGAACTGCATGCACGCGTGGCCCCCGCTCGTGTTTGACAATTCTCTGCGGACAGCCTCTCGCATCACCCGCCTCGCCTCATGATTGATTACTGCGGGAGGAAAGAGGACGACGAGGTGATTGAGTAGACGCTGCGCAATTTTGGGGCGAGAGGGCGATTGGCTGCCTAGCCCGGTGGAGACTTGCCTGCTCCCTAAGTGTGCGTTCATCCGTGCTTTCGCCTACGTGGCTTGATTTAATTGAAACAAAATGAAGCCTGGCCCCATCCTCTTAAAACCAGGGGGAAAGATGATTAGATTAGAAAGGAAAAAGAAAAAAAGACAGCCGTAGGATGAGGTGGGAGCACAGATGGGAGCATGGGAAGGGAGCAAGCAAGCCGGATCCAGCCCGGTGTAGCTAGTTTCTTATCCGGTTTTGTGTTTTTTGTTGTTGGTGTGACCGGCTCTTGATGAGAATTAAGGGCATCCTCAACGGCGATTCGTAAATTTTCTCACGCATCCATCCATGGACAAAAGGACCAGCCCGTGAAGATGAGGGGAAGCCATAATACAACGATGCCCGCATACATTTTAAACATTTTTTTAACAAACAGGATGAAAACGATACCGGACTAAGATAAAATTAGTCTACGGCTGGCGTCGGTAGATATCCATTCCGACGACATGGATAACCTTCACTAGTGTACTGTCGGTCGCGGCGGTTCTCCATTGTCGTCCTCATGTCCGGCAACCGCGAGCCCTGGAGGTATACGCTTCAACGCCAAGGGTGGCTTGCTTCCCCACCGCTCATCAGAGTGTACCGTCGGCTGGTGCTTCAAGCGAAGGGGAAGGGTCCCTATGCTGTACGGGTCGGAGTTGGTTTTTGGGTAGGGGGACGACGGTGGCCTACGACCGGGCAAGACATCGGTTGTGTACGCCGGCGTCGCCTCGGCGGTGACGTTCATGGGACCCAAGCGGCGGCGGCCTCGCGTGTTCTACTACTTCTCGATGATGGCGACGGGCGTGGACGTGCGGTCTGCCACCTCATCGATGTCCGCACAACCGGCTTCTTTCTCTGCCTCCAGGGCGCGGTTACACGCGTGTTGACGGTGGATGGCGCGGTCGCAGGCATGGGAGGCACGGTAGACACGGCGATGGCAGCGATGCTCGTGTCATCATGCTCCCCCGTGCCGGCCTGGAGGAACTCGACACTCCTCCCACTAGCTGTCCTGAAGCGGCGAGTTGCTGAATCACGCACCAGCTTGGAGCGGCAACTTGCTCCGTTGGATTAGGCGAGGGAGGTGGACCAGCGAGTTGCCTCGCTCGTATCTGGCGGGCTCGGCAGGCCACCCAACCTTCTTTTATGCTGGAGAACTGCTATTCCTGCTCGTCGGATGCCATCAAAAGGGTTGAGAAATTGATGAAAGAAGGGGATGAGGGGCGGCGGAGCGATTATTGCCCGACGTCTTGTCTCTTTTAAATAGCGCGCGAACGGAAGGAGCTTGCTCGTGTTGTGGTTAATGCCGCCCCAATCGTGAACGGACATATGGTCATAGTAAGTTTCTCGACTTTCACGCGGGTTTAATGTAAACGTTAACAAAAACGCTAACCCGGTAACGACCACCAAACCCGTCAGTGTAGATGGTTAAGTGCCCGTTAGTGTAAACATTTCTGGAGTAGCAAGATCATGAAGGGCTCATGTGCATCATGGTACATGTAGTAGGACGCTTTAGGCTTTAGCTAAACTGGACTAGCTCCCTTTTGACCAGACCCTAGAGTGCCAGTTAAGCTAGCTGTGGTCAAGCGGAGACAGCTCACTTCAAGCTTGCTAGCTTCATGTGACGCGACCGGACTAATGCATAATTCTTGTACGAATTAATTTGCATATTTTATGCGCCTCGTCGCTTTTAGCATGTGATTCCGGTGCGATCGCACGTAGTGCGCGCGGCCACGCACCATTTCGTTCTTCTCGGCGTATATATATATATCTCGCCCACGCACAAGTGCACAGTACAGCTAATGCAAGTTTGACTTGCATAAATATCTATCTAAATCACTTCTAAATATTAACCGTCCGGCCCCCAAGAATCGAATGTTACGTTATTAGCAGGCACACATGTGGGCAGGAGTACTATCTTGCATCGATCACCTCGATCTTAGAGAAAACCAAAGTTCAATTCTCCCATGGCACGTATAGTTCTGAACTGAAACCAAGTTACTCTGTATACTTACAAGAAAGACTAGCTGAGTAAAGCGAGTTCTAGAGCTAGCTGCGTGGTAGTGCTACTAGTCCCATTACTGCAGCTCTCCTGATTAAAGCCGACCAGTTACTGCTGTGACCTAAAGGTTTACGTGAGGGAGGACGCGTAAAACGACAGCTTGGCATGATTAGTTCACGTATCAATATTCCGTGTGTCAGGCGCACCATGTGTAACATGTCCGCTGTCGGGCCTAGCATGCCCTACTTCCAAATGGGCCTTTTCCCTTTCTCTTCCTCCTTCCAATTTACTCGCAAGTAAACACAGCTTGTTCCACAAACTTCACCGTACCCGCGTATATATATACATGCGTACGTACGTGCTCCTGATCTCTGTCTTGGCGCGCTTAAGTTAAGCACTACATACATGTGATACGTACGTACGTGCGTTGCAAGGCCAGAGAAACACCGATACTTGACTGGAATTAAGCCAACATTTTTGTCCAACTCATACTCTCCGTAGCAGGAAAGAACTTTGCTGGCTTACTGTGGACGATACGATGCGATACGTACGTACCGGTACAACGTTACTACGAGGATTGGGTGCGTAGATGGAGGCAGTGCATGCTATTACTAACTAGGATGGCGAAATTATGGGCTCCCAGTAGAGTACATGCACGCACTTATGGAACCCAAGCAAAGGCGTGATGGGTCGGGGAAGCCCCTTTACGTTGCTACTCCGGCATGCATCATGGCACATGCATCATTTCATGCATGCCGCGTTTGTCTCAAAAAAAAAATCATGCATGCCGCGCAGTCACTCGCACATAACCGAACACGCACCACGCACGCCGGCCGGCGTCCAGCAGCTAGCCGCTTGCTTGCCACCCGGGCCGGGCAAGGAAGAGTAATTGGCCTCCGCCCTATATAAAGGAAGATTCCTCGGGCCCGGCTGGCCGTCTGAGCCCGCACGTCCTCGCCGGAGCCGGCCTCCCCGATGAACCGGAACTTTACAGACTGGGTAGTTTGGTTAGCAGCAGCAGCGAAGAGCAAATGCGTGAAGCGGGCGAGCGTTGCTGCATGCCACAGGGGCTTTTATTGCATGCCGAGACCGGCAGGGAAACGAGCACCAGCTGCCATGGCCAACGCCGAGGCTCTGGGGGCGGGGAGGGGATGGCGATCAAAGAAGGAAACGCTTGGAGACCTCCCCGGAATGGAATTATTTTTGACCCGGGTGGCCATTCTGGGTGTCAGACCTTCCCGCCTGGCTAGCGGTACGAAATGCCCCGTGCGAGGCAGCATTCATTTCGCGTCAGGCAGGAGAGATGATGCGTTGCATGATGCTTCCCTTCCATTCCCTTGCGCGTCGTCCACTTCGCCCGTCCGTCTATGGCGAGTGGGGCTGGGGCGACACTCGCGGCAGGCTACAGCTCACGGGGTCACGTGGCGCGTCGTGTGCTCATGCACTCGCTCTCAATGCGTTAGGGTTAAAGTAGTAGTAGTAACATGTACGGCAAAGCTCCCAAGCTCAACGGGATGAACAGTAAAACTCAGAGAAAGAAAAAATTCAAAAAATATTTGGTTTCTTTTGTGCAAACATTGACAAAAGTTTTACACGCTCACAATATTTCATGTTGAAAAGATATCTTTGAAGTTGTGGCAAAAAAGAAATCAGCAATCCAAAATGCTTTTGAAAAATAACATTTTTTGAGCATCAATTTTGCTTTTTTCCACGACTTTCAAAAATGTTATTTCAAGATGAAATTTTGTGAGCACGCACAAATTTTCTCAATGTTTGTACCCAAAAAAGTTCAAATTTTTTGGATTTTACTGTTCATCCAAGTTCAATTAAGCTCCGGCTCAGAAACTCACATCCCATGCACGGCTGATTCCCCTCCTTTCCTTACCAAAATGAAAAGCACAGCGGTGGGGACATGATGTTTCTCAGCTCTAGCTCAAATGAGCTTGAGTGAACAGTAAATTCTAAAAATATATACATAAGGAAACTATTTTATTTTCGTGGCAAACACTGACAAATATTCTGGGTGTTCGTAAAATTTTATCATGAGAAGACATTTGTGAAAGTAATAGAAAAAAACAAAATAATAAATGCTCCTAAAGTGCTAATTTCAAAAATATTTCAGAGTGTTGATTTTGTTGTTTTTCCACGGCTTCAACGGATGTCATTCCATGATGAAATCTACAAGCACTCAAACCATTCGCTAAAGTTTGATACACACAAAATTCAAATCCTTCAGAATTTGTTTTTTTTTTTGGAATTTAATGTTCATCCCGAGCTCATTTAAGCTCCGAGGTAGAAGAGCACTTTCTCAACAACGGAGCTATGTTGAGGCGAGGGGGGGCTAGAAAATTTCATTTGAAGTGCCTATATGAGGGAATAATTAGCCTTTTGCACCCTCAGATCTTTGTCATTTACGTTTCGCCCCCGCTGGTTTTTGTAGATGCTCTTAAAGCGTTGCTAGGCCGAGAATGGAGCTGTGATAAAAGAGTGAGAGACGCATGTGGTCTGGCGCGCACATGAGCGTGCACAGAGAGAGAAGATGGGTGGGCACGTTGGAGGCCTGCCCCTGTGCTGGGGTACCCTGTAGCAGGCCAGCTTCCGTTCCCCTCCGCACGCTAATCCTCTACCCCCCCCTAATCGCACCACCTTCAACTCTCTCTCTCTCTCTCCCCTCCGTCCTTCTCTCCATTAAATTATCTCGCAACTGCCCTTCCTGCTACTGGCGACTGATTGGAGCTCGCCCTTCAAAGCCCAGCGCGCACTATTTCTTCTCCGGCCAGCTCGCCTCCTCCCTCGTTCGCCCCACTTTATAAACCTTCTCGCACACTCACACTCCTCACTGCTAGCTTAGCTCGTACTGGAACGGCCAGTGCCAGTGCTCTTTAAGTACGCGGCACACAAGCTTGCTGCTCTCCCGGGGGCTGGAATGGCGTCCGAGTGGGAAATGGCCATGGGCGTGGAGCTCGGCATGGGAATGGGCTCCTACCACAACGCCTCCAACGTCCACGCCGTGCCCATGGGCCACCAGGCCGGCGGCTACTCCGCGGCCGCTCACCATTTCTACGGGATGCAGCCCATGCGCGACGCCAGCATGCGCGTGGATGAGCTTCTCGACTTCCCCACCGCGGGCGCCCACGACTTCTTCCCCGCCGCGCCGGACAACGGACTCCACCACCATCACCACCTCGGCGCCGGCGTGGGCGAGCTGTCGGCCACCACCCCTTCCGCCACGTCGTCGGATCACCAGACGTCCATGCTCTCCTTCGCCGACGAGTTCTACATACCCGTAAGCACCGCATAATTGACGAACGCGTAGCCCTTGCAGATGAAATTGTGCATGATCGTTAAATCGTGTGCATTCTGACACGTACTCGTGATCATCGAACTGCTGACCTTACCTGAATGTGTATGTACGTGTGCGTTTCAGAGCGAGGAAGCCGCGGAGCTCGAATGGCTATCCAAGTTCGTGGACGACTCCTACTCGGACATGCCGAATTACTCATCGGCCGCGCATGCGGCAATGGCGGCGGCTAACGCGGCGAACAACGGCGGTGGCAGCTCGGCTGGTCAAGACAGCTGCGTCACAGCGGTGCCAGGCCGCGGAGCGCGAAGCAAGCGGTCGCGCGCGAGCGCCGCGGCCGCCGCCGCATGGCACTCCCTCATGCCGCACCCGCCTTCGCAGCCATCGCCCTCGTCCTCGTGTTCCTCGTCCGACTTCCCGTCCTCGACGACGGCACGACCTAGCGGCTCCAACTGCGGCAGTCGCGGCAAGAAGCAGGGACCCGTCGCCGGCGGCGAGGTGGGCCTGGTGGAGGGCGGCGTGCGGCGCTGCACGCACTGCGCCTCGGAGAAGACGCCGCAGTGGCGAACGGGGCCGCTGGGGCCCAAGACGCTGTGCAACGCGTGCGGCGTGCGGTTCAAGTCAGGACGGCTGGTGCCGGAGTACCGGCCGGCGGCAAGCCCCACGTTCCTGCTGACGCAGCACTCCAACTCTCACCGCAAGGTGATGGAGCTGCGCCGCCAGAAGGAGCTCGTTCTCATCCGCGGCAGCCACCGTCTGGACGCGGCAGCGGCGGCGGCCGGCCCCGGCCCCGGGGTGACCGTGAAGCCGGAGCTCATGTTCCATGACTACGGCATATGTTGATCGCTTGAGCCGGCCGTACGGATGTACTCCTAGCTAGTTAGCCGTGCATCATCGCGCGCCCGCGCAGCCTAGCTAGCTAGCTAGATCCCTTTGCAAAATTCTCAGGCCTCCTTTTCTTCACTTTTCGCCTTTTTTTCTCTCCATATATTTTGCATCTTTTTGTTAATTAATTTGTTGGTACCTACCTCCCTTCCAAGTTCTACTACGAGTGATGAATATCAAGTTTGGTACAATTGCCATCGTGGCCAATCCAACGCTGAATTGTGGTATAATTTCTCAAGAACTTCGTAAATAACGCTAAATTTGTTAATCGAACGAACGGCCAAAATCTACCAGAGTTTCACGGATTATTCTTCGAGTGTCAGGATTCGTCTCTGCCTCCTACAAAAAACATCAAACTGACTGCTTTTTTCATGGCAAAATCTGAGCGATGTTACTGCCGGTCATGCAAGAAGCTCGAGTGCCACTAGCTACAGTAGTTAGAGCCTGCGCGTTCGGTCTGTTCGTTCTCGTTAGCACCAGCCAGTGTCTTGGCACATTGGGGTGCTGCAGCTTTTCTCCGTGGTTACTGCCCTGCTACTCCACGGACTTTATTTCTCACCGGTAGGTCAAGCTTTTTAATGGCGAGAAAAAGAAAGACGGGTGCGAGAGCCGGGAATGGTGGGTGGCTCGGCACGTGACTCGGGCCCGTCGCGGAGCTTTCCGGCAGGGGAAAGAGTGGGCAACGTTCCGGTCACGTGATGTGCCCCCCCTCATTACGCTTCTCTTCTCTCTTCTCTCTTCACTTATTAGCAGGAGTGGCAGGGGTGTTACTTTTTTTCCTTTGCCGTTTAGCTTCTCCGTGGGGCTGCGCAGGACGGCAGGATGGGTAAAGATGGCTTGGGGCGGAGCCCCGTTGCGGCCATGGAGTGCAGGTGTGTGCAATGCGGCCTGCCGACCTCCATGTGCCCCTTCCTTTGGGTGCACGTCCGCATGTTGCGGTGGCTTTTGTTGGAACTGCACAAGCGCTGCTCGGCAGCCATGTGACGCGTGCTCGGGAAGTCGGAGTAATAATCAATGGGAGTGCCTAATTTAACAGATATAATGTTTTTCTTTTCCCTTTTGCTTTACCCTGTCTATACAAAAGCTTTTTTTCCCCTTCTATTGCAAACAAAATTATTTGTTTCTATTTCTACTAGCAAACATACCCGTTGCAACAGGAGATCAAAGAATAACACACGTCTCAAATGTGATACGCATTCTCATGACCCTTTACAGGTGCACGCCCTCTATTTTTGTAACATCCTAAAATTCTAAATTTTGGAATGTTATAATAAATAGATAGATTTGATGGATTGTTTGATTGATTGTCTGAAAGTGAATGAATTCGAAACTTTTTGAAAGTTAAATGAGAGGGAATAAAAGGACTTTCCCAAACTTTCATATTTGCTTTCTGATCTCCATGGATTCAAATTCTTTCAAATACAAAACCCTTGAGCGAGGATGATATGACTTCTTCCATTTAAAATAAATGAAAAGGGTTTTGAAAAGATTTGAATTTCATTTGGAAATATTTTTACTCCAAAAACTTCAAGCAACTCAATGATTTTCATGAGAGAAGATAAAATGACTTCTTCAAATTATATGAAATATGAGTTGGGAGTTTAAAAGGATCAAAATTTAAAATCCTTTTGAAATTATTTTCAATTTGGAATTGTTTGAGTTTTATTCAAATTATTTTCTCCAAAAATAAAATAAATGGAAAATAGGGTAACATGATTCCCTACATTAGAAAAATGGAGAAAAATTAATTTGAAATCATTTTGGTATTTTTAAAATGATTTTTGTTGGATTTTAATAGACCAGTAGCACTCTTTGTTTTTCTGAATTTCTATGAATTTTATTTGACTCTAGAAAAATGTTCATGTCGTACAAAATCTTTTTCTGAAAATTTTAATATATTATATGCCTATATAATATTTTTATTTATTTTGCTTTTATTATTTTTATTTCTTTGGAAATGTTTTTTTTAAACTCCTTCTCTGACTGGGCCGGCTCAGCCAACCGGGCCAGGCCGCAGCCCAGCCGCGCTGCACCGCCCCCAAGCTCGGGACGGAGTCCCGAGCATCACCGCCGCCAGCCGGAGTCCGGCCGGACTCCGCCGCCTCCTCCTGCCCCTTCCCCACGCCACCTCCTCGCCCCTCCTCATAAAGCCGCCGCCCCGACCCCCGCCCCCCTCTCTACT
>NC_041380.1:403846392-403852927 GCF_002162155.2 Triticum dicoccoides
CGTCGCATCGCGCCGCTGCCCGCGCCGCCCTTTGCCGCATCCGCCGCTCGCCGCCTCCCCTCGCTGCTCGCCTGCGCCGCTGCCCGCGTCTCGCCCCGTCGCCGGAACCGCCGCCGACATCGCCGGACTCGCTAACTGCTGACGGCGGTTTTCGATGGAAAACCGCCCCGAACCGGTAACCACCCCGGTTTATTCTCGGTTTAGTTCGGTTCTTAAAAAAACTTAGATCGTTTTTTTATAAAACCGATTTCCTTTTAGATGGATCTATTTAGAGAACGTTCGTTGGTTAGGTGTAGAAAACGAACATTCGCTTTTTAAGTTTTTTTCTTTTTCTGCTAGTTCTAGACAGGGACTTCTTTGTAGATGTTTTATTTACAGTTTAGCCCCTGATCTCAAAACAATCACTACTTTTTACTCGTTAGTCCAAATTCAACGAAACCAATGCTCACGTCTTCGTTATGATCTCCTCTATCCAGTAATCCAACTCAAACAGGTTTTTGAAATTTTTAAAATTTGAATTAGAACAGATTTAGATTCAAACTTCATTTGATCATAACTTGAGTTTCTAGCTCCGTTTCAGTTGATTCTTTTTGCAAATCGAAGCTCTTGACCTAAACTTTCTGATAAGGCCAAATTCACATAATTTTGGTAATGTTAGAAATTGTTTTATATTGCAAGAGTTATTTGCTTGGTTTTAATGTTTTTCGAATCATTTCCTTCGATCTTTCTGATCTTTTGAGTGATTGCTTATGTGTGGTTACTATTGCTTGCCTATGATAGATTGACCGGAGTGTGACGAGTAGATCTATCAAGAGTTTTGAGTGCGAATCATCTTCATTAACATTGCAGGCAAGTTCACACTTTGATCATATCTCCTTTCATACCCAGTTTTTATGCATTAGTTTCAGCCTCAAACATTGCATGAGTAGGATTGATAACATGTGGGTATTGGGTAGTAGTTGATGAGGTAGGACCCTATTGCCCTGCATTCAAACCTTGGGAGTTACTAACTTACTATTACGTTATGCTTATAATGCTATGCTATGCTCGTAGACGTGGATTGGGTTTGAGAGTATTTCATGATAGATGTGAGATTGTTAATTAATGGTTTACTTAAGGTGGCAACTTTAACACACATTTGGGTGGATTGAGGCACCTGGGTATTCCAGCGATTGCCTGTCTAGGCACCTGGGTATTCCAGGATTGCCTGTTTTTTTTGGACCGCCACCCAGGCTCAAAGGGATCATGAGATTATTCATACTAGAAACTTCCGTGTGCAGCCACAAGTACTGTGTGTGTCAGCATACCGATCCAGGGATGACACTTAAGCACAGAGACTTGATCCATTCGGGTTGGGTCGCTACAAGATGGTATCAGAGCACATGTTGACTGTAGGACGTGACCCTAGAAACTGGCAAGCCCATAGCAAAGATTTTTCTCTACAACTTTCCCTTTCAAAAAGATCTTTTACCTCTCTTCTCCTCTGAGCTTATTCAAAAATTCCCTTTAGTGAGACCATACGCCTTTCCCCTTTTGACCACACGAAGATTCGACTGATGAGACCACTCCAAGAAGTACAAGATATCAGACAACTAAGATCACTTCGGAATGAAGTGTATTTTCCGTGCATCTGAATAATGGAAACTACAATGGTTGAAGACCGAAGACAAGTAGAATTTGAAGGCTCTGAAGAATTCCCAGATTTGTATGACCTAGGAAGGCTACCCTTATGGAACTTGGCAGACTATGGAAGTTGTCAATACCCGAGATCAAGGTGTATCGGAGAAAGACTGAAACAAGGATCATGAGAACTCGAAGTTTTGTCAAAGAAAACCCTAAGGCAGGATATATCAACTATGGAATGATAGCTCATGGGAATGATAAGAGCAGAAACACGGTTATCCGTGATGTCATCGCCCGCTGATGCTATTGTCACCGTGCTGAGTTAAGGATGCATTTCTTCAGAATGGATTTGATGGAAGAAGGCTGATGGAGCACCTATTAGTAAGATGAAGTTTTAACCTTAGCCGGTGTATCACCAGGATCTGGAGTAGTACATCAAGAAGTTTAAGGTGGAGCTCCATGAAGCCGTATTAGACAAGGAAGCATTTCGTGAAGAACTCAGGAACCAAAAGCTGAAAGTAGCCAAGCTGGAGGAGCTACAACCTCGAGATACCGGAGATTTGTCAAGAACTGAAGGACAGTATGACCATGGTTCATGTGAAGGATGTTGAAACCAGAAGTTTGGAACACAACTCCAGAATATTAAAGGACGTCACGAGAGACTTCGCGTCAATAGAGTTGATCTGGCAAAAGAACTTGAGAAAGACAAGCATGATCGGAAGAAGCCATTGGAGGCATGAACAAGACTTGAAGAGTTTGGAGACGTTGAAGATTTATTGACCTTTAGAAGACCAAACCCCTGTTATATACCTACGTTAGATGCGACGTTTGTGAGTTGTCATTTGTTTGATGTTTTTCCCGACAGCCACAAATTAAATCTGTCTTTTCAAAACTTTTGTTTGTATTGTGTGTATCCCTCTCTATCTCTCTTATCTCACCCCAAATCCATGGACCCAATAGAGGATGAATGAAGATGAGCTTATATTTTCTGGACCGATGAGTCAATTGGAGACGGACCAATGGATTCAGAACATGGAGGATCATAGGAAGAATAACCCTATAGTCGGAAAGTATATGACCCAGCATGCTCTTTAGTGCTTTGAAAGAGGTGCTGCTACTTGGTGGAGGATGTACCAAACCATCAATGGATGGAAAAGAGTAACCACTTGGAAAGAATTTAAGTTGACTTTGCCAAAGTCTCGGTTTGTGTCCCAGGAGTTGAAGCCCTATGAAAATTATATGAAGAAGATTGTGCATGCAAGCTTTGTGGAGAAATAGGACACAACCATAAAGAACACAAGGATGAATGCTCTAATTGTGAAGGAAGTCACCCAGTTGAAGAATGCCCAACTAGGCAGATTACTTGTTTCTTGTGTGAAGGGACTGCCCACTATCCTGCTCAGTGTCACATTTACCCCTTGGTACAACGAACCATCCATCAGAAGAAAGAAGTAATGAAAGGAGCCCTCATGGAAATTTTAGAAGAAGCTGTGATGAAGGAAGAGATGGAGGACACATATAAAGAAGACCCGAGTAAACCCTGCCCTAAGTCTTGCTATTCATGTGGAGAAGAAGGACACATCTCCCAAAATTGTATGAATGGGGATCTAGTAGAATTCCCAATGGAGGAAGTAGAATATGACCCAGAAGAAATAGAAGCCATGATTGGCATGAAAAGGTCCAGGAAGAGAAGCAGACTAGATTCCAGGAAGAACCTGAGTCATATCACCTGTTATAGGTGCAAGGAGTCAGGGCACTATCTCAGCAATTGCCCAAAAAGGAAGCCAAGGACCCAAGGAGGCTATATAATCACAAGGAAACCTCGGGAGTTGTCAGAAGTAATATGTTTTTGTTGTAATGAAGCAGGGCACTTTGCCAGGGCTTGTCCCAAGAAGAAGGAGACTTGTGATAATTAGTTGTGTCTGTGAGAAGTAATGTAGTAGTAGTGGTAGAAGTAGTGAGAACATTTTCTTTTATATTGAGGTGTTGAGTTGAGACATGTAACGGAAAAGCGAGAGATTGTAATCAATTGAGAGTGAATAAAGTTAGCATCGTTGGTACTGATATGGATTTTATGAGTTGTTACTCTATGAAGAAGGATTTTGACCATTTCTGAGGATATGAGAAATATGGGCTATGGAAGATTTGTGCATTTTAAGGGTGGTAGTACCCTGTAAGAACCCTTGACCCCTGGAAAAGATAAGGATACTCCACTGAGTGGATTTCAGACAAAATGAATACGAGTTTTGTCTCGATATGTGTGATACTCCAAGAGTATGTGGGATGGAGTTAGAGACCGTCAATTGTTTGGACCAAATGTGATCAAGGAGTCAGAAGAGAATGTTAAGTTGATTCGAGATAGACTGAAGGTAGCTCAGTCCAGGCAGAAGAGTTATGCAGACTAAAAAAACGCAAGGAGGTAGTCTATGAAATTGGAGATAGAGCATGTCTTCGTGTGCCCCCTCTGCGAGGAGTTAAACGAATTGGAGTTAATGGAAAGTTAGCCCCGAGATTTGTAGGACCATACCGAGTTTTGGAGCGTATGGGAGAAGTGGCCAACAAGTTGGAGTCACCCGAAGGACTGTCAGGAGTTCATGATGTGTTTCACGTTTCCCAGTTGAAGTGCCATGCAGAGATGGCTCATATTCCCCTGTAAGGATGCTTGACCCTGGAAAGGATAATGATGTTCCACGAAGTGGAATATGGACTTCATAAGTATAAGTTTTTATCTCGGTATGAGGGATATCCCACGAGGATAAAGAGATAAATTACTATTGGATATAAAAGAGGTATGATGTCGGAAATATGGATCAATGGAAACTCCATGATGAGTCTGAGTAATCATGTCCTAGTTTGGTGCCAATAGAAGGAAGGAAGACAATACAATTGGATGGATTTAAGAATACTAGGAAGTTGGAAGTTGGAATAATGATCAGTTGCCCGATGATAAGTTCAAGGACTACAAGTGATGAGATGGGCCATAACCCATAGGCCCTAGGACCTGCCAAGAAGCAAGCACATTCTTGCTGAAGGAAAAACCCCGGAGGAAGATACGACGTTTATCGGCAGACGATTTTATAGGAGTAACGCAAAACCTGAGAGTTGTGAAGGAACGATAGATGTTTGTTTGGCTGGCAGAATCAATGGATTATTCCGGACGCAGTTCATGGACAAGAGAAATTCTGCAATGCTTGTGAGGATGATCGAGTGTTAGAATGCGAGATTCGCTAAACCCTATACAAGGTAATGATTTGGGTGCAGGATGGATTGATCACCATACCGACTTACTCTTATTATTCGCCTTGCTATATGGGATGGTAAATCTGAGTGACTTACCTATAGTAAAGAGACGACGATGAAAACCTTGTTTAAGCCTTAGAATGGTATAGGTATTTTTCCTTTGTACAAGGCAGTTTTTGCCAACCATAGGTTATACGGTGAGGATCAACCCAGACCCATTTCCTGCAGGAGAAACCATAAATGGTTGACCACCATGGTGATATCGATAGTTGTTTAGTATTGGTGCCAGACCCGACAGCTAAGAGGACCCAGTCACAGAAGAACATTACCTAGATGAAAGACACAAGAATTGAGGATAAGGTTATGCCACTATCGAAAGAGCCCAGATAAGGAATTATCCTGAAGATCTGAGAAGACCGACACTATTAACAATATGGATGAAGTATATGAGTTTTGAGGGAACCGTAACCATGCTCCTAAGGGTGGTAGCACCCCAGACCCCTGTGGCGATTGATGGATTTTGAGGAGACCCCCAAACCCTAACCTATTTCTTGCTAGCCTCTTCGAATCTCGAGGACGAGATTCATTTTAAGGGTGGTAGGTTTGTAACATCCCAAAATTCTAAATTTTGGAATGTTATAATAAATAGATAGATTTGATGGATTGTTTGATTGATTGTCTGAAAGTGAGTGAATTCGAATCTTTTTGAAAGTTAAATGAGAGGGAATAAAAGGACTTTCCCAAACTTTCATATTTGCTTTCTGATCTCCATGGATTCAAATTCTTTCAAATACAAAACCCTTGAGCGAAGATGATATGACTTCTTCCATTTAAAATAAATGAAAAGGGTTTTGAAAAGATTTGAATTTCATTTGGAAATAATTTTACTTCAGAAACTTCAAGCAACTCAATGATTTTCATGAGAGAAGATAAAATGACTTGTTCAAATTATATGAAATATGAGATGGGAGTTTAAAAGGATCAAAATTTAAAATCCTTTTGAAATTATTTTCAATTTGGAGTTGTTTGAGTTTTATTCAAATTATTTTCTCCAAAAGTAAAATAAATGGAAAATAGGGTAACATGATTCCCTACATTAGAAAATTGGAGAAAAATTAATTTGAAATCATTTTGGTATTTTTAAAATGATTTTTGTTGGATTTCAATAGAATAGTAGCACTCTTTGTTTTATCTGAATTTGTATGAATTTTATTTGACTCTAGAAAAATGTTCATGTCGTAGAAAATCTTTTTCTAAAAATTTTGATATATTATATGCCTATATAATATTTTCATTTATTTTGCTTTTATTATTTTTATTTGTCTGGAAATGTTTTTTTTAACTCCTTCTCTGACTGGGCCGGCCCAGCCAACCGGGCCAGGCCGCAGCCTAGCCGCGCTGCACCGCCCCCAAGCTCAGGACGGAGTCCCGAGCATCACCGCCGCCAGCCAGAGTCCGGCCGGACTCCGCCGCCTCCTCCTGCCCCTTCCCCACGCCACCTCCTCGCCCCTCCTCATAAAGCGCCACCCCGGGCCCCGTCCCCCTCTCTGCTCGCGCCGCCGGTCGCCTCCTCGCCACGTTGCGCCGCCGCCGCCCGTTGCTGCTGCTCCACGCTTCGCCTCGCCGCCGTCGCATTGTGCCGCTGCCCGCGCCGCCCTCTGCCGCATCCGCC
>NC_041380.1:403853339-403968614 GCF_002162155.2 Triticum dicoccoides
CGCCCGTGTCTCGCCCCGTCGCCGGAACCGCCACCGACATCGCCAGACTCGCTAACTGCCGCCGGCGGTTTTCGATGGAAAACCGCCCCGAACCGGTAACCACCCCGATTTATTCTCGGTTTAGTTCGGTTCTTTAAAAAAACCTAGATCGTTTTTTTATAAAACCGATTTCCTTTTAGATGGATCTCTTTAGAGAACGTTCATTGGTTAGGTGTAGAAAACGAACGTTCGCTTTTTAAGTTTTTTTCTTTTTCTGCTAGTTCTAGACAGGGACTTCTTTGTAGATGTTTTATTTACAGTTTAGCCCCTGATCTCAAAACAATAACTACTTTTTACTCGTTAGTCCAAATTAAACGAAACCAACGCTCACGTCTTCGTTATGATCTCCTCTATCCAGTAACCCAACTCAAAAAGGGTTTTGAAAATTTTAAAATTTGAATTAGAACAGATGTAGATTCAAACTTCATTTGATCATAACTTGAGTTTTGTAGCTCTGTTTCAGTTGATTCTTTTTGCAAATCGAAGCTCTTGACCTAAACTTTCTGATAAGGCCAAATTCACATAATTTTGGTACTGTTAGAAATTTTTTTTATGTTGCAAGAGTTATTTGCTTGGTTTTGATGTTTTCCGAATCGTTTCCTTCGATCTTTCTGATCTTTTGAGTGATTGCTTATGTGTGGTTACTATTGCTTGCCTACGATAGATTGACCGGAGTGTGACGAGTAGATATATCAAGAGTTTTGAGTGCGAATCATCTTCATCAACATTGCAGGCAAGTTCACACTTTGATCATATCCCCTTTCATACCCAGTTTTTATGCATTAGTTTCACCCTCAAACATTGCATGAGTAGGATTGATAACATGTGGGTATTGGGTAGTAGTTGATGAGGTAGGAACCTACTGCCCTGCATTCAAACCTTGGGAGTTACTATTACGTTATGCTTATACTGCTATGCTATGCTCGTGGACGTGGACTGGGTTTGAGAGTATTTCATGACAGATGTGAGATTGTTAATTAATGGTTTACTTAAGGTGGCAACTTTAACACACATCTGGGTGGATTGAGGCACCTGGGTATTCCAGCGATTGCCTCTCTAGGCACCTGGGTATTCCAGGATTGCCTGTTTTTTATGGACCGCCACCCAGGCTCAAAGGGATCATGAGATTATTCATACTAGAAACTTCCGTGTGCAGCCACAAGCTTCTATGGGCTCTAGCATAGTTGACTAAGTTGTGCGAACTCTTACAGTGGTAGACTAGCAGATGTAGGGGAAAGTAGGTGTAACGGTCTACCCGATCGTAAGGTGCTAGCGCTTCTGAAATACTATGTCTCGGTCATCTGTTTCTGAAACAACATGTAGTGCGAGAATCCCAACGGAGGAGATCGAGTCTTGTGGGGAAAAGTGCGCAAACCTCTGTAGAGTGCAAACTTCTAAAATAATGGATGAAAGTTATCCTCTGTTCCCTTATCACACACCGAACAATTAGCTGATAATTCCAGACCCCTTTTATACTTGTTTTCCCATACATGTAGGGAATTGGATGCACAACGCCATGCAAAATTTCTCACTGTAGGGGGTATGTTACATGACCAAATAATGCTCCATAATTTCCTGCTTCCATTAGATAATGAGCTTGACGCCCCGTCTGTCTCACCAGTAGATAGGTTCGGTGCAAATTCATATGTGCTCTTAACTGAAAAACAGCCGTGTACACCCGGTCCCGATGCCAAAGTGTCATCATCTAGTCTGGGCGAAGCTCTTATCTTAAGAATTTCCACAACGTCGCATGTCAAAAAATAGGACTGCATAATCTGAACATTCTAAGAACCATTTTGGTTAAGCAGTTCTGAAACGAACCGGATTCTGCATCTACCTTGCAAAGAAACAGGTTTATGAGGGTGGTCTTGGAATCCAACTGTCCCTCCACACGTGAATACTTTGGCCATTACCAACCCTCCATAATAATCCTTTTTTCAAGAGGTCTAGCCCATGACATATAAATATCCAAGAGGAAGAGGCATTGCCTGAAAACACAGTATCTTCTAACTTGCCATCAGGGTAATATCGAGCTTTAAGGAGTCGAGCACAAAGACTATCCGGCTTCACAATGAGTCTCCAGGCCTGACGGGCAAGAAGAGCTTGGTTAAATAAGCGAAAATCCCTGAAGCCTAGCCCACCCTTTTTCTTGGGTTGCTGCAAGCATTCCCAAGCTTTCTAGTGAACTTTACGTTTACCCTTCTCCGAACCCCAATAAAAGTTCCTAACCATCCTTGTCAAGTCATCACACACTAAAAATGGAAGTTTGAAAACACCCATCATATATGTAGGGAGCGCCTGTGCAACTGACTTAATGAGGACTTCTCTTCCTAGTTGAGCAAAGATGGCCATCGCCCCATTGAATCAATCTTTTTGTCAAGCTAGTTTGAAGGTCTTGGAATTTCCCTTTCGACATTCTACCTTCAGGGGTTGGAAGTCCCAGGTATTTCTCCTCGAAACATGAGGTGGTCACATGTAGAACAACATGCACTTGCTCCTGAAAAATTATAGGGCAAGCACTACCAAAGGGAATGGAGCACTTATCATAGTTCAGACATTGACCAGTGGCTAATTAATAGGCATCAAGGGCCTGTTTAATTTGCATAGCTTGGGATTGAGTGGCCTCAAAGAATAACATTGTGTCATCCGCAAATAGAAGATGTGAGATACCTGGAGCTCTTCTACAAATTTTGACCGGGGTAATATCATTTGATCTTACACCCCGATTTGATATAGCAGATAATCCATCAGCGACAAAAAGAAACAGGAAGGGTGATAATGGGTCACCTTGCTGAAGACCACGTGACGCTGCAAACAAATCCAAGAGGGTACCATTAAATTTGACAGAATACCTCACCGATGTAACACAAGTCATTATCCAGTCCACCCATCATTGAGAGAAACCCATCTTTTCCATCACTTGCTTCAAGAACACCCAATCAACCCAATCATAAGCTTTTGATAGATCAAGTTTATATGCGCAAAAGCTTTTTTTGGGTCCTTTTCTTGCTTAATATGGCAAATGCACTCGAAGGCCACGAAGGCATTGCCAGTGATCATCCTCCCAGGGACAAAGGTGTTGGGGAACGCCGTATTTTAAAAAATTTACCTACGACCATGCAGGGTCTATCTAGGAGATGCATAGCAACGAGCGGGGAGAGTGTGTCTACGTACCCTCGTAGACCGAAAGCGGAAGCGTTTAGTAACGCGGTTGATGTAGTCGAACGTCTTCATGATCCAACCGATCCAAGTACCGAACGTACGACACCTCCGCGTTCAGCACACGTTCAGCTCGATGACGTCCCTCAGGCTCTTGATCCAGTTGAGGCCGAAGGAGAGTTATGTCAGCATGATGGTGTGGCGATGGTGATGATGAAGTTACCGGCACAGGGCTTCTCCTAAGCACTACGACAATATGACCGAGGTGTGTAACTATGGAGGGGGGCACCGCACACGGCTAAGACAAATCTTGGAGTGCCCCCTGCCCATGTATATAAAGGAGGGAGGAGGAGGCTGGCCTAGGAGGGGCGTGCCTATAGGGGGAGTCCAACTAGGATTCCCAATCCTAGTTGGAGTCCCCTTCCTTTTCCAAGAGGGGAGAGAGGGAAGGAGTAGGAGAGGGAGAAGGAAAGAGAGGGGGGCGCCGCCCCCTCCCTAGTCAAATTCGGAGTTGCCATGGGGGGGGGGGCGGCCAACCCTTCAGGCCCTTCTCTGCTTTCCCGTATGGCCCATTAAGGCCCACTACTTCCCCCAGCGAATTCTCGTAACTCTCCGGTACTCCGAAAAATACCCGAATCACTCGGAACCTTTCCGATGTCCGAATATAGCCTTCAATATATCGATCTTTACCTCTCGACCATTTGGAGACTCCTCGTCATGTTCGTGATCTCATCCGGGACTCCAAACTACCTTCAGTCATCAAATCACATAACTCATAATACAAATCGTCATCGAACATTAAGCGAGCGGACCCTACAGGTTCGAGAACTATGTAGACATGATTGAGACACATCTCCGGTTCATACGTCTCCGACGTATCTACAATTTTTGATTGTTCCATGTTATTATATTATCTATTTTGGATGTTTAATGGGCTTTATTATGCACTTTTATATTATTTTTGGGACTAACCTATTAACCGAAGGCCCAGTGCAAATTGCAGTTTTTTTTGCCTATTTCAGTGTTTCGCAGAAAAAGAATATCAAACGGAATCCAAACAGAATGAAACCTTCACGAGGATCTTTTTTTTTGGAACAAACGCAATCCAGAAGACTTGGAGTGGAGGTCAAGGAAGCAATGAGGCGGCCACGAGGTAGGGCGGCACGCCCAGGGGGCAGGCGCGCCCCCACCCTCGTGGGCTCCTCGTAGCTCCACCGACCTACTTCTTTCGCCTATATATACTCTTATACCTTGAAAACATCCAGGGGAGCCACGAAACCACTTTTCCACCGCCGCAACCTTCTGTACCCGTGAGATCCCTTCTAGTAACCTTTTCCCGCGATCTGCCGAAGGGGGATTCGATCACGGAGGGCTTCTACATTAACACCATAGCCTCTCCGATGATGTGTGCGTAGTTTACCACAGACCTTTGGGTCCATAGTTATTAGCTAGATGGCTTCTTCTCTCTCTTTGATCTTCAATACAAAGTTCTCCTCGATGTTCTTAGAGATCTATTCGATGTAATCCTTTTTGCAGTGTGTTTGCCGAGATCCGATGAATTGTAGGTTGATAACCCACAAGTACAAGGGATCGTAACAGTTTTTGAGGGTAGAGTATTCAACCCAAAATTATTGATTCGACACAAGGGGAACCAAAGAATATTCTCAAGTATTAACAGTTGAGTTGTCAATTCAACTGCACCTGAAAGACTTAATATCTGCAACAAAGTATTTAGTAGCAAAGTAATATGTAAGTAACGGTAACAGTGGCAAAAGTAACAGTATTGGTTTTGTAGTGATTATAACAGTGGCAACGGAAAAGTAACTAAGTAGAGATCAATATGTGAAAAGCTCGTAGGCATTGGATCAATGATGGATAATTATGTCGGATGCGATTCCTCATGCAACAGTTATAACATAGGGTGACACAGAACTAGCTCCAGTTCATCAATGTAATGTAGGCATGTATTCCAAATATAGTCATACGTGCTTATGGAAAAGAACTTGCATGACATCTTTTGTCCTACCCTCCCGTAGCAGCGGGGTGGTATGTCCATTTTGCACCATGCTTTTATATCGATATTTATTGCATTATGGGCTGTTATTACACATTATTTCACAATACTTATGCTTGTTCTCTCTTATTTTATAAGGTTTACATGAAGAGGGGGAATGCCGGCAGCTGGAATTCTGGGCTGGAAAAGGAGCAAATATTAGAGACCTATTCTGCACATCTCCAAAAGTCATGAAACTCCACGGGAGCACTTTTCAGAATATATAAAAAATATTTGGTGCAAGAAGTTCCAGAGGGGGGCCACACCCTGGCCACGAGGGTGGGGGCGCGCCCTACCCCCCTGGGCGCGCCCCCTGCCTCATGGGCTCCCTGGTGGCCCTCCGATGCCCATCTTCTGCTATATGAGGTCTTTCGTCCAAGAAAAAAAATCACAAGCAAGCTTTCGGGACGAGACTCCGCCGCCATGAGGCGGAACCTTGGAGGAACCAATCTAGGGCTCCGGCGGAGCTGTTCTGCTGGGGAAACTTCCCTCCGGGAGGGGGAAATCATCACCATCGTCATCACCAATGATCCTCTCACCGGGAGGGGGTCAATCTCCATCAACATCTTCACCAGCACCATCTCATCTCAAACCCTAGTTCATCTCTTGTATCCAATCTTTGTATCCAAACCTCAGATTGGTACCCGTGGGTTGCTAGTAGTGTTGATTACTCCTTGTAGTTGATGCTAGTTGGTTTACTTGGTGGAAGATCATATGTTCAGATCCATTATGCATATTAATACCCCTCTGATGATGAACATGAATATGCTTTGTGAGTAGTTACGTTTGTTCCTGAGGACATGGGAGAAGTCTTGCTATTAGTAGTCATGTGAATTTGGTATTCGTTCGATATTTTGATGAGATGTATGTTGTCATCCCTCTAGTGGTGTCATGTGAACGTCGACTACATGACACTTCACCATTGTTTGGGCCTAGAGGGAGGCATTAGGAAGTAATAAGTAGATGATGGGCTGCTAGAGTGACAGAAGCTTAAACCCTAGTTTATGCGTTGCTTCGTAAGGGGCTGATTTGGATCCATATGTTTCATGCTATGGTTAGGTTTACCTTAATACTTCTTTTTTAGTTGCGGATGCTTGCAATAGGAGTTAATCATAAGTGGGATGTTTGTCCAAGTAAGGACATCACCCAAGCACCGGTCCACCCACATATCAAATTATCAAAGTACCGGACGTGAATCATATGATCGTGATGAAAACTAGCTTGACAATAATTCCCATGTGTCCTCGGGAACGCTTTTCTCTATATAAGAAATTGTCCAGGCTTGTCCTTTGCTACAAAAAGGATTGGGCCATCTTGCTGCACCTTATTTACTTTTATTACTTGCTACTTGTTACAAATTACCTTATCACAAAACTATCTGTTACCAATAATTTCAGTGCTTGCAGAGAATACCTTACTGAAAACTGCTTACCATTTCCTTCTGCTCCTCGTTGGGTTCGACACTCTTACTTATCGAAAAGGTTACAATAGATCCCCTATACTTGTGGGTCATCAGGGGTCCTATTGGAAACTAAGGGATATTAAGGCCTCCTTTTAATAGAGTACCGGACCAAAGCATTAACACTTAGTGAATACATGAACTCCTCAAACTATGGTCATCACCGGTAAGTATCCCGATTATCATCACTTCGGGGTTAACAGATCATAACACTTAATAGGTGATTATTGACTTGCAAGATAGGATCAATAACTCACATATATTCATGGAAACATAATAGGTTCAGATCTGAAATCATGGCACTCGGTCCCTAGTGACAAGCATTAAGCATAGCAAAGTCATAGCAACATCAATCTCAGAACATAATGGATACTAGGGACCAAACCCTAACAAAACTAACACGATTACATGATAAATCTCATCCAACCCATCACCGTCCAGCAAGCCTACGATGGAATTACTCACGCACGGCGGTGAGCATCATGAAATTGGTGATGGAGGAAGGTTGATGATGACGATGGCGATGGGTTCCCTCTTTGGAGCCCCGAACGAACTCAAGATCAGCCCTCCCGAGAGAGATTAGGGCTTGGTGGTGGCTCCGTATCGTAAAACGCGATGAATCCTTCTCTCTGATTTTTTTCTTTCCCCAAACGTGAATATATAGAGTTGGAGTTGAGGTCGGTGGAGCACCAGGGGGCCTACGAGGCAGGGGGCGCGCCCCCACCCTCGTGGACAGGGTGTGGCCCCCTGGCGTTGATTCTTTCTCCAGTATTTTTTTATATATTCCAAAAATATTCTCCATGAAGTTTCAGGTCATTCCGAGAACTTCTATTTCTGCACAAAAATAACACCATGGCAAGTCTGCTAAAAACAACATCAGTCCGGGTTAGTTCCATTCAAATCATGCAAGTTAGAGTCCAAAATAAGTTCAAAAGTGTTTGGAAAAGTAGATATGAAGGAGACGTATCAACTCCCCCAAGCTTAAACATTTGCTTGTCCTCAAGCAATTCAGTTTACAAATTGAAAGTGATAAAGAAAAACTTTTACAAACTCTGTTTGATCTTGTTGTTGTAAATATGAAAAGCTAGCATTCAAGTTTTCAGCAAAGATTATGAACTAACCATATTAACAATAACATTTAGGTCTCATGTTTACTCATATCAATGGCATAATCAACTAGCGAGCAATAATAATAAATCTCGGATGACAACACTTTCTCAAAACAATCATAATATGATATAACAAGATGGTATCTCGCTAGCCCTTTCCGAGACCGCAAAACATAAATGTAGAGCACCTCTGAAGATCAAGGACTGACTAAACATTGTAATTCATGGTAAAAGAGATCCAGTCACAGTCATACTCAATGTAAACTAATAGTAATGTATGCAAATGACAGCAGTGCTCTCCAACCAGTGCTTTCTAATAAGAGGATGATGACTCAACATAAAAGTAAATAGGTAGGCCCTTCGTAGAGGGAAGCAGGGATTTGTAGAGGTGCCAGAGCTCGATTTTGAAATAGAGATGAATAATATTTTGAGTGGTATACTTTCATTGTCAACATAATAACCGAGAGATCTCGATATCTTCCATGCTACACACATTATAGGAGGTTCCCAAACATAATGGTAAAGTTTATACTCCCCCACCACCAACAAACATCAATCCATGGCTTGTCCGAAACAACGGGTGCCTCCAACTAACAACAATCCCGGGGGATTTTTGTTTGTAATTATTCTAATTTAAGCATCGGACTGGGCATCCCGGTTACCAGCCATTTTCTCGTGAATGAGGAGCGGAGTCCACTCCTCTTGAGAATAACCCGCATAGCATGGAAGATATAGACAACCCTAGTTGATACATGAGCTATTCGAGCATACAAAACAAAATTTCATTTGAAGGTTTAGAGTTTGGCACATACAAATTTACTTGGAACGACAGGTAGATACCGCATATAGGAAGGTATGGTGGACTCATATGGAATAACTTTTGGGGTTTATGGAAGTGGATGCACAAGCAGTATTCCGGCTTAGTACAAGTGGAGGCTAGAAAGAGACTGGGAAGCGACCAACTAGAAAGCGACAACGGTCATGAACATGCATTAAAATTAATCAACACTGAGTGCGAGCGTGAGTAGGATATAATTAACCATGAACATAAATATCGTGGAGGCTATGTTGATTTTGTTTCAACTACATGCGTGAACATGTGCCACGTCAAGCCACTCGAATCGTTCAAAGGAGGATACCACCCTATCATACCACATCACAACCGTTTTAATATCATGTTGGCACGCAAGGTAAACCATTATAAACTCCTAGCTAATTAAGCTTGGAATGAGCAACTATAATCTCTAATTGTCATTGCAAACATGTTTCATTCATATTAGGTTGAATCAGGAACGATGAACTAATCATATTTACAAAAACAAGATAGGTCGAGGTCATACCAGCTTCTCTCATCTCAATCAGTCCATCATATATCGTCATTATTGCCTTTCACTTGCACAACCGAATAGTGTGGTAATAATAATAGTGCACGTGCATTGGACTAAGCTAGAATCTGCAAGCATCTAATACACGGGAGAAGACAAGGTAATATGGGCTCTCTGTTAGATCAACGATAATGCATATGAGAGCCACTCAGCATTTTCATCATGGTCTTCTCCTCTCGACCCCCAAAGAAAAGAAAAGAAACAAAACTATTTACACGGGAAAGCTCCCAACAAGCAAAAGAAGAACGAGAAATCTTTTTGGGCTTTCTTTTAATTACTACCACTACAAGCATGGAAAGTAAACTAGCTAAAAGTTACAACTATTTATTTGGTTTTTCTTAAGGTTTTTCATACACACAAGAAGAATGCCGGAAAATAAATTAAACTAGCATGGATGGTACAATGAAAAAGTATGAGCACCGACAACTGGCATGAGTGTGTGAACATGAATATAATGTCGGTGAGGAATACGTACTCCCCCAAGCTTAGGCTTTTGGCCTAAGTTGGTCTATGGCCACGGCTGGCCTGGTGGAAATCCAAAGTTGTAGCTGGGGTCGTACTGTGATGCAGCGGCTATTGCCTCACGGGCTGCAGCTTGGAGGCGAGCTGCCTCCGTCCTCCTCTCGTACTCGTTCGCCTCCTCCCTGGTTATAACGTATCTCCCTTTTGTCTGAAAGTCAAAGAAAGCAGGAGCAGGGAGAGCAACATGGACGATGCGCCGTCTGTCAAAGATTAGTCGGTATTGGAGGAACTGTTCATTCCTCTCAACAAACTGATGACGAACCATAGCATTATAATCTAGATAAGCAGGAGGCAATTCAATATCATTCTCATGTATGGGTATCTCAAGAAAATTAGCTACACGAGTTGCATAAATTCCACCAAACAAGTCTCCACTTAAACTATTAAGATGCAACCTATGTGCAACAATAGCCCCCAAGTTATATTGTTTATCACCTAATACCGCACTCTTGAGGACACTAAGATCTGGAACGCACATGTGACAAGCCTCATCTTTACTGTTAATGCATCTACCCACGAAGAGAGCAAAATAATGTATGGAAGGAAAATGAATGCTCCCTATGGTAGCCTGTGTGATTTCCCTAGATTCCCCCACAATAATACTAGCAAGAAAGTCTTTATATTCAGATTTGCGAGGTTCACTAACATTGCCCCAGTGCGGGAATTTACAAGCAATATTAAAATCTTCTAGGTCCATCGTATATGATTTATCAGAAAGATCAAATAAATCGGTGTGAGAATTGCGTGAGGATGTAAATTTAAACCTTCTCACAAATGAATCAGTTAGGTAGCGGTATTGCGGACATTTATCTGACACGAAGCCCTCAAGATCAGCGTTACACACATACGCTTAAAATTCTTCCTTGATGCCTGCACGGATCATAAACTCCTTTGACGGCCATTCGCCAGGGTGCACTTGAGCCTCCCTCGGTAGTTCATAGTCCGGCTCACGTATAGCGAGCCTAGGTGTTTGCTTTCTTGAGGAACCACCTTGGTACATTTTCCTAAACATATTTCTTCCTCTGAAAAATTTCTGAATTTTTTAGTAACTCAAAATAAGAGTGAACCAAACTCAACAAGATTGATAACAACTACTCCCACAAGTGCCTAGAGGCCATATCATGCAATAAAACTACTTTTGACCACATAAATTTGACATACAAGCTCAAGAACAGGGTCACCTAAGCAGCAAAAATTTGCAACAAATAAAGCACTAGAAAAAAAATTGGACCATTGGAGGAGTCACATAGCGAAGAACAATCCCCCAAAGCAGTTTTGTAAATGGAGCTTTGAGCAAGTAGATCAAAAATGGCAGCAAGATGAGCTAGAACTCGGGTTTGAGCTGGAGGACGATTTTTTCTGTAGGAAGACGAAGTGTGTGGGTGCAGAAATAAGTGGAGGGGGCCATGTGGGGTCCACGAGACAGGGGGCGCGCCCCAGGGGGTGAGCGCGCCCTCCACCCTCGTGGGCACATGGTGGGTCCCCCTGGTGTGTTCCTAGTGCCAATGATTCTTAAATATTCTAGAAAAAATCATATAAAATTTTCATGTCATTTGGAGAACTTTTATTTCCGGGGTATTTTTTATTACAAGGATAATTTAGAAAACAAACGGAAAATACTATTTTTGCTTTATTTAATCTAAATAATATAAAGTAAAAGGAGGGTACAGAGAGTTGTGCTTTCTAACTTCATCAATCTCATGCTCATCAAAAGGAATCCACTAACAAGGTTGATCAAGTCTTGTTAACAAACTATTTTCGAATAACATGAAACCAGAGAATTTTCGAATAACACTAGGTTACCTCAACGGGGACATGCATGACCCAACAATAAGAATATCATATTTCTTCTTGACAGTAGGAAGAGGAAATTCAAAACCTCCAATAGTAATCGTTGAAGTTTTTCCAATAGAATTAATATTGTGGACTTGAGGTTGTTTCCTCAGAAAGTGTACCATATGCTCATTACCATCAACATGAAAAGTGACATTGCCTTTGTTGCATTCAATAACAGCCCCTGCAGTATTCAAAAATGGTCTGCCAAGAATAATAGACATACTATCATCCTCGGGAATATCAAGAATAACAAAGTCTATTAAAATAGTAACGTTTGCAACCACAACAGGCACATCCTCACAAATACCGACAGGTATAGCAGTTGATTTATCGACCATTTGCAAAGATATTTCAGTAGGTGTCAACTTATTCAAATCAAGTCTACGATATAAAGAGAGAGGCATAACACTAACACCAGCTCCAAGATCACATAAAGCAGTTTTAACATAGTTTCTTTTAATGCAGCATGGTATAGTTGGCACTCCTGGATCTCCAAGTTTCTTTGGTATTCCACCTTTAAAAGTATAATTAGCAAGAGTGGTGGAAGTTTCATCTTCTGGTATCTTTCTTTTATTTATGACAATATCTTTCATATACTTAGCATAAGGATTCATTTTAAGCATATCATTCAAACGCATACACAAAAAGATATGTCTAATCATTTCAGCAAAGCGCTCAAAATCCTCATCATCCTTTTTCTTGGATGGTTTAGGAGGAAAAGGCATGGGTTTCTGAACCCATGGTTCTCTTTCTTTACCGTGCTTCCTAGCAACGAAGTCTCTCTTATCATAACGTTGATTCTTTGAGTGTGGGTTATCAAGATCAACAACAGGTTCAATCTCTACATCATTGTTATTGCTAGGCTGAGCATCAGCATGAACATCATCATTAACATTATCACTAGGTTCATGTTCATTACCAGATTGTGTTTCAGCATCAGAAATAGAAATATCATTGGGATTCTCAGGTGTGTCAACAATAGGTTCACTAGAAGCATGCAAAGTCCTATCATTTTTCTTTTTCTTCTTCTTACAAGAACTATAGGTGTATCAACATTAATTCTCTGAGAATCTTGCTCAATTCTCTTAGGGTGGCCCTTAGGATACAAAGGTTCCTGAGTCATTTTACCCCCTCTAGTCACAACTCTAACAACATTTTCATTTTTCTTATTAGTTAATTCATTGAGCAAATCATTCTGAGCTTTAAGCACTTGTTCTACTTGAGTGGTAACCATAGAAGCATGTTTACTAATAAGTTTAAGTTCACCTTTAACTCTAGACATATAATCACTCAAGTGTTCAATCATATAAGCATTACGTTTCAATTGTCTACCAACATAAGCATTGAAGTTTTCTTGCTTAACAATAACATTATCAAACTCATCCAAGCATTGGCTAGCAGACTTATTACGAGGAATATCACCTTCATAAAATCTATAGAGAGAATTTACCTTTACTACCTGTGTCGGGTTATCAAGACCATGTATTTCTTCAATACGTGGTAAATTCTTAACATCTTCAGCTTTAATACATTTTTCTTTCATAGATTTCTTTGCCTCTTGCATATCTTCAGGACTGACAAATAGAATACGCCTTTTCTTTGGAGTTGGCTTAGGAGTTGGTTCAGGAAGTGTCCAATAATTTTCATTACTCAACATATTATTCAATAGAAATTCAGTTTGATCAACAGTTCTTTCCCTGAAAACACAACCAGCACAACTATCCAGGTGGTCTCTGGAAGCATCGGTTAGTCCATTATAAAAGATATCAAGTATTTCATTTTTCTTGAGAGGATGATGAGGCAAATCATTAAGTAGTCGGAGAAGCCTCCCCCAAGCCTGTGGGTGACTCTCTTCTTCAATTTGCACAAAATTATATATTTCCCTTAAGGCAGCTTGTTTCTTATGAGCAGGGAAATAATTAGCAGGGAAGTAATAAATCATATCCTGGGGACTACACACACAACCAGGATCAAGAGAATTAAACCATGTTTTAGCATCACCCTTTAATGAGAACTGAAATAACTTAAGGATAAAGTAATAGCGAGTTTTCTCGTCATTAGTGAACAGGGTGGCTATATCATTTAATTTAGTAAGATGTGCCACAACAGTTTCAGATTATTCAACCAAAGTGATTAACTCAGGATCGACAGAGAAATCATAATCCTTATCGGAAATACAGATAGGTGAAGTAGCAAAAGCAGGGTCATATTTCATTCTAGCATTCAAGGATTTTTCTTTCATCTTAGCTAATAGTTTCTTAAGATCATATCTATCATTGCAAGCTAAAAAGTCTCTAGAAGTTTCTTCATCCATAACATAACCCTCAGGCACAACATGCAATTCATATCTAGGGGGAGAATCTTCATCATCACTTTCATCAATATTATTAGTTTCAATAATTTCATTCTCTCTAACCCTAGCAAGTTGTTCATCAAGAAATTCACCTAATATGCACAATATTATCAAGCAAAGCAGAAGTGGCATCATCAATAACATGCGACATATCAGAATGAATAGCAGGAGTAGGCGTCGCAAGTTTACTCAAAACAGAAGGTGAATCAAGTGCAGAGCTAGATGGCAGTTCCTTACCTCCCCTCATAGTTGAGGGATAAATCTTGGTTCTTTCGTCTTTCAAGTTCGTCATGGTGATCAACAGATATAAATCCCAAGTGACTCAAAGAATAGAGCTATGCTCCCTGGTGATACGTCTCCAACGTATCTATAATTTTTGATTGCTCCATGCCATATTATCTACTGTTTTGGACATTATTGGGCTTTATTATCCACTTTTATATTATATTTGGGACTAACCTATTAACCGGAGGCCTACCCCAGAATTGCTGTTTTTTTGCCTGTTTTAGGGTTTCGAAGAAAAGGAATATCAAACGGAGTCCAAATGGAATGAAACCTTCGGGAACGTGATTTTCTCATCGAATACAACTCAGGAGGCTTGGACCCTACGTCAAGCCACGTAACAGGAGGCCACGAGGTAGGGGGGCGCGCCTACCCCCTCAGGCGCGCCCTCCACCCTCGTGGGCCCCCTGTTGCTCCACCGACGTACTTCTTCCTCCTCCTATATATACCCACGTACCCCTAGACGATCAGATACGGAGCCAAAACCCTAATTCCACCGCCGCAACTTTCTTTATCCACGAGATCCCATCTTGGGGCCTGTTCCGGAGCTCCGCCGGAGGGGGCATCGATCACGGAGGGCTTCTACATCAACACCATAGCCTCTCCGATGAAGTGTGAGTAGTTTACTTCAGACCTACGGGTCCATAGTTAGCAGCTAGATGGCTTCTTCTCTCTTTTTGGATCTCAATACAATGTTCTCCCCCTCTCTTGTGGAGACTTATTCGGTGTAATCTTCTTTTGCGGTGTGTTTGTTGAGACCGATGAATTGTGGGTTTATGATCAAGTATATCTATGAATAATATTTGAATATTCTCTGAATTCTTTTATGTATGATTGGTTATCTTTGCAAGTCTCTTCGAATTATCAGTTTGGTTTGGCCTACTAGATTGATCTTTCTTGCAATGGGAGAAGTGCTTAGCTTTGGGTTCAATCTTGCGGTGTCCTTTCCCGGTGACAGTAAGGGCAGCAAGGCACGTATTGTATTGTTGCCATCGAGGATAACAAGATGGGGTTTTATTCATATTGCATGAGTCTATCCCTCTGCATCATGTCATCTTGCTTAAGGTGTTACTCTGTTTTTACTTAATACTCTAGATGCATGCTGGATAGCGGTCGATGAGTGGAGTAATAGTAGTAGATGCAGGCAGGAGTCGGTCTACTTGTCTTGGACGTGATGCCTATATACATGATCATACCTAGATATTCTCATAACTATGCTCAATTCTGTCAATTGCTCAATAGTAATTTGTTCACCCACCGTAGAATACTTATGCTCTCGAGAGAAGCCACTAGTGAAACCTATGGCCCCCGGGTCTATCTTTATCATATCAATCTCCTACTATTTAGTTATTTGCTTTGCTATTTACTTTGCCTTTATTTTACTTTGCATCTTTATCATAAAAATACCAAAAATATTATCTTATCATATCTATCAGATCTCACTCTCATAAGTGGCCCTATAGGGATTGACAACCCCTATTTGCGTTGGTTGCGAGGATTTATTTGTTTTGTGCAGGTGCGAGGGACTCGCGCGTAGCCTCCTACTGGATTGATACCTTGGTTCTCAAAAACTGAGGCAAATACTTACACTACTTTGCTGCATCATCCCTCCTCTTCGGGGAAAACCAACGCAGTGCTAAAAGAGGTAGCAAGAAGGATTTCTGGCGCCGTTGCCGGGGAGGTCTACGCAAAAGTCAACATACCCTTATCTCCCGCATTACATTATTTGCCATTTGCCTCTCATTTTCCTCTCCCCCACTTCACCCTTGACGTTTTATTTGCCCTCTCTCTCTCTCTATCCTCCCTCTCTTTCTCTATTTGCCTCTTTTGCCCGTTTCTTGTTTGCTCGTATGGTTGGAATAGTTGTTTATTTATTACTAAACAGAGAACCTAAGATCTATGGATCCTCATCCACTTGCTAATCTTTTTAAGAGATCTAATTATTATGAACCAATTGCTAGTGAATTTTGTGCACTAGATTATCTTTATGAGGTTTTGCTTGAAATTCGTGAATCTGAAAAGTGTGATGAATTACTTTATGAAGCGATTCATGATAGATCTTTGAATAGAAAGCATGATTGCAATGATGATAGTATAAATTCTATGAATGTCAATTGTGCTAATAATATGCAAAACCCTAAGCTTGGGGTGCTAGTTTTACTATGTCCTCTACTTGTTGCAATGATCATGATTGGGGTGATTCTTCTTATGATATTGAAAATTTATTTAAGCCCCATGATGAATATGAGATTGATAATAGTGTTTGCAATATTATTGAAAGTGGGTTTGGAAGAGTGTAAACTTTAGATCCCACATATTTGAAGAATGTTCAATCTTATGAAATTTTTGATAAAAGTGGGTCTGGAAAGGTCATGACTTTAGTTAATGTTAATCCCACTATTTTGGAAGAGTGTCAACTTTGCATGCATGTGGATCGTGTTGAAAATATTTTATGTGATAGCTATTTTGTTGAATTTGCTTATGATCCTTCATGTAATTATTATGAGAGAGGAAAATATGGTGGTAGAAATTTTCATGTTACTAAATTACCTCTCGTTATGTTGAGATTGCCATTGTTTCTTTCCGCTTCCTCGCATATGCTAGTTTTTCTTGCCTTGATAATTTGTTTGCCTATAAGATGCTATGCATAGGAAGTATGTTAGACTTAGATGTGTTTGTAACGTGTTTTATGATGCTCTCTTTGTGCTTCAATTCTTGTCTTTCATGTGAGCATCATTGAAATATTATGCCTAGCTATAAGGCCTTAAAGAAAAGCGCTTGTTGGGAGACAACCCATTATTTATCCTTGCTGTTATTCAATAAATAAATTATCTAGCCTCTGTTTTGGTTTTTTTGTGTTTAATTAGTGTTTGTGTCAAGTAGAACCGTTGGGAAGACTTGGGGAAAGTCTTGTTGAACTTGCTGTAAAAAACAGAAACCTTAGCGCTCACGAGAACTGCTGTCATTTTTATTTGGAGAGTGCTATCTAGTTAATTCTTTTTTAAGATGATTAATAGATAAATTCCTCACGTCCAAAAATTTATTTTAGAATTTTTGGGGTTCCAGATCTTGCTCTAGCTACAGATTACTACAGACTGTTCTGTTTTTGACAGATTCTGTTTTTCGTGTGTTGTTTGCTTATTTTGATGAATCTATGGCTAGTAAGATAGTTTATAAACCATAGAGAAGTTGGAATACATTAGGTATAACACCCATATAAATAAAGAATGAGTTCATTACAATACCTTGAAGTGGTATTTTGTTTTCTTTCGCTAACGGAGCTCACGAGATTTTCTACTTTAAGTTTTGTGTTGTGAAGTTTTCAAGTTTTGGGTAAAGATTTGATGGATTATGGAACAAGGAGAGGAAAGAGACTAATATTGGGGATTCCCATGGCACCCCCAAGATAATCTAGGGACACCTAAAAGCCAAAGCTTGGGGATGCCCCGGAAGGCATCCCCTCTTTCGTCTACTTCCATCGGTAACTTTACTTGGAGCTATATTTTTATTTACCACATGATATGTGTTTTGCTTGGAGCGTCTTGTATGATTTGAGTCTTTGATTGTTAGTTTACCACAATCATTATTGCTGTACACACCTTTTGAGAGAGCGATACATGATTTGGAATTTGTTAGAATGCTCTATGTGCTTCGCTTATATCTTTTGAGTTATATAATTTTGCTCTAGTGCTTCACTTATATCTTTTAGAGCACGGTGGTGGATTTGTTTTATAGAAACTATTGATCTCTCATGCTTCACTTAGATTATTTTGAGAGTCTTAAATAGCATGGTAATTTGCTTAAAATCCTAATATGCTTTGGTATGAAAGATTAATAATAAAACTTTCTTATGAGTGTGTTGAATACTATGATAAGTTTGATACTTGATAATTGTTTTGAGATATGGAGATGGTGATATTAAAGTCATGCTAGTTGAGTATTTGTGAATTTGAGAAATACTTGTGTTGAAGTTTGTGATTCCCGTAGCATGCACGTATGGTGAACCGTTATGTGATGAAGTCGGAGTATGATTTATTTATTGATTGTCTTCCTTATGAGTGGCGGTCGGGGATGAGCGATGGTCTTTTCCTACCAATCTATCCCCCTAGGAGCATGCGCGTAATACTTTGCTTTGATAACTTGTATATTTTTGCAATAAGTATATGAGTTCTTTATGACTAATGTTGAGTCCATGGATTATACGCACTCTCACCCTTCCATCTTTGCCAGCCTCTCTAATACCGCGCACCTTTCGCCGGTATCATACACCTAGCATGTACCTTCCTCAAAACAGCCACCATACCTACCTATTATGGCATTTCCATAGCCATTCCGATATATATTGCCATGCAACTTTCCACCGTTCTATTTATGACACACTCCATCATTGTCATATTGCTTAGCATGATCATGTAGTTGACATCGTATTTGTGGCAAAGCCACCATTCATAATTCTTTCATACATGTCACTCATGCATCATTGCATATCCCGGTACACCGCCGGAGGCATTCACATAGAGTCATATTTTGTTCTAAGTATTGAGTTGTAAGAAAAATAAAAGTGTGATGATCATCATTATTAGAGCATTGTCCCAGTGAGGAAAGGATGATGGAGACTATGATTCCCCCACAAATCGGGATGAGACTCCGGACGAAAAATAAATAAAATAGGCCAAAGAAGCCCAAATAAAAAAAGAGAAAGAAAAGAGGCCATAAAAAAGGAGAGAAAGGCCCAAATAAAAAATGAGAGAAAAAGAGAGAAGGGACAATGTTACTATCCTTTTACCACACTTGTGCTTCAAAGTAGCACCATGATCTTCATAGTAGAGAGTCTCTCATGATAGCACTTTCATATACTAGTGGGAATCTTTCATTATAGAACTTGGCTTGTATATGCCAATGATGGGCTTCCTCAAATTGCCCTAGGTCTTCATGAGCAAGCAAGTTGGATGCACACCCACTTAGTTTCTTTTTGAGCTTTCATATACTTATAGCTCTAGTGCATCCGTGGCATGGCAATCCCTACTCACTCACATTGATATCTATTTGATGGGAATATCCATAGTCCGTTGATACGCCTAGTTGATGTGAGACTATCTTCTCCCTTTTTGTCTTCTCCACAACCACCACTCTATTCCACCTATAGTGCTATATCCATGGCTCACGCTCATGTATTGCGTGAAAATTGAAAAAGTTTTGAGAATGTCAAAAGTATGAAACAATTACTTGGCTTGTCACCGGGGTTGTGCATGATTCAAATATTTTGTGTGGTGAAGATAGAGCATAGCCAGACTATATGATTTTGTAGGGATAACTTTCTTTAGCCATGTTATTTTGAGAAGACATAATTGCTTTGTTAGTATGCTTGAAGTATTATTATTTTCTATGTCAATATGAACTTTTGTCTTGAATCTTTCGGATCTGAATATTCATACCACAATTAAGAAGAATTACATTAAAATTATGCCAAGTAGCACTCCGCATCAAAAATTCTGTTTTTATCATTTACCTACTCGAGGACGAGCAGGAATTAAGCTTGGGGATGCTTGATACGTCTCCATATCTATAATTTTTGATTGCTCCATGCTATATTATCTACTGTTTTGGACATTATTGGGCTTTATTATCCACTTTTATATTATATTTGGGACTAACCTATTAACCAGAGGCCCATCCCAGAATTGCTATTTTTTGCCTGTTTTAGGGTTTCGAAGAAAAGGAATATCAAACGGAGTCCAAACGGAATGAAACCTTCGGGAACGTGATTTTCTCATCGAATACAACTCAGGAGGCTTGGACCCTACGTCAAGCCACATAACAGGAGGCCACGAGGTAGGGGGGCGCGCCTACCCCCTCAGGCGCGCCCTCCACCCTCGTGGGCCCCCTGTTGCTCCACCGACGTACTTCTTCCTCCTCCTATATATACCCACGTACCCCTAGACGATCAGATACGGAGCCAAAACCCTAATTCCACCACCGCAACTTTTTGTATCCACGAGATCCCATCTTGGGGCCTGTTCCGGAGCTCCGCCGGAGGGGGCATCGATCATGGAGGGCTTCTACATCAACACCATAGCCTCTCTGATGAAGTGTAAGTAGTTTACTTCAGACCTACGGGTCCATAGTTAGTAGGTAGATGGATTCTTCACTCTTTTTGGATCTCAATACAATGTTCTCCCCCTCTCTTGTGGAGATATATTCGATGTAATCTTCTTTTGCGGTGTGTTTGTTGAGATCGATGAATTGTGGGTTTATGATCAAGTCTATCTAGAATAATATTTGAATCTTCTCTGAATTCTTTTATGTATGATTGGTTACCTTTGCAAGTCTCTTCGAATTATCAGTTTGGTTTGGCCTACTAGATTGATCTTTCTTGCAATGGGAGAAGTGCTTAGCTTTGGGTTCAATCTTGCGGTGTCCTTTCCCGGTGACAGTAAGGGCAGCAAGGCACGTATTGTATTGTTGCCATCAAGGATAACAAGATGGGGTTTTCTTCATATTGCATGAGTCTATCCCTCTACATCATGTCATCTTGCTTAAGGCGTTACTCTGTTTTTACTTAATACTCTAGATGCATGCTGGATAGCGGTCGATGAGTGGAGTAATAGTAGTAGATGCAGGCAGGAGTCGGTCTACTTGTCTTGGACGTGATTCCTATATACATGATCATATCTAGATATTCTCATAACTATGCTCAATTCTGTCAATTGCTCAACGGTAATTTGTTCACCCACCGTAGAATACTTATGCTCTCGAGAGAAGCCACTAGTGAAACTATGCCCCCGGGTCTATCTTTATCATATCAATCTCCTACTACTTAGTTATTTGCTTTGCTATTTACTTTGCCTTTATTTTACTTTGCATCTTTATCATAAAAATACCAAAAATATCATCTTATCATATCTATCATATCTCACTCTGTAAGTGGCCCTATAGGGATTGACAACCCCTATTTGCGTTGGTTGCGAGGATTTATTTGTTTTGTGCAGGTGCGAGGGACTCGCGCGTAGCCTCCTACTGGATTGATACCTTGGTTCTCAAAAACTGAGGGAAATACTTACGCTACTTTGCTGCATCATCCCTTCCTCTTCGGGGAAAACCAACGCAGTGCTAAAAGAGGTAGCACCAGGCAACGGTGCCAGAAAATAGTCTTGATAACCCACAAGTATAGGGGATCGCAACAGTTTTCGAGGGTAGAGTATTCAACCCAAATTTATTGATTCGACACAAGGGGAGCCAAAGAATATTCTCAAGTATTAACAGTTGAGTTGTCAATTAAACCGCACCAGAAAGACTTAATATTTGCAGCAAAGTATTTAGTAGCAAAGTAATATGGAAGTAACGGTAATAGTGGCAAAAGTAACAGTATTGGTTTTGTAGTGATTGTAAAAGTGGGAACGGAAAAGTAACTAAGTAGAGATCAATATGTGAAAAGCTCGTAGGCATTGGATCAATGATGGATAATTATGTCGGATGTGATTCCTCATGCAACAGTTATAACATAGGGTGACACAGAACTAGCTCCAGTTCATCAATGTAATGTAGGCATGTATTCCGAATATAGTCATACGTGCTTATGGAAAAGAACTTGAATGACATCTTTTGTCCTACCCTCCCGTGGCAGCGGGGTCCTATTGGAAACTAAGGGATATTAAGGCCTCCTTTTAATAGAGTACCGGACCAAAGCATTAACACTTAGTGAATACATGAACTCCTCAAAGTACGGTCATCACCGGTAAGTATCCCGATTATTGTCAGTTCGGGGTTAACGGATCATAACACATAATAGGTGACTATTGTCTCGCAAGATAGGATCAAGAACTCACATATATTCATGGAAACATAATAGGTTCAGATCTGAAATCATGGCACTCGGGCCCTAGAGACAAGCATTAAGCATAGCAAAGTCATAGCAATATCAATCTCAGAACATAATGGATACTAGGGATCAAACCCTAACAAAACTAACTCGATTACATGATAAATCTCTTCCAACCCATCACCGTCCAGCAATCCTACGATGGAATTACTCACGCACGGCGGTGAGCATCATGAAATTGGTGATGGATGAAGGTTGATGATGACGATGGCGACGGATTCCCCTCTCCAAAGCCCCGAACGGACTCCAGATCAGCCCTCTCGAGAGAGATTAGGGCTTGGCGGCGACTTTTTACCGTAAAACGCAATGAGTCCTTCTCTCTGATTTTTTTCTCCCCGAACGTTAATATATAGAGTAGGAGTTGAGGTCGGTGGAGCATCAGGGCGCCCACGAGGCTGGGGGGCGCGTCCCAGGGGGGTGGGTGCCCCCCGCCCTCGTGGACAGGGTGTGGGCCCCCTGGCGTTGATTCTTTCACCAGTATTTTTTTATATATTCCAAAAATATTCTCCCTGACGTTTTAGGTCATTCAGAGAACTTTTATTTATGCACAAAAATAACACCATGGCAATTCTGCTGAAAACAACGTCAGTCCGGGTTAGTTCCATTCAAATCATGCTAGTTAGAGTCCAAAAAAAGGTAAAAAGTGTTTGGAAAAGTAGATACGATGGAGACGTATCATGGGTTTATGATCAAGTTTATCTATGAACAATATTTGATTCTTCTCTGAATTCTTATATGCATGATTTGATATCTTTGCAAGTCTCTTCGAATTATCAGTTTGGTTTGGCCTACTAGATTGATCTTTCTTGCAATGGGAGAAGTGCTTAGCTTTGGGTTCAATCTTGCGGTGCTCGATCCCAGTGACAGAAAGGGAACCGACACGTATTGTATTTTTGCCATCAAGGATAAAAAGATGGGGTTTATACCATATTGCTTGAGTTTATCCCTCTACATCATGTCATCTTGCCTAATGCGTTACTCTGTTCTTATGAACTTAATACTGTAGATTATGCTGGATAGAGGTCGATGTGTGGAGTAATAGTAGTAGATGCAGAATCGTTTCGGTCTACTTGACACGGACGTGATGCCTATGTTTATGATCATGCCTAGATATTCTCATAACTATGCGCTTTTCTATCAATTGCTCGACAGTAATTTGTTCACCCACCATAATTTATGCTATCTTGAGAGAAGCCACTAGTGAAACCTATGGCCCCCAGCTCTACTTTACATTATATTAGTTTCCGATCTACAATTCCAGTTTATTGTTTACTTTGCAATCTTTACTTTCCAATCTATACAAAAATACCAAAAATATTTATCTTATTACCTTTATTAGATCTCACTTTTGCAAGTGGCCGTGAAGGGATTCACAACCCCTTTATCGCCTGTAGAGCATCTTTATAATCACCTAGTTACGTTGTGACGTTTGATAGCACACAAGGTGTTCCTCCGGTATTCGGGAGTTCCATAATCTCATAGTGAGAGGAACATGTATAAGTCATGATGAAAGCAATAGCAATAAAACTAAACAATCATTTATGCTAAGATAACGGATGGGTCTTGTCCATCACATCATTCTCTAATGATGTGATTCCGTTCATCAAATGACAACACATGTCTATGGTCAGGAAACTTAACCATCTTTGATTAACAAGCTAGTCAAGTAGAGGCATACTAGGGTTAAACTGTTTTGTCTATGTATTCACACACGTACTAAGTTTCCGGTTAATACAATTCTAGCATGAATAATAAACATTTATCATGATATAAGGAAATATAAATAACAACTTTATTATTGCCTCTAGTGCATATTTCCTTCAGTCTCCCACTTGCACTAGAGTCAATAATCTAATTTACATCGCCATGTGATTTAACACCAATAGTTCACATCTTTATGTGATCAGTTCACATCTCCATGTGACTAATACCCAAAGGGTTTACTAGAGTCAATAATCTAGTTCACATCGCTATGTGATTAACACCCAAAGAGTGATCATGTTTTGCTTGTGCGAGAAGTTTAGTCAATGGGTCTGCCACATTCAGAGCCGTATGTATTTTGCAAATTTTCTATGTCTACAATGCTCTACATGGAGCTACTCTAGCTAATCGCTCCCACTTTCAATATGTATCTAGATTAAGACATAGAGTCATCCAGATCGGTGTCAAAGCTTGCATCGATGTAACTCTTTACGACGAACTCTTTGTCACCTCCATAACCGAGAAACATTTCCTTATTCTACCGAGGATAATTTTGACAGATGTTCAGTGATCCACTCCTGGATCACTATTGTACCCTCTTCCCAAACTCATGGTGAGGTACACAATAGGTCTGGTACACAGTATAGCATACTTTATAGAACCTATGACTGAGGCATAGGGAATGACTTTTCATTCTCTTTCTATTTCTGTCGTGGTTGGGTTTTGAGTCTTTACTCAACTTCACACCTTGCAACACAGGCAAGAACTCCTTCTTTGACTATTCCATTTTGAATTACTTAAAAAACTTGTCAAGGTATGTACTCAGTGAAAAAATTTATCAAGCGTCATGATCTATCTCTATAGATCTTGATGCTCAATATGTAAGCAGATTCACCAAGGTCTTTCTTTGAAAAACTCCTTTCAAATACTCCTTTATGCTTTTCAGAAAATTATACATTATTTCCGATCAACAATATGTTATTCACATATACTTATCAGAAATGTTGTAGTGCTCCCACTCACTTTCTTGTAAATACAGGCTTCACCGCAAGTCTGTATAAAACTATATGCTTTGATCAACTCATCAAAGTGTATATTCCAACTCCGAGATGTTTGCACCAGTCTATAGATGGATCGCTAGAGCTTGCACACTTTGTTAGCACCTTTAGGATTGACAAATCCTTCTCGTTCTATCATATACAACTCTTCTTTAAGAAATCCATTAAGGAATGCAATTTTGACATCCATTTGCCAGATTTCAATGGCTTGCCGATCAATGGGCAAGTCCACCAAAGTCCAGACTTTGTTCTCATACATGATTTCTATCTCAGATTTCATGGCCTCAAGCCATTTTGCGGAATCTGGGCTCATCATTGCTTCCTCATAGTTCGTAGGTTTGTCATGGTCAAGTAACATGACCTCAAGAACAACATTACCGTACCACTCTGGTGCAGATCTTAATCCCGTTGACCTACGAGGTTCGGTAGTAACTTGATCAGAAGTTTTCATGATCATCATCATTAGCTTCCTCACTAATTGGTGTAGGAATCAATGGAACTGATTTCTGTGATGAACTACTTTCCAATAAGGGAGCAGGTACAATTACCTCATCAAGTTCTACTTTCCTCCCACTCACTTATTTCGAGAGAAACTCCTTCTCTAGAAAGGATCCACTCTTAGCAACAAAGATCTTGCCTTCGGATCTGTGATAGAAGGTGTACCCAACAGTTTCTTTTGGGTATCCTATGAAGACGCACTTCTCCGATTTGGGTTTGAGCTTATCAGGTTGAAACTTTTTCACATAAGCATCGCAACCCCAAACTTTAAGAAACGAGAGCTTAGGTTTCTTGCTAAACCATAGTTCATATGGTATCGTCTCAACTGATTTTTATAAAGTGCCCTATTTAACGTGAATGCAACCGTCTCTAATGCATAACCCCAAAGTGATAGTGGTAATTCGGTAAGAGACATCATAGATTGCACCATATCTATTAAAGTACGGTTATGACGTTCGGACACACCATTACGCCGTGGTGTTCTAGGTGGCGTGAGTTGCGAAACTATTCCACATTGTTTCAAATGAAGACCAAACTCGTAACTCAAATATTTGTTTCCATGATCAGATTGTAGAAACTTTATTTTCTTGTTACGATGATTTTCCACTTCACTCTGAAATTCTTAGAACCTTTCAAATGTTTCAGACTTATATTTCATCAAGTAGATATACCCATATCTGCTCAAATCATCTGTGAAGGTTAGAAAATAACGATACCCGCCGCAAGCCTCAACACTCATTGGACCACACACATCAGTATGTAGTATTTCCAACAAGTCTGTTGCTCGCTCCATTGTTCCGAAGAACAGAGTCTTAGTCATCTTGACCATGAGGCATGGTTCACAAGCATCAAGTGATTCATAGTCAAGTGATTCCAAAAACCCATCAGTATGGAGTTTCTCCATGCACTTTACATCAATATGACCTAAACGACAGTGCCATAAATAAGTTGCACTATCATTATTAACTTTGCATCTTTTGGCATCAATATTATGTGTATCACTATGATTGAGATTCAGTAAACCATTTACATTGGATGTAAGACCATAGAAGGTTTTATTCATGTAAACAGAACAACAACTATTCTCTGATTTAAATGAATAACTGTATCGCAATAAACATGATCCAATCATATTTATGCTCAATGCAAACACCAAATAACATTTATTTAGTTCCAATACTAATCCCGAAGGAAAAGGGAGTGTGCGATGGTGATCTTATCAACCTTGGAATCACTTCCAACACACATCATCACCTCACCCTTAATTAGTCTATGTTTATTTTGCAATTCCCGTTTCAATTTACTACTCTTAGGAACCGAACCTAGTATCAAATACCGAGGGATTGCTATAAACACTAGTAAAGTACACATCAATAACATATATATCAAATATACCTTTGTTCACTTTGCCATCCTTCTTATCCGCCAAGTATCTAGGGCAGTTCCACTTCCAGTGACCATTTCCTTTGGAGTATAAGCACTCAGTTTCAGGCTTGGGTCTAGCTTTGGGCTTCTTCATTGGAGTGGCAACTTGCTTGCCATTCTTCTTGAAGTTCCCTTTCTTTCCCTTGCCCTTTTACTTGAAACTAGTGGTCTTGTCAACCATCAACACTTGATGATTTTCTTGATTTCTACCTTCGCGGATTTCAGCATCGCGAAGAGCTCGGGAATTGTTTTCATTATCCCTTGCATATTATAGTTTATCACAAAGTTCCAGTAACTTGGTGATAGTGACTAGAGAACTCTGTCAATCACTATCTTATCTGGAAGATTAACTCCCACTTGATTCAAGTGATTGTAGTACCCAGACATTCTGAGCACATGCTCACTAGCTGAGCTATTTGAAACATCTCCAACGTATCTACTTTTCCAAACACTTTTGTCCTTGTTTTGGACTCTAACTTGCATGATTTGATTGGAACTAATCCGGACTGACGTTGTTTTCAGCAGAATTGCCATGGTGTTATTTTTGTGCAGAAATAAAAGTTCTCAGAATGACCTGAAACTTCACGGAGAATATTTTTGGAATTAATAAAAATATTGGCGAAAGAATCAACACCAGGGGGCACACCCTGTCCATGAGGGTGGAGGGCACGCCCACCCCCCTGGGGCACGCCCCTGCCTCGTGGGCCCCCTAAGACTCCACCGACCTCAACTCCAACTCTATATATTCACGTTCGGGGAGAAAAAACCAGAGAGAAGGATTCATCACGTTTTACGATACAAAACCGCCGCCAAGCCCTAATCTCTCTCGGGAGGGCTGATATGGAGTCCGTTCGGGGCTCCGGAGAGGGGAATCCGTCTGGGGAGGGTAGGACAAAAGATGTCATGCAAGTTCTTTTCCATAAGCACGTATGACTATATTTAGAATACATGCCTACATTACATTGATGAACTGGAGCTAGTTCTGTGTCACCCTATGTTATAACTGTTTTATGAGGAATCACATCCGACATAATTATCCATCACTGATCCATTGCCTACGAGATTTTCACATATTGATCTTTGCTTAGTTACTTTTCCGCTGCCACTGTTACAATTACTACAAAACTGCTACTGTTACTTTTGCCACCGTTACCGTTACTTCCATACTACTTTGCTACTAAATACTTCGCTGCATATATTAAGTCTTTCAGGTGTGGTTGAATTGAGAACTTAACTGCTAATACTTGAGAATATTCTTTGGCTCCCCTTGTGTTGAATCAATAAATTATGGCTGAATACTCTACCCTCAAAAACTGTTGCGATCCCCTATACTTGTGGGTTATCAAGACTATTTTCTGGCACTGTTGCCGGGGAGCATAGCTCTATTCTTTGAGTCACTTGGGATTTATATCTGCTGATCACTATGAGGAACTTGAAAGACGAAAAAACCAAGATTTATCCCTCAACTACGAGGGGAGGTAAGGAACTGCCATCTAGCTCTGCACTTGATTCACCTTCTATTTTGAGTAAACTTGCGACGCCTAAACCTACTCCTGCTACTGATTCAGATATGTTACATGTTATTGATGATGCCACTTCTGCTATGCATGATGCTTATGATGAAACTACTTCTATGCTTAATAATACTGTGCCACTAGGTGAATTTCTTGATGAAGAATTCGCTAGGGTTACAGAGAATGAAATTATTGAAACTGATAATATCGATGAAAGTAATGATGAAGATTCTCCCCCTAGATATGAATTACTTGATGTACCTGAGGGTTATGTTATGGATGAAGAAACTGATAGAGACTTTTTTGCTTGAAAAGATAGATATGATCTTAAGAAACTGTTAGTTAAGCTGAAAGAAAAGTCTTTGAATGCTAGAATGAAATATGACCCTGCTTTTGCTACTTCACCTATCTGTATTTCTGATAAGGATTATGATTTCTCTGTCGATACTGAGTTAATTACTTTGGTTGAATCTGATCCTTTTTATGGCTATGAATCTTAAACTGTTGTGGCACATCTTACTAAATTAAATGATATAGCCACCCTATTCACTAATGAGGAGAAAATTGGTTAATACTATATCCTTAAGTTATTTTCGTTCTCATTAAAGGGTGATGCTAAAATATGGTTTAATTCTCTTGATCCTGGTTGTGTGCATAGTCCCCAGTATATGATTTATTACTTCTCTGCTAAATATTTCCCCGCTCATAAGAAACAAGCGACCTTAAGGGAAATATATAATTTTGTGCAAACTGAAGAAGAGAGTCTCCCACAAGCTTGGGGGAGGCTTCTCATATTACTTAATGCTTTGCCTGATCATCCTCTCAAGAAAAATGAAATACTTGATATCGTTTATAATGGACTAACCGATGCTTCTACAGACCACGTGGATAGTTGCGCTGGTTGTGTTTTCAGGGAAAGAACTGCCGAGCAAGCTGAATTGCAATTGAATAGTATATTGAGTAATAATAATGATTGGACACTTCCTGAACCAACTCCTAAGCCAAGTCCGAAGAAAAGGGGTATTCTATTTCTCAGTCCGGAAGATATGCAAGAGGCAAAGAAATCTATGAAAGAAAAGGGTATTAAAGCTGAAGATGTTAAGAATTTACCACATATTGAAGAGATGCATGGTCTTGATAAGCCGACACGGGTAGTAAAGGTAAATTCTCTCTATAGATTTGATGAAGGTGATATTCCTCATTATAAGTCTGCTAGCCAATGCTTAGATGAGTTTGATAATTTTATTGGTAAACAAGAAAACTTCAGTGCTTATGTTAGTAGACAACTGAAACGTAATACTTATATGATTGAACACTTGAGTGATTATATGTCTAGAGTTAAAGGTGAGCTCAAACTTATTAGTAAACATGCTTCTATGGTTACCACTCAAGTAGAACAAGTGCTTAAAGCTCAAGATGATTTGCTCAATGAATTAAATAATAAGAAAAATGATAATGTTGTTAGAGTTGTGACTAGAGGGGGTAGAATGACTCAGGAACCTTTGTATCCTGAGGGCCATCCTAAGAGAATTGAGCAACATTCTCAGAGAACTAATGTTGATGCACCTAGTCCTTCTAAGAAGGAGAAAAAGAAAAATGATAGGACTTTGCATGGTTCTACTGAACCTGTTGTTGACACACCTGAGAATCCCAATGATATTTCTATTTCTGATGCTGAAACACAATCTGGTAATGAACATGAACCTAGTGATAATGTTAATGATGATGTTCATGTTGATGCTCAGCCTAGCAATAACAATGATGTAGAGATTGAACCTGTTGTTGATCTTGATAACCCACACTCAAAGAATCAACGTTATGATAAGAGAGACTTCATTGCTAGGAAGCACGGTAAAGAAAGAGAACCATGGGTTCAGAAACCCATGCCTTTTCCTCCTAAACCATCCAAGAAAAAGGATGATGAGGATTTTGAGTGCTTTGCTGAAATGATTAGACCTATCTTTTTGCGTATGCGTTTGAATGATATGCTTAAAATGAATCCTTATGCTAAGTATATGAAATATATTGTTAGAAATAAAAGAAAGATACCGGAAGCTGAAATTTCCACCATGCTTGCTAATTATACTTTGAAGGGTGGAATACCAAAGAAACTAGGATATCCTGGAGTACCAACTATACCATGATCCATTAAGAGAAATTATGTTAAAACTGCTTCATGTGATCTTGGAGCCGGTGTTAGTATTATGCCTCTTTATTTATATTGTAGACTTGATTTGAATAAGCTTACACCTACTGAAATATCTTTGCAAATGGCCGATAAATCAACTGCTATACCTGTCGGTATTTGTGAGGATGTGCCTGTTGTGGTTGCAAACATTACTATTTTAATGGACTTTGTTATTCTTGATATTTCCGAGGATGATAGTATGTCTATTATTCTTGGTAGACCCTTTTTGAATACTGGAGGGGCTGTTATTGATTGCAACAAAGGCAATGCCAGTTTTCATATTAATGGTAATGAGCATACGGTACACTTTTCGTGGAAACAACCTCAAGTCCACAGTATCAATTCTATTGGAAAAACTTCAACGATTACTATTGGAGGTTTTGAATTTCCTCTCCCTACTGTCAAGAAGAAATATAATATTCTTATTGTTGGGGACATGCATATCCCCGTTGAGGTAACTTAGTGCTATTCGAAAATTCTCCGGTTTCATGTTATTCAGAAAGAGTTTGTTAACAAGACTTGATCAACCTTGTGAGTGGATTCCATTTGATGAGCATGAGATGGATGAACTTAGAAAGCACAACTCTCTGTACCCTCCTTTTACTTTCTGTTATTTAGATTAAATAAAGCAAAAATAGTATTTTCTGTCCGTTTTCTGAATTATCCTTGCAATAAAAAATACCCCGAAAATAAAAGTTCTCCAAATGTCCTGAAAATGAAATATGATTTTTTGTAGAATATTTTAGAATTATTGGCACTGAGAACACACCAGGGGGCCACACCACCTAGCCACAAGGGTCCAGGGCGTGCCCCTGCCTCGTGGACCCCACGTGGGCCCCCTCCACTTATTCCATCACCCACACACTTCGTCTTCCTCCAGAAAAAATCATCCCACAGCTCAAACCCGAGGTCTAACTCATCTTGCTGCCATTTTCGATCTCCTAGCTCAAAGCTCCATTCACAAAACTGCTTTGGTGGATTGTTCTTCGGTATGTGACTCCTCCAATGGTCCAATTAGTTTTTGTTCTAGTGCTTTATTCATTGCAAATTTTTGCTTCTTAGGTGACCCTGTTCTTGAGCTTGCATGTCAACTTTATATGGTCAAAAGTAGTTTTAATGCATGATATAGCCTATAGGCACTTGTGGGAGTAGTTGCTATCAATCTAGTTGAGTTTGATTCACTTTCATTTTGAGTCACTAAAAATTTCAGAAATTTTTTAAGAGGAAGAAAAATGTTTAGCAAAATGTACCATGGTGGTTTCTCAAGGAAGCAAGGACCAAGGCTCGCGATACATGAACATGACGATGAACCACCAAGGGAATCTCAAGTGCGGCCTTGTGAATGGCCGTCAGAGGAGTTTATGGTCCAAGCAGACATCAAGGATGAATTTGACACGTATATGCGTAATGTTGATCTTGAGGACTTCGTGTCACATAAGTGCCGGCAATACCGCTACCTAACCGATTCCTTTGTGAGAAGGTTTAAATTTACATCCTCGCGCAATTCTCACACTGTTTTATTTGATCTTTATGATAAATCATATACCATGGACCTAGAAGATTTTAATATTCCTTGTAAACTCCCGTAGTGGGGCAATGTTAGTGAACCTCGCAAATCTGAATATAAAAACTTTCTTGCTAGTATTACTGTGGGGGAATCTAGAGAAATCACACAAGCTACCATAGGGAGCATTCATTTCCCTTCCATACATTATTTTGCTCTCTTCATTGGTAGATGCATTAACGGTAAAGATGAGGCTTGTCACATGTGCGTTCCAGATCTTAGTGTCCTCAAGAGTGCGGTATTAGGTGATAAACAATATAACTTGGGGGCCATTGTTGCACGAAGGTTACATCACAAAAGTGTAAGTTGAGATTTGTTTGGTGGAATTTATGCAACTGGTGTAGCTAATTGTCTTAATATACCCATACATGGAAATGATATATAGAGTTACCTCCTGCTTACCTAGATTATAATGCCATGGTTCACCATCTGTTTGTTGAGAGGAATGAACAATTCCTCCAGTACCGACTAATCTTTGACAGATGGCGCACCGTCCATGTTGCCCTCCCTGCTCCTACTTTCTTTGACTTTTAGGCAAAAGGAGATATGTTATAACCAGGGAGGAAGCAAAGGAATATGAGAGGAGGACGGAGGCAGCTCGCCTCCAAGCTGCAGCTTGTCAGGCAGTAGCTGCTGCATCTCAGTATGACCCCAACTACAACTTTGGATATCCACCAGGCCATCAGTGGCCATAGACCAACTTAGGCCAAAAGCCTAAGCTTGGGGGAGTACATATTTCTCACCGACATTACATTCATGTTCACACACTCATTCCAGTTGTCGGTGCTCATACTTTTTCATTGTATTATCCATGCTAGTTTATTTTCTTTTCCAGCATTCTTCTTGTGTGTTTGAAAAACTTTAATAAAAAAACAAAAAACTAGTTGTAGCTTTTAGCTAGTTTACTTTCCATGCTTGTAGTAGTAGTAATCGAAAGAAAACCCCAAAAGATTTCTCGTTCTTCTTTTGCTTGTTGGGAGCTTTGCCGTGTAAATAGTTTTATTTATTTTCTTCGGGGGTCGAGAGGAGAAGACCATGATGAAAATGTTGAGTGGATTTAAAATGCATTATTGTTGACCTAACCAAGAGCCCATCTTACCTTGTCTTCTCCCTTGTATTAAATGCTTGCAGATTCTAGCTCAGTCCAATGCATGTGCACTATTATTATTATCCACACCGTCCGGTCGTGCAAGTGAAAGGCAATAATGACGATATATGATGGACTGATTGAGATGAGAGAAGCTGGTATGAACTCGACCTATCTTGTTTTTGTAAATATGATTAGTTCATCGTTCCTGATTCAGCCTATTATGAATGAAACATGTTTGCAATGACAATTAGAGGTTATAGTTGCTCATGCCATGCTTAATTAGCTAGGTGTTTATAATGGTTTACCTTGTGTGCCAACATGCTATTAAAATGGTTGTGATGTGGTATGATAGGGTGGTATCCTCCTTTGAACGATTCAAGTGGCTTGACTTGGCACATGTTCACGCATGTAGTTGAAACAAAATCAACATATCCTCCATGATATTTATGTTCATGGTGAATTATATCCTACTCATGCTTACACTCAGTGTTGATTAATTTTAATGCATGTTCATCACTGTTGTCGCTCTCTAGTTGGTTGCTTCCTAGTCTTTTTCTAGCCTTCACTTGTACTAAACCCCATAAACCCCAAAGTTATTTCATATGAGTCCACCATACCTTTCTATAAGTGGTATCTACCTACCGTTCCAAGTAAATTTGTATGTGCCAAACTCTAAACCTTCAAATGAAATTCTGTTTTGTATGCTCGAAAAGCTCATGTATCAACTATGGCTGTCTATATATTCCATGCTAGGTGGGTTATTCTCATAAGGAGTGGACTCCGCTCCTCATTCATGAGATAATGGCTGGTAACTGGGATGCCCAATCCCATGCTTCAATTAAAATAATTGCAAACAAAACTCCCCCAGGATTGCTGTTAGTTGGAGGCAACTGTTATTTCATACAAGCCATGGGTTGATGTTTGTTGGTGGTGGGGGAGTATAAACTTTACCATTCTGTTTGGGAACCTCCTATAATGTGTGTAGCATGGAAGATATCGAGATCTCTTGGTTGTTATGTTGACAATGAAAGTATACCGCTCAAAATATTATTCATCTCTATTTCAAAACTCGAGCTCTAGCACTTCTACAGATCCCTGCATCCCTCTGAGAAAGGCCTATCTATTTACTTTTATGTTGAGTCATCATCCCCTTATTTAAAAGCACCAGTTGGAGAGCACTACTGTCATTTGCATGCATTACAATTAGTTTACATTGAGTTTGACTGTGACTGGATCTCTTTTATCATGAATTACAATGTCTAGTCAGTCCTAGATCTTCAAAGGTGCTCTGCATTTATGTTTTGCGGTCTCAGGAAGGGCTAGCGAGATACCATCTTGTTATATCATATTATGATTGTTTGAGAAAGTGTTGTCATCCGAGATTTATTATTATTGCTTGCTAGTTGATTATGCCATTGATATGAGTAAATATGAGACCTAAGTGTTATTGTGAATATGGTTAGTTCACAATCTTTGCTGAAAACCTGAATGCTGGCTTTACATATTTACAACAACAAGAGCAAACAGATTTTGTAAAAGTTTTTCTTTTATCACTTTCAGTTTATCAACTGAGTTGCTTGAGGACAAGCAAAGGTTTAATCTTGGGGGAGTTGATACGTGTCCAAAGTATCTACTTTTCCAAACACTATTGCCCTTGTTTTGGACTCTAACTTGCATGATTTGAATGGAACTAACCCAGACTGACGCTGTTTTCAGCAGAATTGCCATGGTGTTATTTTTGTGCAGAAATAAAATTTCTCGGAATGACCTAAAACTTCACGGAGAATATTTTTGGATTTAATAAAAAATACTAGCGAAAGAATCAACACCAGGGGGGCCACACCCTGTCCACGAGGGTGGATGGCGCGCCCCCTGCCTCGTGGGCCCCCTGAGACTCCACTGACCTCAATTCCAACTCTATATATTCACGTTCGGGGACAAAAAAAATCAGAGAGAAGGATTCATCCCGTTTTACGATACGGAGCCGCCACCAAGCCCTAATCTCTCTCAGGAGGGCTGATCTGGAGTCCGTTCGGGGCTTCAGAGAGGGGAATCTGTCGCCGTCGTCATCATCAACCATCCTCCATCACCAATTTCATGATGCTCACCACCGTGCGTGAGTAATTCCATCGTAGGCTTGCTGGACGGTGATGGGTTGGATGAGATTTATCATGTAATCAAGTTAGTTTTGTTAGGGTTTGATCCCTAGTACCCATTATGTTCTGAGATTGATGTTTCTATGTCTTTGCTATGCTTAATGCTTGTCACTAGGGCCCGAGTGCCATGATTTAAGATCTGAACCTATTATGTTTTCATGAACATATGTGAGTTCTTGATCCTATTTTGCAAGTCAATAGTCACCTACTATGTGTTATGATCCGGTAACCTCAAGGTGACAATAATCGGGACCACTCCCGGTGATGACTATAGTTTGAGGAGTTCATGTATTCACTAAGTGTTAATGCTTTGTTCCGGCACTCTATTAAAAGGAGGACTTAATATCCCTTAGTTTCCAATAGGACCCCACTGCCACGGGAGGGTGGGACAAAATATGTCATGCAAGTTCTTTTCCATAAGCACATATGACTATATTCGGAATACATGCCTACATTACATTGATGAACTGGAGCTAGTTCTATGTCACCCTATGTTATAACTGTTGCATGAGGAATCACATCCGACATAATTATCCATCACTGATCCATTGCCTACGAGCTTTTCACATATTGATCTTTGCTTAGTTACTTTTCCGCTGCCACTGTTACAAAACTACTACTGTTACTTTTGCCACCGTCACCGTTACTTCCACACTACTTTGCTGCAGATATTACGTCTTTCAGGTGTGGTTGAATTGACAACTCAACTGCTAATACTTGAGAATATTCTTTTGCTCCCTGTCGGTGTAAAAACCGGCGGATCTCGGGTAGGGGGTCCCGAACTGTGCGTCTAAGGCAGATGGTAATAGGAGGCAGGGAACACGATGTTTTACCCAGGTTCGGGCCCTCTTGATGGAGGTAAAACCCTACGTCCTGCTTGATTGATATTGATGATATGGGTAGTACAAGAGTAGATCTACCACGAGATCAGAGAGGCTAAACCCTAGAAGCTAGCCTGATTGTATGTTGCCAAAACGTGTCAGCAGATTAAGATTTATGGAAATATTATTCTCTCTACGGTGGTATGTGGAACTTATTTTGCAGGGTCGGACACTATCCTTGTATTCAAATTCTTCCGTGGTGTATTCGGAGGAGGAACCCGCCTTGCAATGCCGAAGACAATACTGCGCGCCGGACTCATCGTCATTGAAGCCTGGTTCAGGGGCTACTGAGGGAGTCCTGGATTAGGGGGTCTCCGGACAGCCGGACTATATCCTTTGGCTGGACTGTTAGACTATGAAGATACAAGATTGAAGACTTCGTCTCGTGTCCGGATGGGACTCTCCTTGGCGTGGAAGGCAAGCTAGGCAGTACGGATATGGATATCTCCTCCTTTGTAACCGACCTTGTGTAACCCTAACCCTCTCCGGTGTCTATATAAACCGGAGGGTTTTAGTCCGTAGGACACAACAATAACATACAATCATACCATAGGCTAGCTTCTAGGGTTTAGCCTCTGTGATCTCGTGGTAGATCTACTCTTGTACTACCCATATCATCAATATCAATCAAGCAGGACGTGGGGTTTTACCTCCATCAAGAGGGCCCGAACCTGGGTAAAACATCATGTTCCCTGCCTCCTGTTACCATCCGCCTTAGACGCACAGTTCAGGACCCCCTACACGAGATCCGCTAGTTTTGACACCGACATTGGTGCTTTCATTGAGAGTTCCTCTGTGTCGTCACCGTCAGGCTTGATGGTTCCTACGATCATCGATAGCGATGCAGTCCAGGGTGAGAATTTTCTCCCCGGACAGATCTTTGTGTTCGGCGGCTTCGCACTGCGGGCCAACTCGCTTGGCCATCTGGAGCAGATTGAAAGTTACGCCCTTGGCCAGCAGGTCAGGTTTGGAAGCTTAAACTACACGGCTGATATCAGCGGTGATTTGATCTTCGGCGGATTCGAGCCTCTGCCTTGTGCGTCACGCGGTCACGATGGGTACGATTTAGCTCTATCATCAGACAGTGTTCAGCAGATCGCACCGGCAGCCGCTCCGACCCTCAATTCAGAGCAAGTTGCGCCATCCATGGATGGGTGGATGGACCCCGCCACGGAGGCCTTACCCTCAGCGGCGATCGAGCCGAATATCGACCTTACCGTTCACGAGAGCCGTGTTGTTAAACTGCCAGATACTTCTCCCGCCACGGACTCCGAACCGCGTGCGCCCGTTCCTATCGAACCCGGTTGGGCGCCGATCATGGAGTTTACCTCCGCGGACATCTTTCAACACTCGCCCTTCAGCGACATACTGAATTCATTAAAGTCTCTCTCCTTGTCAGGAGAGTCCTGGCCGAACTATGTCCGGCAGGATTGGGATGCGGATGACGAAGAAATTCGCCGCCCACCCACACCCACTTAGTAGCCACTGTCGATGACTTAACCGACATGCTCGACTCCGACTTTGAATACATTGACGGTATGGACGATGATGCGGGAGACGAACAGGAACCACCGCCCACAGGGCACTGGACGCCCACTTCATCACATGACGTATACATGGTGGACTCACCAAAAGAAGACGACGACGAGGAACGGAAGGATGCAACAAAGGGTTGCCCCCTCAAGAAGCAGTCAAAGCGGCGGCGTAAGCACCGCTCCAAATCCCGCCTCGGCAGAAACAACGATCATATAGACCTAGCGTTAGAGCAGGGTGAATCATCGCCGGACCACGGCAACACGGAGAATCAAACCGAACAACCCGACTCTGTCAAAGATAATAGTCCAGACGACATCACACCGGACAGACACCCGGAGCAACAGAATGCCCATCAAAGGCTCGTTGCCACCGCGAGGAGTCTAAAAAAGCAGAAGCAAAGGCTCAAGGCTGCGCAAGACACACTCAGAATTAGATGGAGTAAAGTGCTCAACACAACAGCAAAGTACGGCGGTAGTCACCCCACCAAGAGCTACCCAAAGCAGAAGTTGCTACCTGAATTCGATGAGGAGGCCTTAGATCCCCCGCAACCAAAAACTAAAACGGCCATCTAGCCAGATAGACGACCTCACGGCCAACATAGAGCGGCAAACAACGCCGCACATAAGCCAATACGCGATCCACGCGAGGGCTCGCATCAAAAGGACGGCGCAACCAGATCCATCTATGGACCACGCAAACGCGCTCCAGCATACGATGCAACACAACAAACATCCGAACAACACGGTACACCCAGATACAGGGGTGCCGCACACCCCCTATGTTTCACCGATGAGGTGCTAGACCATGAATTTCCAGAGGGATTCAAACCCGTAAACATAGAGGCATACGACGGAACAACAGACCCTGGGGTCTGGATTGAGGACTATATCCTCCATATCCATATGGCTCGAGGAGATGATCCCCACGCCATTAAGTATTTACCCCTCAAACTCAAAGGGCCAGCTCGGCACTGGCTTAAAAGCCTCCCCGAAAGCTCCATTGGAAGCTGGGAAGAGCTTGAAGACGCTTTTCGGGCAAATTTTCAAGGGACTTATGTCCGACCTCCGGACGCGGACGATTTGAGTCATATAACTCAACAGCCCGGAGAGTCAGCCCGAAAGCTTTGGAATAGGTTTCTTACTAAAAAGAACCAAATAGTCGACTGTCCGGACGCTGAAGCATTGGCAGCTTTTAAGCATAGCATCCGCGACGAATGGCTTGCCAGACACCTTGGCCAAGAAAAGCCGAGAACAATGGCAGCATTAACAAGCCTCATGACCCGCTTTTGCGCGGGTGAGGATAGCTGGCTAGCCAGATGCGGCACCAGCGACCCCAGTACATCCGAAGTTAGAGTTGGAAATGGGAAATCACAGCGCAGCAAAAATAATAAGCGCCGGAATAAATAAGATAGCCCGAAGAGCATGGCAGTAAACGCCGGATTCAGAAGTTCTCGGCCAGGTCAGCAAAAGCTGCCCTCTAAAGGTGCCAGAGATGAACTGTCCAGCCTAAACAAAATTCTGGACCTAATATGTCAGATCCATAGCACCACCGATAAACCTGCAAATCATACCCACAGAGAATGTTGGGTCTTCAAGCAGTCCGGCAAGCTCAACGCCGCACACAAGGGGGAGGATACACCAAGCGAAGACGAGGATGAGCCTCTCAAGCAAGACACTAGGGAGCAAAAGAATTTCCACCAGAAGTCAAAACAGTGAATGTGTTACACGTGATCAAGGGGAGAAACAAAGCGGCACTCCCAGAGAAATATGCCCAAGGGCCTATCACCGTGGAATCCCGCCACTGGTCATCTCAACCGATCACTTTTGACCATCGGGATTACTCAGCAAGTATCTGGCGTGCAGGATGGGCTGCCTTGGTATTAGACCCAATAATTGACGGATACCATTTCACACGAGTCCTGATGGACGGTGGCAGCAGTCTAAACCTGATATATCAGGACACAATCCGCAAAATGGGGATAGACCCAACGAAAATTTGCCACAACAATACTACCTTTAAAGGAGTAACGCCAGGCCCAGGGGCTCATTGCATGGGCTCCCTGCTACTAGAGGTTATATTCGGCGTCCCCGATAACCTCCGTAGCGAAAATTTAACCTTCCACATTGCTCCGTTCCAAAGTGGGTATCAAGCACTACTTGGACGCGAAGCTTTCGCTCACTTTAATGCAATACCGCATTACACTTCCCTCACGCTTAAGATGCCCGGTCCACGCGACATCATTACAGTGAATGGAAATATTGAGCGATCCTGGCGCGCCGAAGAGAGTGCGACTGCCTTGGCAGCCGCACACTAAAAACGGCCTCACCAACTAAAGCATTTGATAGGTCGTCAAGACCACGGACACAGTTAGACGAGTCCGGCGCAGCTACATGTAATTCATACTGGCCACACCCCTATTACAAATACAAGGGGCTCAATGCACGCAGACAAGTGGCAATTTTTACTCATCTTGAATTGTACATGGTTTCTTTAAACCTACCTTTTTGCACGACAACTTTTCACCTAAGTTTCTCTCTTTTACAGATGACCATCGTGCTACACCCGTCCAGGATATGGAACAACGAAGACACATGCGCAGACGTGCAGCAGGGACCCGTTCCAAGGATTCTTTTTAGATTAAGACCCTGCGTAAACCTTTTTTACTGTCTCTTGTTGATACACATCCCTCGGATTCTCAGTACAATTGAGAAGGATGCTGATGTCTTGGCATGTGGCCACGTCAAAATAATGCACGTACCTGGACACCAGGGGCTTCTTACGAAGGGCACTATTTAGGCCCGGTTTATACCATAAAGACCGAATACCTTAGGGAGTGTTCGGCGTCGCGAGTTTGGCCTTATATGCATCAACTTCGAATCATGTCTTTGGTCAAATGTTGGGTTTTCCCGGCTCCTGTGTTTTGCTGCCTTACATTCTGCTCTATCGGCTAAGGCGGCACCAGGAGAACTACTGCGATTGTGCCGCGGTTCATCCGGACGAGCACCTCAGTAGAGAAAGCCAAAAACTGACTGTCATGATATAGCGTGAGACTAGTCAACCACTCGATGACCTATAGGAATGTTAGAATTCTTCTGCCTTAACGAAGGGCCATTTCCCGGCCAGGCATGTACACATCCCGAATTCGGGAGAGTGCGGATCCACCAGGGGCTATATAGTAGCCCCACCGTCAAACTCCTATGGCTAAGTGAAAGTGTTAAAGCATTATAGTCCGGTTGCCTAGTTCGCTGCGCCATCACCTCCTTATTAGGATCAAGATGTTGGATTAAGTATGAATACGCGTCTTCTGCGAACACCCCCGCATTATATGCGTGGGGGCTGAAGCCGACGACTGCAATCTTTCAGGTTATACATATGTATACATAAACGGCCGCACAGGAGGCATCGTATTACTTTCGGGCAAAAGTATAAATACAACCTTAATAAATTTCATAAAAACATTGTGTTTACAATGGGAATACATGTCACTCAAACATAATATTCTTCGAGCATTGGGCCTCTATCAAACGAGCGCCCTCAAGAACTTCTTCGAAATAGTGCTCGGCAGCCACTCGGCCTATGGCTGAACCCTGCGCCACAACAGTAGCATCCATCTCCGCCCAGTATGCTTTGACACAGGCAAGGGCCATCCGCAAGCCTTCTATACACGCTGACCTCTTCATCGCATTGGTGCACGGCACCGCTCCAAGGAACTGTTGCACTAAGCTGAAATAGCTGTTCGGCTTCGTTTTTTCCGGCCACAGATGATCTACGACGGACCTCATGGCGAGTCCGGACAATCTATTGAGTTCGGCCCATTCGGCTAGCCGATTAATCAAGGGAAACGGACGCTCTGGAATGTTAAACTGCGACCAGAAGAGCTTGTCCACTTCACGATCTATTTGATCTCGGAAGTATTCGGCCGCATCGACAGCGCTCGCCGCCAAGTCCATATATGCGTCTGTCGAACTCCACAGCCGATCCAGAGGGGCATACCGCGGATCTCCGAACTTCCTCCGCAGCAAAAAGGGCTTCCCAGCCGCAATATCGCTGGCTTCACGCAGCTCTTCCTTCTTTTCCCTCATAGCAAAGCGGGTGTCTTTGGTCGCCACCGCGGCCTTTTCAAGGTCCGTCGCCTTCGCTCGGTTTTCTTCTTCAAGGAGCTGGCAGCGGTCGGCAGTGTCTTTTAACTTTACAGCCATCTTGGCCATTTTATCTTTGCTCTCGCAATGTGCAGCCTTTTCGGCTCTTAACTCTTTGGCCGCCTTTAAAGCGGCCACATTACTAATTCTTGCTTGTTCCTTGGCTCGGGCAAGTTCTGCCCGAAGGGTCTCCACGGTGGTAGCTCCATCTGCAGTCACAACATATTAAAGATACTGGCGTTACGCTGCTCTTACTATGTGACATTCACCAGAAAACATTAATTGCCGTGTGCCTCGTCAAGCCGCTTGTTAACAAGCTCGATGTCGGCATCTGCCGCATCCAGTTGCCGCTTTAGCTCGGTAAACTCATTAGTCCAGCTAGCCACCAGAGCTTCCGACACCTGCACGTAAAGGCGGTTTGGTTATTACCTGGGATTACGATCCTCTGTTCACCGCTGTTCTTGATGACAACCAGAGTCTCAGGGGCTACTATCTACACAGGGCACACCTAAAAATGTGCGGTACTATCAAAAAGTATATCATTTCACATACCTCAAAGCCTGTCAGTAGACTCATAAAAGCTTCATGCAATCCGCTTTCGGCGGATGAAATTCTTTCCATTACTGTACCCATCAACGTACGATGTTCTTCTGAGATGGCCGCTCGCTCCAACAACTCCCTCAGTACGTCCGACCGCATACCAGATGGTGCCGGACTCTTTTGTTTGCTCTCTTCAAGAGCCGGACGCTGGGGACTTCGGGTGACTATAGGATTATCTTCTGGCCTCACCGGATCCGGAGAGGCCCTCCGTGACGACACTTCAAGGTCGCCCGCTTCTTGAGCGGGGGAGTCCGGGGGAGGCGTTTCGCTCTCCATCATCTCCGGAAGGAGATCCCCCAAAGATGAGCTCTGCTGAGAAGGGCTAAGATCCGAACTGCAAGATAAATGCTTCGGTTATTTTCCTCAGAGGTAAGGTAGTATATCTCCACTATTAAAGTGCTTTTTGATTACTTACAGCTCGTTGGAGGGCTGATCCTCGCGCGGACTTTTGGCGGCAAGAGCACCCTCCAAGGTAGGACTCTCTGGTGGAGACTTCTTCTCCCGTTTGGAAGCCTTGGTTTCCGGATCTTCAGAGGCAGTCCTCTTCCTTCCCCGAAGCAAGAGAAGGTCAGATTCTTCCCCTTGGTTATCCTCCTTCGCGGAGGCGCTCATTTCCTCGCTTGGAATTGGTAGCGATGGGGGCCCGCTTTCGCCCTCATTATTCCCCCCTTTATCTTCCTTTGAGGGCTCCGGGCAAGGTGCTAGCTCAAGCATCTTTTCCAGTACCGGATTCTCCAAACCCTCAGGAAGGGGGGCCGAACACCGAATCATCTTCGCCTTTGTTAGTCAGTCCTGGTCAAAGAGCGATTTCTCATAATGACGTCATGGTAAATGAAAGAAGGTGTGTTCGGCTAGAGGATTACTTACTTGGTCGGCGGTCCGGTTGCTGCTCAAGCCCACGTCCTCGGTAGTATCCGAACACTCTATTTGGGGTCCGAAGAATGATTTGTACATCTCCTCATGTGTGAGGCCGAGGAAATTTTGAATAGTGCGCGACCCTTCTGGGTTGAACTCCCACATGCGGAGGGGCCGGCTTTTGCAAGGCTGGACTCGACAAACCAACATGACTTGCACCACCATAACCAGACTGAGATCTCCATTGAAGAGATCTTGAATGCGGCTTTGTAGTATAGGCACGTCCTCGGCTGGACCCCAGCTCAGCCCTCTGCTAATCCATGACATCAGTTGTGGTGGAGGGCCCGAGCGGAAAGTAGGGGCAGCCGCCCACTTGGCACTTCTGGGAGCTGTGATGTAAAACCACTCCCGCTGCCATAATCCGGACACCTCTGGAATGGAACCCTTTGGCCATGGAGCTCCAGCGATCTTGCTTATTAAAGCGCCTCCGCACGCTACATGCTGCCCCTCGACCATCTTCAGCTTCACGTCAAAGGTCTTGAGCCACATGCCGAAGTGAGGGGTAATGCGGAGGAAGGCCTCACATACGACGATAAATGCTGAGATGTGGAGAAAGGAGTCTAGGGCTAGATCGTGGAAATCTAGCCCGTAATAGAACATCAAACCCCTAACGAAGGGATCCAGAGTGAGGCCTAGACCTCGGAGGAAGTGGGAGATGAATACAACGTTCTCGTTGGGTTCACGAGTAGGAACGACTTGCCCTTGGGCAGGCAGGCGATGCGAAACCTCGGCGGTCAGGTATCTGGCCTCCCTCAACTTTTTGATATCCTCTTCCGTAACGGAGGAGGGAATCCACCGGCCTTGAAGGCTAGATCCGGACATGAAGCACCTGACCTAGGCTTTGGGTGTTAGAACTCGAGGCGGCGGAAGGATTTGATTGAGCACGGGAGGGAAAAAAGTAAAGGCCTTGTCCCTTTATAAAGAGGGTGAATATCAAGCGTCCTCTCCGTAGCCGTTTGGGACTTGCCTATAATCTAGAAGTCCTAGAAACGGTTGGGTTACCCATGACTGTATTGATGAGAATCCCATAATTAGGGGAACACGATCTCTGCTTTGACAAGACGTGTCAAGAAACTGCCTCGCGTTATGTGTGGAGCTGGTTGAAGAAAAACAGTTCGAGTAATCACCGAGCCATGGCATGATGTCATGTTGCCAAAATGTGTCAGCAGATTAAGATTTGTGGAAATATTATTCTCTCTATGGTGATATGTGGAACTTATTTTGCAGGGTCAGACACTATCCTTGTATTCAAATTCTTCCGTGGTGTATTCGGAGGAGGAACCCGCCTTGCAATGCCGAAGACAATACTGCGCGCCGGACTCATCGTCATTGAATCCTGGTTCAGGGGCTACTGAGGGAGTCCTGGATTAGGGGGTCTCCGGACAGCCGGACTATATCCTTTGGCCGGACTGTTAGACTATGAAGATACAAGATTGAAGACTTCGTCTCGTGTCCGGATGGGACTGTCCTTAGCGTGGAAGGCAAGCTAGGCAGTACAGATATGGATATATCCTCCTTTGTAACCGACCTTGTGTAACCCTAACCCTCTCCGGTGTCTATATAAACCGGAGGGTTTTAGTCCGTAGGACACAACAATAACATACAATCATACCATAGGGTAGCTTCTAGGGTTTAGCCTCTCTGATCTCGTGGTAGATCTACTCTTGTACTACCCATATCATCAATATCAATCAAGCATGACGTAGGGTTTTACCTCCATCAAGAGGGCCCGAACCTAGGTAAAACATCATGTTCCCTGCCTCCTATTACCATCTGCCTTAGACGCACAGTTCGGGACCCCCTACCCGAGCTCCACCGGTTTTGACACCGACACTCCCCTTGTGTCGAATCAATAAATTTGGTGTGGCACCCCAGCTCAGAGCGACCGGTTTACCCTGCATTGCCAGCCAAGAGACCATGTCTTCTGGCAACACACAACATATTGGTACAGAAAACAACCGCTTTATTGATGCTAGTGGACCAGAGTTCATATTACAACAGCAGTCGAGGCGAAGCGGCACACTCGGTGCGTCTGGACAATATGTACATTATTTAGTGAACATAAAGGGGCCTCGACCCGAACAACTACATGGCAGCAGAATAACATCGTAGCGGAAGCTCCATATCACAGGGACACCGATGTGGACACGATCTAGACTCGAACAGCGCTCCTTTCCAACGAGACTTTCCTGAAATCTGGCATGACACGCCAGGTCAGTACATTGAATGTACTTGCAAGCTCACAACAAGCATAATCATAATGACAAACAATATCATGATATTTAACCAATTAAAATGCAACACTATATGTCAACATGCTGTGATCATGCTTGAACGTCCCTTGGGACAACTTACCAACCGTGATCATCCTCAGATCACAAACACACCACCAACGTGGTCTTTAACAACATGACTCGTGATCCTTACGGCGATCACAACCACGACCAATATCTGGTTCCAAATTCCTCGATGGCCTTTCTGCCATCCTCGACAATGCAAAGTTTTATAGCTTAGTGTGCAATTTTTATTATTCGTTGACTCATGGTGGTACCTACTATGAGGTGTCCGTAACCGTGGACGTGGCTATCGATAGATTATACACTCTGCAGAGGTAGCACACTGTACCCACACCATGGAACCCATGGCCTCGCCCTCCCATTCGGGTGGACCAACGGCATTCCGACGAAACCCCTCCATTGCCACAACACTCTCCCGGCCACTCCGACCCAAATCCCCAACGGGCTGGTCCTGGGTGGCCCCGTGTCTACCAAAGACACCCCGACCACCGTCGTGGTCAAACTCCCACTCGGGGACACTCCCACTCGGGGACTCGGTACCATAATCTCATCAATGAGCACACAATATTACGTCTGCTTGCCGGGCCAGGGCAAACACGACATAACCTTCCCTAGATGGAGGCACCGACCAGAGGCCGTGTTAATGGACCGAATCAAGGCCCCCCATAAAGGCAAATGTGGTTGCACTGGAAAGAACTCGATTCAGCGGCACCATGACCCAGTCAACGGTGTATTCAAGTTGAGTTATTTTCAGTTTCAACTTTAAACTAACAATGACCGGTGTAATAGCATGCCATGAAATGCAAAACAACACATGCATCATAAAAAAATTACCAATGTCATCTTTACACCAAGCATAACCGTCAACAACTCACGTTACTCTACTAGCTCAAAATGACTCACATTTGAACCAAAATATTTTGCAACAAGTTTCATTAATTTCTTACGCAAGAAAGCAACTCCGATAACTTTTTCATATGCATAACAAAAGATTTTACTATCAATAACTCTTACTTTCTTTATCACTAAATTAAGTTCAAACTTTCTGTAAAACAAGTAATATGATTTAACAGAATATTTTCTAACAAATTTTTATCAATTTCAGGAAGGCAAAACATATAGCTAAAATAACTACCATGCATAACCAAAATTATTTCTAACATCACCTCAAATAAATCTTAACTTGCTTTATCCACTAAACTAGTTTCAACTATTCTGTAAATTAGGCATAACAACTATCCAACATTTAACAGAATACAAATAACTCAATAATTATTTAAATGCATGGATTAATCATTTCATTCAAGTAAGAAAATCACAAATATTGAAATGGCATCATAAAAATGTTGTTATGGCTTGCCTTAGTGCAGATGAGGTTCACAAGCCTCCTGGTGATCCTCAAGACAAGCCTCACCTTCTGAAAATAATTTTAAACACAAAAAGAAAATATCAAGGACACTTCTGAAATTCTCCAGAAATTCTAAACAGCCCAGAAAAATCTCATCTTCGGTTAGCTATTAGATTTCCTTCCAAAGAACACAATGCAAAAAGAATCAATTCATTTGGACTTATGGTTAAAAAGTTATAACTGTTTGAAGTGTTCTGTAAATTCAAATGAATTTGAATAAAAGAAAAAGACTGGGGGGGTCACGTCGAAGGCGTAAAGCCCAGGGGCGCAACCACTCGTACCGCTTCGTGCACGTACTGAGTGGCTGACTAGCGGGCCCCGCTAGTCAGGTGGGGGAAGAGGGGGAGAGAAAGAGAGATGGACGCGGCTTCGCCGGAGCTCTCGCCGGCGATGAGGGCTCTTTGGCCAAAACGAGAGGGAGGGATGGCAAGAGGAGGTCGAGGCGCACCTGTCCGTACCCGTAGCGTGGCTAGGGGTGGTCGGACGGCGTCGAAATCTAGCTCGTGAGCGGCGACAGAACGAGGGGGTCGCCGGAGTTGAAGAAGACGATGAGCGGGGGCCACTCCAGAGGCTCCAAGCGGGCGAGGCGGCCTCACCGGAGAGAGGCGGAGGCCCTGGAGGGGTCGCCCAGGCCGGGGAGGGGCTGGAGCTGCCGCGGCAACCAGAGGGGATCGCCGGCGAGCTCGAGCTCAGGGACGGCGGCCCGAGGCCTGCCCGACGGGCTACAGCTTCCTACTCGACCGTGGAGTGTGTGTGAGTGCTGGAGGATGCCCAAGGAGGTTGGGGAGGGGCTCTATATATAGGTGAGCGGCGACGGTGCTTCGGGCTCCGCCGGTGGACACCAGTCCATGGCGCCCGGTGACGAGCGGCGTCAGTGAGAGGGGGGAGAAGGCGATGGAGGTCACGTGGCCACTATGGGCGAGCGGAGACGAGCACAGGATCAAGGGGGTCACGACGAGCACAGTGCGCTCTACACTGTTGGGCTGGACGGACCTTGCCCGTGCTTGCTACAGCGAGCTCCGGTGTCGGCGAGTGCCAGGGCGGAGTTAAGGGTGTCGAGACGATGATGGTGGCGAGTTTTGGCAAGGTTTGGTAGGCGGGGGAAGCGAGCATGCGCGAACAGAGCGCTCGGTGGCTCCCAGAGCGCGTCGACACGCATGCCTGGCATCATGGACACGTGTGGTCACCGCGCGAACTCTCTCCTCAGGCCACCCTTCGTCCAAAAATCATGTCTGGCATGTTGTTCGCGGTGGTTTTGAAGTTTACCACGGTTTGGTTTGGATCCAGGTGCAGTAGAGAAAATTTTATAAGTCTGGTAAGTTTCTGGACAGTAACTTTGTGATGTTACTATGGCCAAATGGCTGGGAGTTTGAAGCTGTGCTTTGGAGGCTAGCTTAGAGTTACTAAGGTAAATAAGCACAAGAAAGTTCAGGTCAAAATGAGTAAGTAAAATGGTAGTTGCTGTAGAAACCACCATTTCTGTCCAGAACGGAAAATATTTTTTGTAGCAAAAACATTCCAAAAAGTGATGAAATATTTTTGCTCAGGGAGGTGCCCTAGGGTCTCTAGAATATTTGTGAATTATCTCAGAAATTTCTGAGCCATAAAAATTAGGGTTGCTTTGGAGCAAACAGATTTGGCTTAGGGTTTTAGAGAGAAAATGAATATTTTTCTTTTAAGAAAAATATTCCAAAGATTAGTTTGTGGTGGATCAGAAGTGAAATGATGGTTTGGGAGAGAAATGAACACTTGGGTGAAAGCCAAGGATTCCCAAGTGTTGAAGTCCAAATGAAAAGATTCAAAAACTCCATGTTTCAAAAAAATTCAAATGAAAACTCAAACAAATAAGAGAGGTCAAAAACCAAGCTGTCACAAACCTCCCCCACTTAGAATGAATCTCGTCCTCGAGATTTGGTTGCTTGGGAAAACCACTCTGGATACTGACCCTTAAGGAATTCTTCCTGCTCCCAAGTTGCTTCTGACTCTGTGTGATGCTTCCACTAAACTTTGAAAAAATTTCTGACTTTGCTGCGAGTGACCCTTTCCACTTGATCCAAAATTTTGAACGGTCTTTCTTCATAAGTTAAATCATTTGCCAATTCTATCTCAGCCATTGCAGTCCTTTTCTCAGGAGGGGATATGCATCGTCTCAATTGCGAGACATGGAATACATTGTGTATATCTGACAACTCCGAGGGTAGTTCCAGTTGGTATGCAACCGTACCCACTTGAGACATAATTGGGAATGGACCAATGAATCTGGGTGCCAGCTCTCCACGAGTCTGAAATCTCTTAACTCCTTTCATAGGAGTGACTCGGAGGTACACGTGTTCCGCGGGTTCAAAACTGACCTGCCGATGCTTTGCATCATAATAACTCTTCTGATAGGATTTGGCCAATTGTAGTCGGTCTCTGATTTCCCTGACTTGTCTCTCAGCTTCCATCATGAGATCTGTTCCGAAGATACGGCTATCTCCAGCTTGAGAACAATTTAGAGGAGTGCGACACTTACGACCATATAGAGCTTCATATGGCGACATCTTGAGACTGGTCTGAAAACTGTTGTTATACGAGAACTCGGTGTTGGCAAGCAATCTTCCCATTTAGCTCCGTTGGCTAGCACACAGGCTCGCAACATATCTTCGAGTATTTGATTTACTTGCTCTGTCTGACCATCTGTTTGAGGGTGGTAAGAAGTACTATATTTCAGTGCTGTCCCCAAGGCTTGATGGAGATAGGACCAGAAAGCGGAGGTAAACAAAGAACCTCGGTCGGAAGTGATAGTCCGGGGTACTCCCTGCAGACTGACGATTCTGGACACATACCTTGTGCAAGTTCATCTGCTCTGTATCTGGTGCTGATCGGGATGAAGTGAGCAACCTTGGTAAGAGTGTCCACTATAACCCAGATTGCGTCTTTGCCTCGCTGAGTCCTAGGAAATCCGGTGATGAAATCCATACAAACATCATCCCATTTCCATTGTGAAACTGGCAGTGGTTGGAGAAGTCCGGCTGGCTTATGATGATCACCTTTCACCTTGTTGCATATGTCGCAACAGGCTACAAAATAGGCAATGTCTTTCTTCATCCCATCCCACCAGAATATTTGCTTAAGGTCTTCATACATTTTCGTACCTCCCGGATGAATGGAATATAAGGATTCGTGTGCTTCTGACAAGGTTTTCTTCTTCAAGTCTGGTTGATTTGGTACACAAATTCGTCCACGGAATCGGAGGGTACCGAAGTTGTCCTTGAAGAAATCTGGGAGCTGCCATGCATGTTTTTGTAGCTCGGCGTCATCTGGCTGTGCCTTGCGGATTTCCATCTCAAGTGTGGGGGTAACTTCCAAAATATTAGTGAGGCCAGCATCCACGATGACCAAGTTGAGCTGAGCGATCTCCTCCTGAAGTTCGGTAGGCAATGATTTTAACATGACATTTAAGCTGATGAGCTTTCGACTGAGCGCATCGGCAATGACGTTGGCCTTTCCTGGATGGTAATTTATTCCAAGGTCATAATCCTTGACCAACTCTAACCATCTTTGTTGATGGAGATTTAAATCTGGCCGAGTGAAGATGTACTTGAGGCTTTTGTGGTCGGTAAAAATTTGGCACCTTTTTCCAATGAGATAGTGTCTCCAAATTTTTAATGCATGAACCACTGCGGCCAATTCCAAATCACGAGTAGGATAATTTCCCTCATGTGGTCGTAGTTGTCGTGATGCATAGGCTACTACCTTGCCGTCTTGCATCAGCACGCAACCAATACCTTGTCTGGAGGCATCACAATACACATCAAAGCTGCGATAAATGTCTGGAAGAGTCAATACCGGTGCGGTTGTCGGATGTGTCTTTAGCTCATTAAAACTCTTCTCACAGTCCTCGGTCCACATAAACTTTGTATCCTTTTTGAGTAGTTCCGTCATAGGTTTAGCAATTTTTGAAAACCCTTCAATGAAACGACGATAGTATCCAACTAATTCAAGGAAACTCCGGATCTGTGTTACAGTCGTGGGCGGTACCCAATCGAGCACATCCTCTACTTTGCTCGGGTCCACGGTTATACCTTCGGTGGATAGTACATGTCCGAGAAACCCAACTTGCTTGAGCCAAAATTCACACTTATTGAACTTGGCGTATAACTAATGGTTGCGGAGTCATTGTAGCACTGCTCGGAGGTGATCCTTATGCTCTTCTTCACTCTTGGAGTAAATGAGGATGTCGTCGATAAAGACTACCACGAATTTGTCGAGGAAGTCCATGAACACTTTGTTCATCATGTGCATGAAGAAGGCAGGGGCATTGGTGACACCAAAGGACATTACAGTATATTCGTAAAGACCGTATCGTGTAGTGAATGCGGTCTTAGGAATATATTCCTTTTTAATCTTGAGCTGATGATATCCGGTCCGTAAATCGATTTTTGAGAATACTTTAGCCCCACTGAGCTGATCAAACAGATCATCAACCCTTGGCAGTGGGTATTTATTTTTGATGGTGATCTCATTCAACTGGTGATAATCTATGCACATACGGAGACTGCCATCCTTTTTGCCCACGAAAATTGCAGGTGACCCCCATGGTGAAGAGCTGGGACGAATATAACCTTTCTGGAGTAATTTGTCAAGCTGTTTCTTTGGCTCCACTAATTCTGATGAGGGCATCTGGTAATACTTCTTGTATAATGGTGCGGTTCCGGGCATAAGATCTTTGGCAAACTCCAGTTCCCGATCTGGTGGCATGCCAGGCAGTTCTTCTGGAAACACATCAGGGTACTCACTGACCACAGGAATAAATTCCAATTCAGTCATAGTGGTGCAAACTAGTTCTGGCTTTGGTACATGCTTGCGAGCATAGAATTTGGTGAGCTGCCCATTCAGACTGGTCAAATTAACTTCTCGGGTTGCGCAGTTTATACAAACTTGATATTTGGTCAGCCAATTCATACCCAATATAATATCCAATTGTTCAGACTCAATGATTATCAGAGATGTTGGAAAGTGGACCCCGTTGATATTGATCTCCAGATCACGGCAGACTAGATTGCTCTTGATTATAGATCCTGGGGTTTGTACCAGCATATTTTTGCCCAAAATTGTGCAAGGAAAATTGTTTTGGGTGGCAAAACTCTGAGAAACAAAAGAATGGGAAGCCCTAGAGTCAAATAAAATTACTGCAGGTATGTCATTAACACAAAACATACCAATGACGACTTCTGGCTTCTCTTGGGCTTCATCGGAGGAGATATGATTCACGTGCCCGGTGAAGTTTTGCTGGGTTGGCCCTGACTCCATAAAGTTGACTTGTGGCCTGCTCAGAGCATTCACCTTGTGGTTCTTGGGGCACTGTTTGGCATAATGTCCGTGCTGCCCGCAAATGAAACAAGTATTATTGCGCTCGCGCTCCTCATGTGTTGGACTGGCTACAATATTCTTGACTTGAGTGGTGGTCCTGTTAACATTTTGCTTCCAATTTGGCCTATATTCCACCTGAGTCTGCTGCCAGGTATGAGCCTTTTGCATAGGTTGTCCGTCCTTCTTTGGCTCAAACTTGCTCTTGTTGTTGTTGTTAGCAGGCCTATTATCTGATATAAGCTTGTGCTCCCGTTCAACAATGAACGCCTTATCTACCAGAGTTTGGAAATTGGTGAAATCAAACATGCTGAGAGCACACCGGAGTTGCGGAGTTAGACCTCCAAGAAATCTGTCAATCTTCCTGTCTTCAGTGGCCACGTCATACAGAGAGTAACGGGCCAAATGATTGAATTTTTGCAGATACTCAGCCACAGATTGATTTCCTTGGACGAGCGCGAGAAATTCACACTGCTTGGCCTTCATAACTCTAGTAGGGATGTGATACTTGTGGAACTTATCCTTGAATTTTTCCCAGTTGACTTCCTCATCAATCGGCCACATGGCTTTTGTATTTTCCCACCATATGGCAGCTGCGCCTTCAAGGTAATGGGTTGCAAATGGAACTTTATCATTTCCTTCAGTACGGGCGATCTCAAGCTTTTTCTCCATGGTGCGCAACCAATTGTCTGCATCCAATGGGTCAACAACCTGACCGAAACTGGGTGGATTGGTCCTCTGAAAATCTAACAGCTTTGAGTGATGACCATTCAGATTTCCATTTTGTCCAACTATAGCTTGCACACTCCTCGATATTTCAATCAGATCATTGTTCCTTTTCTCTGCAAACATACGCAGAACTTTCTCGGTGGAGGGAGGATCAGGCGGTGGAGGTGGTGCCTGAACGTATGGCTCGGGAGAATATCCTGCGTGTCGTGCGGAACGACGAGCAAGAGTTCCCTCACGAACGTTGCTACTGCTGCCTCCCCGTGTCATCCTATTGAGTATTTTTCCCAAGGCAATGCAATCGAGGTGAGAGACACCCAAGAATAAAATTCAGCAAAAGCCAGCAACAAATCTCGAAAAAGACAAAAGAGCGAAGAAAATACGACGATTAAAGTCCCAACATAATTATACATAGACTCATACATGAAAATTAAATGACCTGACTGGTTCCACTACTCTCATACATGAAGCATCATGACTCGTACAACTACATCCGTACACCATCTAGATGACCGCGAATACTCAAAGACACTACTGCTCTGCTGGTGCTGCGGTGTCCTCCCCTGAAGCGGTCTCAGCTCCCGAACTGACGTGGCTAACGGAAACCTCTGGGTTAAAGGTAACGCGATGACACTGCCTCGAGGGCTTGGGTCCCGAACTGTGCGTCTAGGCGAATGGTAACAGGAGCCAGGGGACACAATGTTTTACCCTGGTTCGGGCCCTCTTGATGGAGGTAAAACCCTACGTCCTGCTTGATTAATATTGATGATATGGGTAGTACAAGAGTAGATCTACCACGAGATCAGAGAGGCTAAACCCTAGAAGCTAGCCTATGGTATGATTGTTGTTTGTCCTACGGACCAAAACCCTCCGGTTTATATAGACATCGGAGAGGGCTAGGGTTACACAGAGTCGGTTACAATGGTAGGAGATCTACATATCCGTATCGCCAAGCTTGCCTTCCACGCCAAGGAAAGTCCCTTTCGGACATGGGACGAAGTCTTCAATCTTGTATCTTCATAGTCCAGGAGTCCGGCCGAAGGTATAGGCTGGCTATCCGGACACCCCCTAATCCAGGACTCCCTTAGTAGCCCCTGAACCAGGCTTCAATGACGACGAGTCCGGCGCACAGATTCTCTTCGGCATTGGAAGGCGGGTTCCTCCTCCAAGTACTTCGCAGAAGATTTTGAACACAAAGGTAGTGTCCGGCTCTGCAAAATAAGTTTCCACATATTGCCATAGAGAGAATAATATTTACACAAATCTAATCTGCTGACATATTCCGTAGCATGACATCACACCACGGCCAAGTCTTTATTCGAATCGTTTTACTGTCCCACCTCAGCGCGTTTGGCGAGGCAGTTTCCTTGGCACGTCTTGTCAAAGCAAAGATCGTGTCCCCTTATTCCGGGATTGTCATCAATATGGGCGTGGGTAACCCAACCGCGCCATTGATTACGACGCTTGGGAGATAAGCGAGTTTTACCAGGCTGGTGGGGACGCATAGTCGCACCCACCCATATAAGGGGATAAGGATCCACCTTTTCATCCATGCCTTCTTCCTCCTTTGCCTATCCATTTCCGCGCACTCGAGCTCCAGCGCCCAAGTCTGCACACCCCACCTCAACCTTCTCCAGCCATGTCGGGAGCGGGAGGCAAGTGGATGGTCTCCTCCGTCATGGAGGGACACATCAAAAGACTGAGGAAGGCCGGATACTTGTCTAATGACATTGCGCACCGGCTTCCCGAAGAAGGGCAGCTCATCCCCCCCCCCCCCTAGGCCCCATGAGAGGGTGGTGTTCCTCCCTCATTTCCTCTACAGACTGGGCTTCCCTCTCCACCCATTTGTCCGGGGGCTCATGTTCTACTATGGCCTGGATTTCCACGATCTGGCCCCGAACTTTGTCCTCAACATCTCGGCATTCATCGTCGTGTGCGAGGCTTTCTTCCGCATCCGCCCCCATTTCGGCCTATGGCTCAAGACTTTCAATGTCAAGCCGAAGGTGGTGCGCGGCACCCAGGCGGAGTGCGGAGGTGCCATGGTGGGCAAGATGCCCAACGTCCTATGGCTCGAGGGCTCCTTCGTGGAGTCCCTAAAGGGGTGGCAATCGGGGTGGTTTTACATCACCGAGCCGCGCGACCTTGAATGGGTCGCAACCCCCGAGTTTCGATCCGAACCCCCTACGCGGCTCGCCTCCTGGAAAGAGACGGGCTTGTCGTGGGGTAAAAAAGGAGAGCTGACCGGACTCCAAACATGCGTCCAAACCCTGGTGGACAAGAAGCTCAAACTTGTCGTAGTCCAGGTTATGCTCATCCGCCGGATTCTCCTGTGTCAACAACGGGCCTTCAACCTGTGGGAGTTCGACCCGTCGCGGCACCAAACTCTGAGCAGGCTCTTCGACACGACGTACGAAGATGCCTGGAAGGTGCTTTTCAAGGGCGCCGAGGCGCCCGCATCCGCTACCGAGGATCGCGGATTCAGCACGCAGTGTCACGCTCGCGCGGCAAGCTGTTTTTACCTTTTACATGGTATTTAGTTTTTCATAGTTTGACTCCATGCGGGATCTAAGCTCTCTTACCTTTGGCAGGATTGGCAGGAGACGTCCAGACAGATCAACTGTCCGGCTCCTTTGCCCGAAGGCCCAGCGGACGCTCGTTTGGCGAAGCTGCTGGTTCCGGCACCCTATGTGGCGTCGGAGAAGAAGGCCAAGAAGAAGGCCACGGGGACTCGAAAGAGTGCCTGGTGCCAGGAGGTGTCGGATTCATCATCCGACGACTCCAAGGCGCACTCCCCCCATGAAGACGAGGAGGAGGAAGAAGAGACCTCTCCCCCTCCAGCGGGGGGAGGGAAGAAAAGGAAGGCCGCCCCAACTGGGGAGGCCGAAGGGTCCAAGAAGGGGAAGACCCCTCCTCCGGACTACTCCACCAACACCGACGACGGCGAAGAGGAGTGGTCGCACAGGGCCAAGCCCCTGGCGAGATCGTAAGTATCCGGATACCAGAGTGATTCATAGTATTCCCCCATTGCACAGATTTTCCTTACGCCGAACATGTTTATGCAGTCCACCCAAAGACCGGCTTGATGTGTCGTCGAGCGATTCCCTGGATTCGTCGGATGTAAATTCTCTTCCGACGGCTACCTCCCCCCATCCTACGGATGATGCCGAGGCGGCGTCCCAACAGGTTTCGAGCCAGGAGGAGGTGGTCCTGGAGGCGCCGCAAGGCGACCTCCCGGACTCCAGGCGTGAAGGGGATATAACCCCCAAGGGTTCCAAGTCCGCTTTGAGCCGGACACCGCGCCGGAACCTTCAACAGTTCCGGACTCCGGTTGGCATCCTCCTTCCAAGAGGAGCAAGCCTACCGAGCCGGTGACCTCTGTCCAACCGGAGGCACCAGACAATTTGCTGGAGGTGCTTAACGACGCCTCCATCGACGAGGAGCACCGCACTATTATGAGTGCGCTGATCCAGAAGGTTCAGTCCGCCAAGAGCGGATTGACTGAAGCCTGTGCCAGCCTTCTAACAGGCTTCGAGGTAAGTAAAGAATATGTAAAAATATTACCGCATAGACAGTAGCCCCTGATGCTCTATTCGGCGTTCGGAAAGAAAAGCCGAATAGAGGATCTAATAACGTTCGCAGGAGTCTAACAAAAGTAAGTCAATATGCGTATGCAGGCTTCGCTGCTAGCATCCACCGCACTGACTGTGGACGTGGGCACGCTGAAGCAGAACCTCGAGCGGTCCGAGAACGAGCTCGGCCATGCCAAGAGGCAACTCGAGGAGACAAAAGGTAAGAAATACCTTATTGAAATATGTGAAAGGTGCAATCGCAAAAAGTGACAGGATTAACGCGGCTATTGTAGGGGCCACAACTGAGGTGGCGACCCTTAAGCAAGCGCTGTCCGAGGCCGAGAAGAGGGCGGCCACGGAGCGCACCGAGCGGGAGAAGCATGAGACGCAGGTTGGCCAGGTGCGGCAAGAGCTCCAGGCTCTCATGAAAAAACATGAGAGTTTGGAGCTTGACTCGAAGACGCGAGAGTCTGAGCTCGCGACGGCCATTGAAGATGCCAAGTCTGCCAAGGCCGAAGCCCAGAAGGCCCTCCAGGAGGTTGAGGCAATAAAAAGGATAGCGGCGGGTAAGGCATTCTTTATGCAAAGCAAGTACGTAAAAGTGAATTACTTGTTATTTACCCGAATCTGGAGCTCTCCAGGAGCATTCGCAGACTTGCCCCATAGTGTGTTGGATGCCGCCACCTTCTATCGAGCCGAGGAGGGGAGCTCGACGGAGAAGGTGTTCTGGTCTCAGTATGCTGAGGCCGAACACCCGGTGCCCTTAAGCGACCAGCTGAAGCAGCTGGTCGAGCTCCATAAGGTGGCCGAACAGGCCATGAAGGGCCTCATAGTCCGGTTATGGCCTGGAGAGGCCATGCCTGGGAGCTACTTCGGGCTGGTGAGGTGGCTGGTGGAGGCCTGTCCAAGGCTCAAAGTCATCAAGTGCTCTGTATGCATCGAGGGTTCCCGTAGGGGGCTTGCCTGTGCGAAGGTGCACTGGGCAAGCTAGATGCTGAGAAGCTTGTGAAGGACGGGCCACCGCCGGGCAAGGAGCATCGCAAGCCCGAGATGTATTGTGAGGGCGTTTTGAAGGGTGCCCGCCTTGTGGCGGATGAATGTTCCATGGATGTAATTTTTCAGTAAACTCGCTCGTTTTGTCCTGTGTGCTGAAAACTTGTTCATGTGCGCTAAGCAATGCTTTTTGAATTTAAAATATTACCTTCTGTGCGACCGTTTATCAAATTTGAGAGATGGCAAGTCATCGGCTTCTGCCCCCATGGCACGAGCGCTGGGGTGTTCGGGATAAACATGAGCGTTCTTTTTCCCATTCTTGGGTCCTTCAAGGGAGGCGCTCAACACAACGAACAAGGCAATCGGACTATAATGCTTGGACACTCTCACTTAGCCATAGAATTCTATAATTTTAAATTTCGGCGAAGCCCCTAGTGTTCGGAAGACCGAGTTCAGGGCGCTATCCACGCCTAGGCCGGACAAAGCCGACTCCTCGCTCTAAGCGGCATAAGTCTTTAGGGACTCGAAAACCTCTCGAACAGCGACCAGCTCTGGCCTCATCACGACGGTCAGTTTTAGCTTTCTCTACTGAGGTGCTTAGCCCAGCTCAACTGGGGCACAATCACAACAGTTCTCCTAGTGCTACCTTAGCCGATATAACGGAACGTAAGGTACCAAAACATAGGAGCCGGGCAAACCCAACTATTAACCCAAGACATGATTCGGAGCCGATGCATATAATGCTATAAGTTCGGGGTGCCGCACTTGTGAAAGTGTTCGGACTTCTCACACCATATTGTGGGGTACTTAAGCCCCTGGCGTATTGGCCGTACCAAAGTGTACGGGTGCAACATGTCATTAATGAACATATATTCGTAAAAAAAGTAATGCAATAATAGACGGAAGCTATGCATTGTTTATTTAAAAAAGCTGCAATCAAAGCAAAACGATACAAATACTGTAATAAGCAAAAGATGGGACTATTTAACATGTCCTTTACAGGGGCAAGCTGCGGAATGTTATGTGAAACATGTATACTGCTCGTTATGGAGACCACCTTAGAGTTCCATAGTGCGGCGTAGTTTTCTGCTTCCCTAGTTGTATCGTTTGTGCGGAAATTGTACTGCCGGACAAGCCTTCCGAAGAATGGAGTCCTGAAAATAAGAGAAAATTAAGAAATCGGCAGCCCCTAGTGCGGGTTAAGCCGCGTTTTGGGCGTGCCGTGATGGTGCCCCTCCCCTTTTGCCCATGGTATGTCCAGAGCATAGTTATGTACGCGCAACACTGGTTTCGCAAGTTCGCGAGGGCTGGGGTTGGGGCCGCATTGCTAAGCTTGCTCGGAACGTGCCCGGCGATCTTGTTGTAGGTTACTCCGGGCGCCCTTGACGGTGTCCAGACGTTTAATGGCCGGACTGGAGAATTGCCTTGAGAGGCTGCTTTGTACTTCCGCTGCGATAGCCGCCGTATGCTCCTCCGTTCGGAGAGAGCGTCCGGTGTTTCCATTGACCGTGATGACTCCTCGAGGGCCTGGCATCTTGAGCTTGAGGTATGCGTAGTGCGGCACCGCATTGAACTTGGCAAATGCGGTTCGCCCGAGCAGTGCGTGATAGCCACTGCGGAATGGGACTATGTCGAAGATTAACTCCTCGCTTCGGAAATTATCCGGAGATCCGAAGACCACTTCAAGTGTAACTGAGCCTATACAGTTGGCCTCTACACCTGGTATGACGCCTTTAAAGGTCGTTTTAGTGGGTTTAATCCTTGAGGGATCGATGCCCATTTTCCGCACTGTATCCTGGTAAAGCAGGTTTAGGCTGCTGCCGCCGTCCATAAGGACTCTAGTGAGGTGAAATCCGTCAATAATTGGGTCTAGAACCAATGCGGTGAATCCGCCATGACGGGTGCTAGTGGGGTGGTCCCTTCGATCAAAAGTGATCGGGCAGGAAGACCATGGGTTGAACTTTGGGGCGACTGGCTCCATCGCGTATACGTCCCTTAGCGCACGCTTCCGCTCCCTCTTGGGGACGTGGGTTGCGTATATCATGTTCACCGTCCGCACTTGTGGGGGAAAACCTTTCTGTCCACTGTTGTTCGGCGCCCGGGGCTCCTCCTCTTCATTGCTATGCAGCCCCTTGTCTCTGCTTTCGGCATTTAACTTGCCCGCCTGCTTGAACACCCAACAATCCCTGTTGGTGTGATTGGCTGGTTTTTGGGGGTGCCATGTATCTGGCATGAGCGGTCGAGTATTTGGTCCAAACTGGACGGGCCCGGAGTATTTCTTTTGAATGGATTTTTCCGCTAACCGGGTTTAGAGCCTCTGAATCTGGCATTAACTGTCGTATCCTCAGCATTGTCGCCGTTAATGCAGCGCTTTTGCTTGTTGCGATGCGACCTGTCACTGCTGTCCTTGGTATCTGAATTACCAGGGCTCTTGGTCATGTTATTTCTGCGAGCTAGTCAGCTGTCTTCTCCCGCGCAAAAGCGGGTCATAAATGTCATGAGGGCCGCCATAGATTTTGGTTTTTCCTGTCCTAGGTGCCGTGCAAGCCACTCGTCGCGGATGTTGTGCTTGAAGGCTGCTAGGGCCTCTGCGTCCGGACAGTCGACGATTTGATTTTTCTTGGTTAGGAACCGTGTCCAGAATTGTCTGGCCGATTCCTCTGGCTGCTGAATTATGTGGCTAAGGTCATCGGCGTCTGGTGGTCGCACATAAGTGCCCTGGAAATTGTCGAGGAATGCGGCTTCCAGGTCCTCCCAGCAACCAATTGATTCTGCTGGCAAGCTGTTAAGCCAATGCCGAGCTGGTCCTTTAAGCTTGTGTGGGAGGTATTTGATGGCGTGTAGGTCATCACCGCGGGCCATGTGGATATGAAGGAGATAGTCCTTGATCCATTCTGCGGGATCTGTTGTGCCATCATATGATTCGATGTTCACGGGTTTGAAACCCTCAGGGATTTGATGATCCATTACTTCATCTGTGAAGCATAGTGGGTGTGCGGCGCCTCTGTATTGGGCTATATCACGACGCAGCTCAAATGAGCTTTGTCTACTGTGTTCGGCCCGGCCGGATTGACTGTATCCGGAGTGACGATCACCGTCTCGTGCCGTGGGGCGCCCACGCGATCCGTAGATCGATCTTGTTTGCCTTGCCTTGTCCTCCAATATATCTTGTAGGTCTGGCGCATTTTCCCATGCCTTGATATTTTTTGAGCGGCGCCGGGGTGCGGCTTGATTGGAGGGCCGAGAGGCTTCTCTGTCACGGCCACGGGGTGGCCGATCGGCCGCATCATGCGCTAGTGATGTAGGTTTAGGTGCTTCCTCCTCTAGTCGGGGTAGCAACCTGCGCTTTGGGTAGCTCTTGGAGGGGCGTTCGAGTTCATACTCTTCGGCCGCAAGGACTTCAGTCCATCTGTCGGCTAGCAAATCTTGATCAGCTCTAAGCTGTTGCTGATTTTTCTTGAGGCTGCTCGCCGTGGCCATAAGCCTGCATTTGAAACGCTCTTGTTCGACGGGATCCTCCGGCACGACAAATTCGTCGTCGTCGAGGCTTGCCTCGTCTTCGAAGGGAGGCATATAATTATCATCCTCGACCTCTCTGTCTGCCGCTCTCTCATGAGGGCTGGCTTCTCCATCCTCCTGTGCTGAATCTTGCTGGAGGTGGTTGTCTTCGGCACTGCCCGGGGTGTTATTATCTCTTGTGCCGGAATCACCATTTTTGCTTTGGTGGTATTTAGAGCGGCGCCGCTGACGCCGACGCTTAGGCTGCTTCTTGGAGGGGTCATCCTCCGCTGTTCCATCGCCATTGCCTTCTTTTGGGGTGTCCACCATGTATATATCATACGACGAGGTGGCTTTCCAGTGCCCTATAGGCGCTGGTTCTTGATCATCTCCTGCATCGGCGTACATACCGTTGATGTCTTCGGAGTCGAAGTCGAGCATGTCGGTTAAATCATCGACAGTGGCTACGAAGTGGGTGGTGGGTGGGCTTTGAATTTCTTCATCATCCGCATCCCAACCTTGCTGACCATAGCCCAGCCAGGGCTCTCCTAAAGAGAGAGACTTTAGTGAATTCAGAATATCGCCGAAGGGCGAGTGCTGGAAGATGTCCGCGGCGGTGAACTCCATGATCGGCGCCCAATCGGGTTCGATCGGTAGGGGCGCGGAGGGCTTGGAGTCTGGAGAGGAGTCCAGCTCCTTGGAGTCATGGGCTTCGCAGAGAATAGGGCTGGTGTTCGGCTCGATCGCCGTAGAGATTGCAGCCCCCGAGGCGGTGTCCAACCACCCATCCTCGATTGGCGCAGTTGGCTCCGAATTAAGGGTCGGAGCTGATGTGGGTGCGGCCTCCAGGGCACTGTTCGGTGGCAGAGCTAGATCATGCCCATCGTGATAGTGCGGCGCTCTCGGCTGTGGCTCGAATCCGACGAAGATCAAGTCTCCGCGGAGGTCTGCTGTGTAGTTTAAACTTCCAAATCTGACCTGACGGCCAGGGGCTTAGCTTTCGATCTACTCCAGATGGCCAAGCGAATTGGCCCGCAGTGCAAAGCCGCCAAATATGAAGATCTGTTCGGGGAGAAAAGTCTCACCCTGGATCGCATCATCGTTCATGATCGGAGAAGCCATCGGGCCTAAAAGTGACGACACAGAGGAACTCTCAATGAAAGCACCAATGCCGGTGTCAAAACCGGCGGATCTCGGATAGGGGGTCCCGAACTGTGCGTCTAGGCGGATGGTAATAGGAGGCAGGGGACACAATGTTTTACCCAGGTTCGGGCCCTCTTGGTGGAGGTAAAACCCTATGTCCTGCTTGATTAATATTGATGATATGGGTAGTACAAGAGTAGATCTACCACGAGATCAGAGAGGCTAAACCCTAGAAGCTAGCCTATGGTATGATTGTTGTTCGCCCTACGGACTAAAACCCTCCGGTTTATATAGACACCGGAGAGGGCTAGAGTTACACAGAGTCGGTTACAATGGTAGGAGATCTACATATCCGTATCACCAAGCTTGCCTTCCACGCCAAGGAAAGTCCCTTCCGGACACGAGACGAAGTCTTCAATCTTGTATCTTCATAGTCCAGGAGTTCGGCTGAAGGTATAGTCCGGCTATCCGGACACCCCCTAATCCAGGACTCCCTCACTCTCCTTCAGGGGCAGGGGTAGGATGAAGCATCGGGGCTGCATGAGTAGCAAGAAGTGAGACCCACTCGGCAGGAGCACTGAGGGGGTTCACGGCCGAGACGCCTATGCTACTCGGGGGAGTAACCGGCGAAATAGGGGAGCTAGAGCTAACTAGGACATAAGGGGTAAATCCCAGTGAGGACGAAGTAGTGGTGGATCTAGTAGTGACTAAGGTAGCGGCTAAAGCAATACGGGCACGAGTCAGCTCTCGAGCCAGCTCGTGTATCATCAGATAGCTAGCAGTGATATAGCGAGCAAGATGGCTAGCAACACTATCAGACTCCAAGTCAACGAGAGGAAAACGGACATGACCATTGTCGTGCAGAGATGGGTAATAATAGAAACCTGGGTGGTGCTGCATTTGAACCTCGGTATAACGAAGCTCGAAAAGGACCTCAAATGCGGCAAACTGGACAGCCTGAGAAGCGGTGGAGGCATAACCGCTCTGAGAAGTGCGAGTGTAAGAGCCGGAATCGGAACTGGTGCGCAGAGTAACCACTGCGTGATACTCATACACTGAGTCTGCTAGACGCTCCCGGTACACACGGTAGACTGGTTCATCTCCGTGAGGGTACAGCCGACGCCACACGTTGCAGAGAAGGTGCGGGTGACGTGTACGGCATCAGCTGCAACTGGCACGGATACGGCACCGGAGCCATCTACACTCACAACCATTAGCAGGTTAGCATAACAATAATAATCAAATGACTAGAATGCAACAACCAGCTATGACTACTACCAGCACTCAAATTTACTCGCGCCTAGCGTCCAGTTAACACGTCGTAGTCTAGCATGGCCTACAGTCAGCGCGGCTCTGATACCAATTGTTGTGGCACCCCGGCTCAGAGCGACCGGTTTACCCTGCATTGCCAGCCCAGAGACAATGTCTTCTGGCAACACACAACATATTGGTATAGAAAACAACCGCTTTATTGATGCTAGCGGAACAGAGTTCATATTACAATAGCGGTCGAGGCCAAGCAGCACACTCAGTGCGGCTGACCAATATGTACATTATTTAGTGAACATAAAGGGGCCTCGATCCGAACAACTACATGGCGGAAGAATAACATCGTAGCGGAAGCTCCATATCACAGGAGGACCGATGTGGACACGATCTAGACTCGAACAAGCTCCTTTCCAACAAGACTTTCCTGAAATCTGGCATGACACGCCAGGTCAGTACATTGAATGTACTTGCAAGCTCACAACAAGCATAATCATAATGACAAACAATATCATGATATTTAACCAATTAAAATGCAACACTATATGTCAACATGCTGTGATCATGCTTGAACGTCCCTTGGGACAACTTACCAACCGTGATCATCCTCAGATCACAAACACACCACCAATGTGGTAAAACACACCACCAACGTGGTCTTTATCAACATGACTTGTGATCCTTACGGCGATCACAACCACGACCAATATCTGGTCCCAAATTCCTCGATGGCCTTTCTGCCATCCTCGACAATGCAAAGTTTTACAGCTTAGTGTGCAATTTTTATTATTCGTTGACTCATGGTGGTACCTACTATGAGGTGTCCGTAACCGTGGACGTGGATATCGATAGATTATACACTCTGCAGAGGTAGCACACTGTACCCACACCACGGAACCCATGGCCTCGCACTCCCATTCGGGTGGACCAACGGCATTCCGACGAAACCCCTCCATTCCCACAGCACTCTCCCGGCCACTCCGACCCAAATCCCCAACGAGCTGGTCCTGGGTGGCCCCGTGTCTACCAAAGACACCCCGACCACCATCGTGCTCAAACTCCCACTCGGGGACACTCCCACTCGGGGACTCGGTACCATAATATCATCAACGAGCACACAAGATTATGTCTGCTTGCCGGGCCAGGGCAAACACGACATAACCTTCCCTAGATGGAGCCACCGACCAGAGGCTGTGTCAATGGACCGAATCAAGGCCCCCCATAAAGGCAAATGTGGTTGCACTGGAAAGAACTCGATTCAGTGGCACCATGACCCAGTCAACGGTGTATTCAAGTTGAGTTATTTTCAATTTCAACTTTAAACTAACAATGACCAGTGTAATAGCATGCCATGAAATGCAAAACAACACATGCATCCTAAAAAAATGACCGATGTCATCTTTACACCAAGCATAACCGTCAACAACTCATGTTACTCTACTAGCTCAAAATGACTCACAACTGAGCCAAAATATTTTGCAACAAGTTTCATTAATTTCTTACGCAAGAAAGCAACTCCGATAACTTTTTCATATGCATAACAAAAGATTTTACTATCAACAATTCTTACTTTCTTTATCAGTAAATTATGTTCAAACTTTTTGTAAAACAAGTACTGTGATTTAAAAGAATATTTAACAGAATATTTTCTAACAAATTTTTATCAATTTCGGGAAGGCAAAAAATATAGCTAAAATAACTACCATGCATAACCAAAATTATTACTAACATCACCTCAAATAAATCTTAACTTGCTTTATCCACTAAACTAGTTTCAACTATTCTGTAAATCAGGCATAACAACTATCCAACATTTAACAGAATACAAATAACTCAGTAATTATTTAAATGCATGGATTAATCATTTCATTCAAGTAAGAAAATCACAAATATTGAAATGGCATCATAAAAATGTTGGTGTGGCTTGCCTTAGTGCAGATGAGGTTCACAAGCCTCCTGGTGATCCTCAAGACAAGCCTCACCTTTTGAAAATAATTTTAAACACAAAAAGAAAATATCTAGAACACTTCTGAAATTCACCAGAAATTCTAAATAGCACAGAAAAATCTCATCTTTGGTGAGTTGTTAGATTTCCTTCCAAAGAACACAATGCAAAAAGAATCAATTCATTTGGACTTATGGTTAAAAAGTTATAACTGTTTTAAGTGTTCTGTAAATTCAAATGTATTTGAATAAAAGAAAAAGACTGGGGGGTGACGTCGAAGGCGTAAAGCCCAGGGGCGCAACCACTCATACCGCTTCGTGCGCGTACTGAGTGGCTGACTAGCGGGCCCCGCTAGTCAGGTGGGGGAAGAGGGGGAGAGAAATAGAGATGGCCGTGGCTTCGCCGGAGCTCTCGCCGGCGACGAGGGCTCTTTGGCCAAAACGAGAGGGAGGGATGGCAAGAGGAGGTTGAGGCGCACCTGCCCATACCCGTAGCGTGGCTAGGGGTGGTCGGACAGCGTTGAAATCTAGCTCGTGAGCGGCGACAGAACGAGGGGGTCGCCAGAGTTGAAGAAGATGGCGAGCAGGGGCCACTCCAGAGGCTCCAAGCGGGCGAGTCGACCTCACCGGAGAGAGGCGGAGGCCCTGGAGGGGTCGCCCAGGCCTAGGAGGGGCTGGAGATGCCGCGGCGACCAGAGGGGATCGTCGGCGAGCTCGAGCTTGGGGACGGCGGCCCGAGGCCTGCCCGGCCGGGCTACAGCTTCCTACTCGACCGTGGAGTGTGTGTGAGTGCTGGAGGATGCCCAAGGTGGTTGGGGAGGGGCTCTATATTTAGGCGAGCGGCGAGGGTGCTTCAAGCTCCGCTGGTGGACACCTGTCCACGGTGCCCGGTGATGAGTGACGTCGGTGAGAGGGGGAGAAGGCGACGGAGGTCACGCGGCCACTGTGGGCGAGCGGAGACGAGCACAGGATCAAGGGGTGACGACGAGCACAGTGTGCTCCGCACTATTGGGCTGGCCACACCTTGCCCGTGCTCGATGCGGCGAGCTCCGGTGTCGGCGAGTGCCAGGGCAGAGTTAAGGGTGTTGAGACAATGATGGTGGCGAGTTTTGGCAAGGTTTGGTAGGCGGGGGAAGCGAGCACGCGCGAATAGAGCGCTCGGCGGCTCCCAGAGCGTGTCGACACGCATGCCTGGCATCATGGACACGCGTGGTCACCATGCGAACTCTCTCCTCAGGCCAGCCTTCGTCCAAAAATCATGTCTGGCATGTTGTTCGCGGTGCTTTTGAAGTTTACCACGGTTTGGTTTGGATCCAGGTGCAGTAGAGAAAATTTTACAAGTCTGGTAAGTTTCTGGACAGTAACTTTGTGATGTTACTGTGGTCAAATGGCTGGGAGTTTGAAGTTGTGCTTTGGAGGCCAGCTTAGAGTTACTAAGGTAAATAATCACAAAAAAGTTCAGGTCAAAAGGAGTAAGTAAAATGGTAGTTGCTGTAGAAACCACCATTTTTGTCCAGATCAGAAAAGATTTTCTGTACCAAAAATATTCCAAAAAGTGATGAAATATTTTTGCTGAGGAAGGTGCCCTAGGGTCTCTAGAATATATGTGAATTATCTCAGAATTTTCCGAGCCATAAAAATTTGTGTTGCTTTGGAGCAAACTGATTTGGCTTAGGGTTTTAGAGAGAAAATGAATATTTTTCATTTAAGAAAAATATTCCAAAGATTATTTTGTGGTGGATCAGAAGTGAAATGATGGTTTGGGAGAGAAATGAACACTTGGGTGAAAGACAAGGATGCCCAAGTGTTTAAGTCCAAATGAAAAGATTCAAAAACTCTATGTTTCAAAAAAATTCAAATTAAAACTCAAACAAATAAGAGAGGTCAAAAACCAGGTAGTCACATTTGGGTTGAATACTCTACCCTCGAAAACTGTTGTGATCCCCTATACTTGTGGGTTATCACTATTCTCCTCCATCTTGTAGGCAAAATACTTGTCAGAGGTCTCATACCTTTTGACTCGGGAATTAGTCCGAAATACCAATTTCAGCTCTTGGAACATCTTATATGCTCCGTGGCATTCAAAACGTTTTTGTAGTCCCGGTTCTAAGCCGTAAAGCATGGTGCACTGAACTATCAAGTAGTCATCATACTGAGCTTGCCAAACGTTCATAACGTCTGCATCTGCTCCTGCAATAGGTCTGTCACCTAGCGGTGCATCAAGGACATAATTCTTCTGTGCAACAATGAGGATAATCCTCAGATCACGGAGCTAGTCCGCATCATTGCTATTAACATCTTTCAACATAGTTTTCTCTAGGAACGTATCATAAATATGACGGGGAAGCTATATACGAGCAATTGATCTACAACATAGATATGCAAATACTATTAGGACTAAGTTCATGATAAATTTAAGTTCAATTAATCATATTACTTAAGAAGTCCCACTTAGATATACATCCCTCTAATCATCTAACTGATCACGTGATCCATATCAAGTAAACCATGTCCGATCATCACATGAGATGGAGTAGTTTTCAATGGTGAACATCACTATGTTGATCATATCTACTATATGATTCACGCTCGACCTCTCGGTCTCAGTGTTCCGAGGTCATATCTGCATATGCTAGTCTCGTCAAGTTTAACCCGAGTATTCTGCGTGTGCAAAACTGGCTTGAACCCGTTGTATGTGAATGTAGATCTTATCAGACCTGATCATCACGTGGTGTCTCGACACGACGAACTGTCGCAATGGTGCATACTCAGGGAGAATACTTATACCTTGAAATTTAGTGAGAGATCATCTTATAATGCTACCGCCGTACTAAGCAAAAGAAGAAGCATAAAGGATAAACATCACATGCAATCATTATAAGTGATATGATATGTCCATCATCATCTTGTGCCTTTGATCTCCATCTCCAAAGCACCGTCATCATCACCATCGTCACTGGCTTGACACCTTGATTTCCATCGTAGCATCGTTGTCGTCTCGCCAACTATTTCTTCCACGGCCCTCGCTACCGCTTAGTGATAAAGTAAAGCAATTACATGGCGATTGCAATTCATACAATAAAGCGACAACCATATGGCTCCTGCTAGTTGCCGATAACTGTGTTACGAAACTGTCAGGACCCCGATTCCAAGTCACATCGATCTAGCCGGTAACACCTCATATCACTTTGCGGCCTCATGCACGGTATTCCCACGGGTGTCGCCTTACCATGTCCAGGGACCGTTTGCGCCTTTTGGCTCACGTATATGATAGTGTCGCTAGCATCCATATGACAGAGAACCCGGGCCGACATGGCTAGTCATGAACCCAAAGCGGCACTAACCTATGGGGACAGGCATACATGAATCACATAAAGCATGTCGGTCAGCAGCGTGTGAATCCGGGCTGTAGCACTGGGCTAACAGGACTCCGGCAACCCAGGCTGTAGCAGGCTAGGCAGGACTCCGGATGTCACCGCGTGACATTTCCCCGAAGGGACAGACACAGGAACGAAGTGAAACACATGTCGGCCAGTCAAGTGTGCTGAGCAGTAGTGCTGGGCTAGCAGGACTCCGGTGAACCGGGCTGTAGCGGACTACTATGGCTCATGGAAGCACTAGACTACATTTCCCCATAAGAGAGGCTGCCAAGGATAAACAACTAGATTGTCGGATCCCACACATACCAAGCATTTCAATCATACACACAATATGCTCGATATGTGTAAATACAACATGGCATCACAACATAAATCTACAACTCAAGTATTTATTCCTTAGGCTCCGAGGAGCGAGATATTACAAACATGGGTCTCATGACCCAACAATCAGAGCATACAAGTCAAAACACATACGGAAGCTTAACATGTCTGAGTACAGACATCTACAAATGAAAAAGGCTGAGAAGCCTGACTATCTACCAGATCCTGTCGAGGGCACAAGATCGTAGCTGAGGTATCAAGCTAAACATCAAAGTCCACACGGAACTACTAGCGAGACTGACATCTCTCTGCAAAACATAAAATAGGCAAACATGAGTACAAATGTACCCAGCAAGACTTACATCAGAACTAGCTACATATGCATCAGTATCAACAAAGGGGCGGTGGAGTTTGACTGCAGCAAGCTAGCTTTGACTCAGTGGCTAACCTGAACTACGACTGCAAGCAACTCTTTTGAGGTGGCGCACACGAGTCCACAAATTCACCATACCAATACACCACTATGGATCCGCTCTCGTCTCCCTACGAGAACACCATCCATAGCACTCACGCTTATCTTGCGCATTCTAGAGTATCCACTTTCACTTGTCTATGAACTATGCAAGGGGTCCAAGTTTCCATATCCGAGGAATCCGGCTATTCGAATAGATAATGATAACCCTGCAGGGGTGTACTTCTTCACACACACTCTCGCTACTTGCCACCATGTACACATCGTGTATCTCGGCAACCTTCAAGCGGAAGCCTGATGAGGGAGTCGGCCATGACCTGACTAACCACACAAGTCTCTAGTCCAGGTTTATCGCCTATTTGGGTTCCATCCGCAAGGAGATCCGGCCGGGGTGTCGCTCACGGCCCCAAACGATGTGTACAGGGTTCCCAAGCCCACCATCCGGGTGCCACTTGGTACACCGGGCCACTGTGCCTAGTCTGTCCCAAGCCCACCTGTACCGGGTGCCACTTGGTAGACTACTAACACTACCTACAAACACCAGAAACTAGTTGCAACTCCTGGACAGCGATCAAGTTGATTAATAAGTCGAGAGAGCTTGGAGCACCCGGAGCCCAATGTGTTGTAGTAACTGTTCATGGATCACAAACACAGAACTCAGTTCCCGAGGACGGTTTCAATGAGATAACCCACCATGTACTCCTACATGGCCTCTCACCGCTACCTTTACCAAATCGTGTTCACACACTTAGCTCTCAACAGCAGGACATGTTCACCACATTCCAATTCATTCCCGATGAATCAGACCCGACTCAACTCTAAGCAGTAGCAGGCATGACAACAAGCATGAATGAGTAGGCACATCAGGGCTCAAACAACTCCTACTCATGCTAGTGGGTTTCATCTATTTACTGTGGCAATGACAGGTCATGCAGAGGAAAGGGGTTCAACTATCGCAGCATGTAACATTGAATCGTTGTTGTCCTAATGCAGTAAAAAAGAGCACGAGCGAGAGAGTGGGATTGTATCGGAATGAACAAGGGGGTTTTGCTTGCCTGGCACTTCTGAAGATAGTATAGCTCTTCATCGGTGTCATCGATCATAGCGTCGGAACAGCGTCCACCAAGGCGGAACAAATACCGGCAACAGAGAAGGAAAACACAGTCAATGCAATGCGCAATATGATGCATGATCATGACATGTCAATATGCTGTGTTTTGAGCTAATGAAACTAGCAACATGTTAAATGGAGTTGGTTTGAACCCTAGGTTGAAATTCAAACTCCATATGTGAGGGTTTAAATGCCATTTATATGATTTGGCCTAAACAGCAGCCATAAGTTGTTCTGACATGCATGAAAATGGTACAGATGGATAGATTGGATTTTTATGATCATTTTTCATATATAACTTATTTCATTTGGAGTTACGGTTGAATTTCTATGAATTTTAGAAGTTTATACTAATTTCTGGAATTTTCTGAATTATTTTAAATCCAGAAAATGATTAACTGCGTCAGGGTGACGTCAGCATTTACCAAAGTCAAAACTGACCCATGGGGCCTACCTGTCATCGAGTCAATTAACTAACAGGGCTAATTAACCTAAACGAAACCTGTTAGTAGGGCTGGGCCCACTTGTCAGTGACCAGGGGTTAGTTAAGCATGTGATTAACCCTAAACTAATGAAGCCACGTCACCTAATTCGGGGTTAACCGCCGGTGACCGCAGCCGACGGCGGCGGCATGCCGGAGATGCTCGGGCTCGCACTACAGGCGGTGGTTTGCGGCGGGGTTTGGCTCTACACAAAGAACACGCTCGCGCGCTTCCAATGCAGCAAGCAGTGGTGGCTGGGGTGCACGGAAATGACGCCGACGGCGAGAAGCGGGGCGACCGGATTTCGGTCAATCTCGGTGTCGGCGTTGCGGTGCACTACAGGACATGCCAGTGGGTGGGTTAGCTTCTTGGGAGTTCCAGGAACGCGTTGAGGTGCTCAGGCATGAGCTCGGCTAGCGGTAGCCATGGCGGCGTCATGGCCGGCGACAGAAGCTTGCGGCCATGGCGGGAGGCAGCTAGGCATGGGAACAGAGGGGGCGAGCAAAGGAAGAAGATCAGGAGCTCACAGGGAAGTAGCATAGTAGGTCAGCGGGCTCGGGGACGCGCTGGTTGCCGCGAATCGATCGACAGCGGCCGTCGGGGCAGATGAGGAAGATGGCGACAGTGACGAGGCTGTAGGGCATCCACGGTCCCCAGCTTCAGCTCGGAGATGAAGTGCTCGACGACGGACCTTCCGAGCACGGTGGGTGGGCACATGGACGCCGGTGGGCGCGACATCGGCAAGCGGCGGCGACGAGCACGTTCGGCTGGGCAAGGGAGATAGAGCCAGGGGAGAGAGGACGGGACTGAGCGGTCTGGTTTGGGGACGTGCGTGGCGTCTCCAGGGTGTCCTGGGGAAGCGGCAAGCAGGAGCTGGCGGAGAGCGTGCGCGCGCGGGGCGACCACACACCCAGTCCTTCTGGCAGAGGAGGAAGATGACAAGGGGGTGGGGGCACTGGTGGGCTGGGCCACCAGGTGGGCTGCTGCTACAGGTAAGAAGCCCAGGTGAGTTTTGTTGTTCTGGTTTAATTTCTATTCTGTTTTCTGTTTTGATTTGAATCTTGCCACTGTTTGAAATTCCAACAGTTTCAAACCAGTGTCAAAAATCCTCTGAACAATTTTATGTTGCTAGATGGACTTTTCCAAAAGCACATAAAACATTTCAAAGTTATTTGAAAATATATTCTATATATTATGAATATAATTCCAAATTCAAATACAATAATGATTTAAATTCAGTGCCCAAAATATTCCTACAAATGTTCATTATTTTTGGTTTGGTGCAAAAGCCTTGCCAAAAATATTAAACAGTTAATAAGAACATTTTGAGAAACATTGAATGCAATTTTCCAGGGTTCTTTGCCCTTCTTGAATTAAAATTTGAGGCTTCCAAATTTCCTCAATTCAAGTTTCAAAAATTTAAACATGATGCAAGCAAGATGCAAACACTAGGCAGCACCAGAAACTAGGGATGTGACAACTCGCCCCCACTAAACAAGAATCTCATCCCGAGATTCAAGACGTGAGGTAAGAAGACAGAGGGGGCACAAGACCAACACAATCTTCGCGATCCAGGTTGCACCTCATAAGGTTGTTGATTCGTTGCATACGTTGATCTTGACATCCTCACTTTTGAGATCTTCATCCATGCGATGACGACAGAAAGAAACTCTACTAGGATTGATCTTCTCGAAGATCGAGCTATACAAGATCAACTCGCGGAATGAGATGTTGAAACATCTCGAGTTGAGACACAAAACACATGAAGAGGGATGGAAGAACAAACGACGAGGTTTGATTTGGTGGGCAACAATCCCACGCTTAGAGAGATGGTGGATGGTGTCAAGGTGGCGAGGGAATAATTGCCATGATCCCGTTACGGGGCACCTTGGAAAAGGTGACTCGTTGAACTGTTCCCTTAAGTGGCAAAAAGAATTACTTTTGATCCATAGATCATTGAAACTCTTCATACCAGCTTAAAGCAATTTACAATTGATCGTTTGAAATACCTCAAAGAAATGGCATACTCGGACTAGGATGGGTGATGTGGACTACCTTGTTGAAGACAACCCAATGGATGACTTTTGCTTATCACCAGAAATGGGTGGGACCCATGACAGGACCACTTTTGAAGATGATCCTGGACAGCAATTACCGAGAAGGGCAGCCCATGGGGAATTGACACAATGGCGGTGCAAGCTGGGAACAAAATGCAACTATTGGGAAAGTTCCAACCATCATATCTGCCTGAGATTCGGATCCGATTGGTGATAGGATACTTCAGACTCAGCATGTCTAAAAACAAAGTTTGCAACACAATTCGACGATACGACATTGCGAGATTCTCGGGAAATGAACTATGATAGTGAGCTCCAAAAATGAACTGGTTCTGCTACACACATGTGAACACGCTGTCTTAGACAAGCATGACCACATAGTAGTCTTATGATAAAATACTACCGAGTTCAGGTGGGAAACCATCATTGAGAGTAACGAAGTCATGTGTATGACCTAGGATTAGCACAACAGACTCCTTTTTCTTGAACAAATCAATCAGTGGCTTGGTGTGCTACAGAATTCGTATGGAACGAAGATGATCAGTCTAACAGACCACAGAATACTTTGCACGTGCATGGCTGACTTGGGATGATTCCAAAGGAAGCAAAAACAAACTATCTCGAATTCACGGCGGCAACTTACATCAGATACACATGAATTAGAGGAAGTTACTTCTCTCACCCAAACATATACCTGAGGGACGGGACTCGAAGGCATTGTTTACAAGTTTCCAACACTAGCTTAATGTTCAACATGAATCATGGAGAAGATAAAATGCTGCTGATGGGCTCAACAACAAGTCATCAAGGCTTCCATATAGATGGAATTCCACAATTTAGTGAACACGGTGTTAGCATTGGTCAGACCAAAAAATGTAATGGTGTATGCTCGAGGGATCAACCACGAGTAAGACAGCATTACGAATATCGTTGGTTCTGATTTGACTTGACGATAGCCCATACTCAAGTCAAAGTTTTGAGAAGACAATAGATCCAACAACTGATCACGAGGACCAATTGGTGAAGATATCATCTTTCTTCAACACACACACACACACACACAAACACAAAGATATCCCTTCAGAAAGAACCAAATTCGGCAAAGCTTTCTATCTTCCAACTCTCCAAGTTATTGTTTAGCTTAATCAAGTAGTCCGGGGGTATCCAACATAGATTCTTGGAGAAGGGGTGGTTTAGAGGAAAACCAACTTGATCACGAACTCAACATAGCGGTCAGGTGACAACCTGGTAACACTTCTGAGAAGATATTCGGAAAATCACGAACCACCGATATGTTACTAAGCTCGAGAACAATCTTGCTTTTCAGGGCAAGACGATGTGATCAAGAGAGTGATGGATTGACACAATCCTATCTCATTGATCGAGGAGTGCACCAGGGAAAAAACGGACTAGGTAGCACGATCAATCTTAGAATGATGATTCAATAACCAACACGCTAAGAATGAAATTATTGTCCATTAGCGACCAAGCAACGGAGTTGCTAGTAGTATTGATTTCACACATCATAGTTCACTTGTCGTCATTCCGGTTGCAACAACACGGGGACCGAGGAATGAAAAATGATGGCGATAAGTACCACTATATCAAGAGTTCATAGGATGGTGTGCAATTCCCATGATATTCTTGATATAAAGATGGTAATAGTCCAAGGTAGAACAGAACAAAAACCGGATTGGCATCTTGATCTGTGGAATACAACTACTTTGACCCAATCCTGGATATGGATGAGGTTCTGGAGTTTGTTTCTCCTTGCCATTCTGGAATAGAATGGCTTGACGGACCACAAGAATAATAAGGCATCAATGAGCACGAATGCACAACTACTCCTGACTATCAATTGATAGACGGGGGTCAGAATACAACTAAAGAGAGACAACTCAAAGGGGCATATATCTTTCTGAGTTGTGGATGCATAGATTTAGTATGTCAAACAAGTTCAACATATTTCTTCCAGAAAATCCATGCAGAAATGTAGGACTGGCAGCTTCACAATGCAAAGTGGAGAACTCATCAAGAGCACTCTGGTTGTGATCTTTTGGTTCAAAGAACTTTTGCCATAATGGTTCGTGGTATTGGAAGAACGATATACCACAGACCTTGGGGACTATCACAAAGGTTACTAATATCCTAAACGAACTAACAAACACTACCAACATGAAGCAAGTAGAGTGAATCTCGGGTTCAAGTACCCAGGAATAGAATACCTACTACTAAGTAGCATCACGGGATGCTTTTGGAAATGATGGCCAGATTCATCACACCGGGAACACAAAACATGGCTAAATTACTAGGTGACTCCCTAAGACACCTAGGGTCATAATAATAGCTCCAACATATATGTCGAGGCAATAGAGTACCTCAACTCACGGATTAGTGTGGTTGAACTGGCCCAAAGGGACATCGGGAACGGAAAGAAGGGATTTGCAAATGCATCAGATTGTTTAGAAACCTGAGATGACTCGGATAGCATAACGGTTGTAAATGCTCAAAATGATTTGAGACATCCTGCAAAAATGGTGGCATAACCACTCAACATCACAATATCAAGGTTCTGAGACCAATTATGAACATATGGAAGTAGTAGGAACTGAACTGAGGCTTAAATCCATCAATCCTATAAGTCTCTAGCATAGTAACTCGTCATCCTGATAGATAGATGAGAATGCCTAGTTCTTAATCCCCGTAGAAAGGAATAGGATGACCCAGATCAGAGGGCATGAGGTATAAGGAGTAAAAAGAGCCTTACGTTCCCTTCCACAATCAATTCCCTTATATGACTAAAGCATTTCTAGACTAAACTTCGACCAGTATGGCTTGGTAATCCTACAGGCAGTCAGGCTCTGATACCAACACTGTCAGGAACCTGATTCCAAGTCACATCAATCTAGCCGGTAACACCTCATATCACTTTGCGGCCTCACGCACGGTATTCCCACGGGTGTCGCCTTACCATGTCCCGGGACCGTTTGCGCCTTTTGGCTCACGTATATGATAGTGTCGCTAGCATCCATATGACAGAGAACCCAGACCGACATGGATAGTCGTGAACCCAAAGCGGCACTAACCTATGGGACAGGCATACATGAATCACATCGAGCATGTCGGTCAGCAGCGTGTGAATCCGGGCTGTAGCACTGGGCTAACAAGACTCCGGCAACCCGGGCTGTAGCAGGCTAGGCAGGACTCCGGATGTCATCGCGTGACATTTCCTCGAAGGGACAGACACAGGAACAAAGTGAAACACATGTCGGCCAGTCAAGTGTCCTGAGCAGTAGTGCTAGGCTAGCAGGACTCCGGTGAACCGGGCTGTAGCGGACTACTATGGCTCATGGAAGCACTAGACTACATTTCCCCATAAGAGAGGCTGCCAAGGATAAACAACTAGATTGTCGGATCCCACACATACCAAGCATTTCAATCATACACACAATATGCTCGATATGTGTAAATACAACATGGCATCACAACATAACTCTACAACTCAAGTATTTATTCCTTAGGCTCCGGGGAGCGAGATATTACAAACATGGGTCTCATGACCCAACAATCAGAGCATACAAGTCAAAACACATATGGAGGCTTAACATGTCTGAGTACAGACATCTACAAATGAAAAAGGCTGAGAAGCCTGACTATCTACCAGATCCTGTCGAGGGCACAAGATCGTAGCTGAGGTATCAAGCTAAACGTCGAAGTCCACACGGAACTACTAGCGAGACTGACGTCTCTTTGCAAAACATAAAATAGGCAAACGTGAGTACAAATGTACCCAGCAAGACTTACATCAGAACTAGCTACATATGCATCAGTATCAACAAAGGGGCGGTGGAGTTTGACTGCAGCAAGCCAGCTTTGACTCAGTGGCTAACCTAAACTACGACTGCAAGTAACTCTTTTGAGGTGGCGCACACGAGTCCACAAATTCACCATACCAATACACCACTATGGATCCGCTCCCGTCTCCCTACGAGAACGCCATCCATAGCACCCATGCTTATCTTGCGCATTCTAGAGTATCCACTTTCACTTGTCTATGAACTATGCAAGGGGTCCAAGTTTCCATATCCGAGGAATCCGGCTATTCAAATAGATAATGATAACCCTGCAGGGGTGTACTTCTTCACACAAGCTCTCGCTACTTACCACCATGTACACATCGTGTATCTCGGCAACCTTCAAGTGGAAGCCTGGTGAGGGAGTCGGCCATGACCTGACTAACCACACAAGTCTCTAGTCGAGGTTTATCACCTATTTGGGTTCCATCCGCAAGGAGATCCGACCGGGGTGTCGCTCACGGCCCCAAACGATGTGTACAGGGTTCCCAAGCCCACCATCCGGGTGCCACTTGGTACACCGGGCCACTGTGCCTAGTCTGTCCCAAGCTCACCTGTACCGGGTGCCACTTGGTAGACTACTAACACTACCTACAAACATCAGAAACTAGTTGCAACTCCTGGACAGAGATCAAGTTGATTAATAAGTCGAGAGAGCTTGGAGCGCCCGGAGCCCAATGTGTGGTAGTAACTGTTCATGGATCACAAACACAGAACTCAGTTCTTGAGGACGGTTTCAATGAGACAACCCACCATGTACTCCTACATGGCCTCTCACCGCTACCTTTACCAAATCATGTTCACACACTTAGCTCTCAACAGTAGGACATGTTCACCACATTCCAATTCATTCCCGATGAATCAGACCCGACTCAACTCTAAGCAGTAGCAGGCATGACAACAAGCATGAATGAGTAGGCACATCAGGGCTCAAACAACTCCTACTCATGCTAGTGGGTTTCATCTATTTACTGTGGCAATGACAGGTCATGCAGAGGAAAGGGGTTCAACTACCGCAGCATGTAACATTGAATCGTTGTTGTCCTAATGCAGTAAAAAATAGCACGAGCGAGAGAGTGGGATTGTATCGGAATGAACAAGGGGTTTTTGCTTGCCTGGCACTTCTGAAGATAGTATAGCTCTTCATCGGTGTCATCGATCATAGCGTCGGAACAGCGTCCACCGAGGCGGAACAAATACGGCAACAGAGAAGGAAAACACAGTCAATGCAATGCGCAATATGATGCATGATCATGACATGTCAATATGCTGTGTTTTGAGCTAATGCAACTAGCAACATGTTAAATGGAGTTGGTTTGAACCCTAGGTTGAAATTCAAACTCCATATGTGAGGGTTTAAATGCCATTTATATGATTTGGCCTAAACAGCAGCCATAAGTTGTTCTAACATGCATGAAAATGGTACAGATGGATAGATTGGATTTTTATGATCATTTTTCATATATAACTTATTTCATTTGGAGTTACGGTTGAATTTCTATGAATTTTAGAAGTTTATACTAATTTCTGGAATTTTCTGAATTATTTTAAATCCAGAAAATGATTAACTGCGTCAGGGTGACGTCAGCATTGACCAAAGTCAAAACTGACCCATGGGGCCTACCTGTCATCGAGTCAGTTAACTAACAGGGCTAATTAACCTAAACGAAACCTATTAGTAGGGCTGGGCCCACTTGTCAGTGACCAGGGGTTAGTTAAGCATGTGATTAACCCTAAACTAATGAAGCCACGTCACCTAATCCGGGATTAACCGCCGGTGACCGCAGCTGATGGCGGCGGCACGCCGGAGATGCTCGGGCTCGCGCTACAGGCGTTGGTTTGCGGCGGGGTTTGGCTCTACGCGAAGAGCACGCTCGCGCGCTTCCAACGCAGCAAGCAGCGGTGGCTGGGGTGCACGGAAACGGCGACGACGGCGAGAAGCGCGGCAGCCGGATTTTGGTCAAGCTCGGGGTCGGCGTTGCGGTGCACTACAGGACATGCCGGTGGGTGGGTTAGCTTCCTGGGAGTTCCAGGAATGCGTTGAGGTGCTCGGGCACGAGCTCGGCTAGTGGTAGACATGGCGGCGTCATGGCCGGCGGCAGAAGCTTGCGGCCATGGCGGGAGGCAGCTAGGCATGGGAACGGAGGGGCGAGCAAAGGAAGAAGATCAGGAGCTCACAGGGAAGTAGCATAGTAGGTCAGCGGGCTCGGGGACGCGCTGGTTGCCGCGAATCGATCGACGGCGGCCGTCGGGGCAGATGAGGAAGATGGCGACAGTGACGAGGCTGCAGGGCATCCACGGTCCCCAGCTTCAGCTCGGAGATGAAGTGCTCGACGGCGGACCTTCCGAGCACGGTGGGTGGGCACATGGACGTCGGTGGGCGCGACATCGGCAAGCGGCGGCGACGAGCTCGTTCGGCTGGGCGAGGGAGAGAGAGCCAGGGGAGAGAGGACGGAAGTGAGCAGTCTGGTTCGGGGACGTGCGTGGCGTCTCCAGGGCGTCCCGGGGAAGCGGCAAGCAGGAGCTGGCGGAGAGCGTGCACGCGCGGGGCGACCACGCGCCCAGTCCTTCTGGCAGAGGAGGAAGATGACAAGGGGGGCACTGGTGGGCTGGGCCACCAGGTGGGCTGCTGCTACAGGTAAGAAGCCCAGGTGAGTCTTGTTGTTCTGGTTTAATTTCTATTATGTTTTCTGTTTTGATTTGAATCTTGCCACTGTTTGAAATTCCAACAGTTTCAAACCAGTGCCAAAAATCCTCTGAACAATTTTATGTTGCTAGATGGACTTTTCCAAAAGCACATAAAACATTTCAAAGTTATTTGAAAATATATTCTATATATTATGAATATAATTCCAAATTCAAATACAATAATGATTTAAATTCAGTGCCCAAAATATTCCTACAAATGTTCATTATTTTTGGTTTGGTGCAAAAGCCTTGGCAAAAATATTAAACAGTTAATAAGAACATTTTGAGAAACATTGAATGCAATTTTCCAGGGTTCTTCGCCCTTCTTGAATTAAAATTTGAGGCTTCCAAATTTCCTCAATTCAAGTTTCAAAAATTTAAACATGATGCAAGCAAGATGCAAACACTAGGCAGCACCAGAAGCTAGGGATGTGACAGAAACATGATCATCTCATACAACAATTTATATAATCACATCTTGACCATATCACATCACAACATACCCTGCAAAAATAAGTTAGACGTCCTCTACTTTGTTGTTGCAAGTTTTACGTGGCTGCTACAGGCTTAGCAAAAACTGTTCTTACCTACGGCACAAAAACCACAATGTGGTATAGTGATTGCTTTTTGATCTACAGAAAGAACCCTGTTCATTGAATCCGATTCAACTAAAGTTGGAGAAACAGACAGCCGCCAGCCATTTGTGTGCAAAGCACGTCGGTATAACTAGTCTCATGAACGCGGTCATGTAATGTCGGTCCGGGCCGCTTCATCCAAGAATACCGCCGAATCAAGAAACAACTAGTAACGGCAAGCAATATCTATATACCCACGCCCACAACTCCTTTGTGTTCTACTCGTGCATATAACAACTACGCATAGACATGGCTCTGCTGCCACTGTTGGGGAACACAGTATTTCAAAAAAATTACCTACGATCATGCAAGATCTATCTAGGAGATGCATAGCAACGAGCGGGGAGAGTGTGTCTACGTACCCTCGTAGATCGAAAGTGGAAGCGTTTAGTAACGCGGTTGATGTAGTCGAACGTCTTCGCGATCCAACCGATCCAAGTACCAAATGTACGACACCTCCACGTTCAGCACACGTCCAGCTCGATGACGTCCCTCGGGCTCTCGATCCAGTTGAGGCCAAAGGAGAGTTCCGTCAGCATGACAGCGTGGCGACGGTGATGATGAAGTTACCGGCGCAGGGCTTCACGTAAGCACTACGACGATATGACCGAGGTGTGTAACTGTGGAGGAGGGCACCGCACACGGCTAAGACAAATCTTGGAGTGCCTTTGGGGTGCCCCTGCCCACGTATATAAAGGAGGGAGGAGGAGGAGGCCGGCCTAGGAGGGGCGCGCCTATAGGGGGAGTCCAACTAGGATTCTCAATCCTAGTTGGAGTCCCCTTCCCTTTCCAAGAAGGGAGAGAGGGAAGGAGTAGGAGAGGGAGAAGGAAAGAGAGGGGGGCGCCACCCCCTCCCTAGTCCAATTCAGACTTGCCATGGGGGGGTGTCGCCAACCCTTGAGGCCCTTCTCTCCTTTCCTGTATGGCCCATTAAGGCCCACTATTTCCCCCGGCGAATTGCCGTGACTCTTTGTAGTCCGAAAAATACCCGAATCACTCGGAACCATTCCGATGTTCGAATATAGCCTTCCAATATATCGATATTTACCTCTCGACCATTTCGAGACTCCTCATCATGTCCATGATATCATCCGGGACTCTTAACAACCTTAGGTCATCAAATCACATAGCTCATGATACAAATCGTCATCGAACATTAAGCGTGCGAACCCTACGGGTTCGAGAACTATGTAGACATGACCGAGACACATCTCCGGTCAATAACCAATAGCGGAACCTAGATGCTCATATTGGATCCTACATATTCTACGAAGATCTTTATCGGTGAAACCGCATAACAACAGACGTTGTTCCCTTTGTCATCGGTATGTTACTTGCCCGAGATTCGGTCGTCGGTATCATCATACCTAGTTCAATCTCGTTACCGACAAGTCTCTTTACTCATTCCGTAATGCATCATCCCGCAACTAACTCATTAGTCACATTGCTTGCAAGGCTCATAGTGATGTGCATTACCAAGAGGGCCCAGAGATACCTCTCCGATACACGGAGTGACAAATCCTAATCTCGATCTATGCCAACTCAACAAACACCATCGGAGACTCATGTAGAGAATCTTTATAATCACCCAGTTACGTTGTGACGTTTGATAGCACACAAGGTGTTCCTTCGGTATTCGGGAGTTCCATAATCTCAAAGTCAGAGGAACATTTATAAGTCATGATGAAAGCAATAGCAATAAAACTAAACAATCATTTATGCTAAGATAACAGATGGGTCTTGTCCATCACATCATTCTCTAATGATGTGATTCCGTTCATCAAATGACAACACATGTCTATGGTCAGGAAACTTAACCATCTTTGATTAACGAGCTAGTCAAGTAGAGGCTTACTAGGGACACTCTGTTTTGTCTATGTATTCACACATGTACTAAGTTTCCGGTTAATACAATTCTAGCATGAATAATAAAAATTTATCATGATATAAGGAAATACAAATAACAATATTGCCTCTAGGGCATATTTCCTTCAAAAGGCACTCTGCTCCGGAGAGATAAGATCATCAAGCAGAGGCCTAAGCCTATTCACCAAGCATTTTGATATAACCTTATATAGTACATTTCATAAGCTTATCGGTCTATAGTGAGTAAGTCTGGTGGGATTAGCAATTTTGGGGATGAGCACAATAGTGGTATCATTTACTCCTTCAGGCATGATACCAGTGGGAAAGAAATCCTTGACTGCAGCCACTATACTTTCTTTCAAAATGCCCAGTTGCGCTGAAAAAATCTGGCCGGAAAACCATCCGGTCCCGGTGCCTTGAGTGGCCCGATCTGAAACATAGCATTTGAAAATTCTTGGTCAGAAAAGGCAGCGGAAAGGCGGTCATTATCATCCTCTATGACTTTAGACTCAAACAATTCCAACACCGCCAAAGCATCAAGGTTAGGGTCAGCACTAAATATGGCTTTAAATTAATCATTTATCAAACCTCTCATAGCAGGAATGTCTGGGTGAACTATACCATCGTTATCGGTGATCTCACGAATCTTATTCTTTCGGGCTCGCCAAACAGCTTTACTCTGAAAGTACTTGGTATTTCTGTCCCCCTCCTTGAGCCAAGTAATTCTTGAACTCTGAAGCCACATCATCTCCTTCTTATAAAGGAGTTCGTTCATCCTATCAGTCACCTTCTGGATCTTTTCCGGATCAGCATTCATGTTCATGAGCTCCTCCAGTTGCGTACGAGATTTATTTAATTATCTCGTGATGTTGCCAAACTTCTTCTTTCCCCATGACCGAAGGGTTCTCATCATAGAATCAAGTCCATCTCGAAGCTTGCCAAGCTTGTCCACCACACCAAAAGATACCCATGCTTCTTTGATAATTTCTGGGAGGGTTAAGTCTCTCTCCCATAATATTTCATATTGCCTACATTTTGAGCCAAAATGTCAAGATTTCGCCTCCCCTGTGAGCAGTAAAGGTTGATGATTTGAACATGGTGAGACAAGGTGCCTCACCTCCGAACATGCAAAGACATTACGCCAGGAATTCGATGCCACAACCCTATCAAGGCGCACTTTCACATTTGCCTGGCCTCCCATTTTGTTATCGTAAGTGAAAGGAACTCCTGAAATGCCAAAGTCAATAAGACCGCATGTTTCCAAGGTGTCCCTAAAGGCGATCATTTGCACCTCCAGCCTGAGAGTAACCGATATATGCTCGAAATCCCACATTGCTTCATTGAAATCGCCAATAACTAGCCATGGCACATCAGATAATGTAGCAAGACCCTCCAATTTTGACCACATAATGTGCCTATTCTCCACTCACGGTTCACCGTAAACACACATTAATTTTCCAGTGTGGGTTGTCACTTGTAATTCTCACCAAGGCATCAATCTATCTATCATCAATACCAATGATTCATGCCAATAAAGGGCCAAAGCACCACTCATGCCCCTGCTATCAACACCCTCAAAGCCCCGAAGGCCAAGTCGACCTCTATTCCTTCTCATCTTCTCAGCTTGCTGCCTAGTTTCACACAAGAACACCAATTTGGGGGAATGCGGCTGTACCATAGACGCTAGATCATGAATTGTCCGGGAATTCCCCCCACCCCGACAATTCCAACTTATTAGATTCATTTTTCCCAGCGGTGTTCCTCGAAGGAACCCGCCGATGATGACAATATTTTTGCAGAGTTACTAGACTGAACCAATTTAGGCCTCTTCGGTTCTTGCTTTGGAGGAGGACTAGGAGGCACCAAACTGAAGCTTGTCAAAGGAGGTTGTGATGTTTTGTCAGCTGGAGTAGGGGAAGGATCAGATGTAGTCGTTCCCAGACCTGCACCCGTCCTCTTCCTGATAGGAACAGGTTCAGCACCATCAGCCACATTAGCCTTATCAGGATCATCGTCCATGTATTTCACAATTTCAGAACAGTCATTAGTTGGAGTAGCAATCATGGCGTCAATACACCATGCAGAAGAAGACCTCCGATGCGATCTGACACCTCCGTCGCCTCCACCGCCGCCAGAACCCCAAGGTCGGGTGGACGGACCAACCATCCCCTTGTTCAGCCCAAGGGGTGGCGCGAGGAGACCGCCGCGGGTCATGTGCCGGACAGATAGGGGGGACTCAACGACGACAGGGCCGTTGGAGTAGTGAAAACCCTAGTCGCCATGGCGACGGGTAGCGATACTCGACAGTAGCGATACGCGACGGGTGTGCTGGCCGGGAGTAGATAGTAATTTTCTTTAAAAAGGAACAAAAGCTATCTAGTAGATTTTTCTGTAAAAAAGAACAAAAGCCAGCTAGGCATTTTAAATGGCTAAAAATGAACATCCCCTGTGGTGCCAATGATAGATTTTGTAAGAGCATCGACCTATCCTATCTAGTCGATTTAAATGGGTAGGAAACATATATAATAAACATTTTCAAAATACCCCATCTAAAGAGAAGTATTAATTAAAGGTGAATCCTAAGCATAATTTGAAAAATTATTAACATTCAAGATAATAGCATATTTAAAATCTACACATTTTTCTGAGCGATTTTTATATATAACATGTTAAATTTGGTGTTAAGCTTTGAATGATATGAATATTTAAAAAGTATGTAAATCTACCAAAAAAAGAAGAGAAAACTAAATAGAGGGTAGTTCGGCCTAATTGAAAATTTGTGCAGTCCATCTGCTAGGCGACCCTTGGGCAAGGCAGCTCTATATTACGCCAACTGGAATTCGGAAAGAAAGAAAGCAGAAAAAGGGGAGTAGCGGAAATCGAACTCAAGTCTCCCGATCAGAAGAGCGTCGCTATGGAAGTCGGGCTCTTGTTCACTCATGGTCCATGAGCGGATAGTTGAACATGAACAAACAGAGACGACCAACGACTTAAAGAAAACCAAATTGTTTTTTCACTTATCGGTGGCACTGGATGTAAATCATGGAACCTTTAGGGGGAATTTCGCGACGGGCACGCAGAAGCACTAATTCATTTATTAATAGGTATTGATTAAAATGCGCAGAGCTCCTCCCATATTTTGAAAAACAAAAAACATGTGACAAGTTTTTTTTAGGGATACATGTGACAAGTAGAGCATCAAAAGGACGTGGCTTCGCTAATACTTATTTCTTTTATTTTGCTTTATTTTTCGTGTATTATACAAAGTTCATTGTGTGATTATATACAAAAATGTTCATGTATATTTAAGGAAAGTTCACCCTGTATTAAGAAAATGTTCAACGTATTTTTAAAAATGTTCACTGTGTATTTCAAAATTGTTCAGCGTATATCACAAAATGTTCAATGTGCCTTTGAATATTGTTCCGAGTATATTATAAATTGTTCAGCATATATCATGAAAATGCTCAATGTGTATTTAAATATTGGTCAACATATATAACAAACAACTTCAATGTGTATTTAAACATTATAAAGCGTAGATCACAAAAAAATGTTCAATGCTTATTTGAAAAATTGTTCGGTGTATATTAAAAAATTATATATATATATATATATATATATAAACAATCATATTTCAAAATTTTATTTGAATTTCCAAATTTATTAACAGTTCCAAAAATTATTCGCATTTTATATAATAAAAATATTTACGATTTTTCTAACAAACGTCTAGTATTTTTTTTGTTAATCTGACACTGTATTTAATTTTAAACTTACACTCTGCCTAAAAATGACATACACCCAACAATTCAAGTGGTAAGGAACACTAGGTCTCCAGTGTGTGGTTGTGAGTTTGATTCCCGAGAGCGCAGTTTTTTTTAGGGATTTTTCTGCTCGCTTTTTGGTGACACTTCATGGGCCGGCCCATTAGGATCGCCCCTACGCGAAAGCTCTGGCGTATGGTGCTCGCCAAAGGCGGCTACTACCAATCATCTGGCTGATGCCAGGATATTTTAAGCCGCCGCGCTAACCGTTTGATCAGTTCGACTGCACCGCTCGATCGTTCCTCTAAGCCCGTGGAATAGTCAACAGACGCACCACTCCCCTCACATCGCACAACTAGCCCTCCTCTCTGCTTTGATCTCACGGCACCGGGAGTCGCACCACGAGCGCTACGATGCATCACCGGAAAGCCGCCGGCGAGTGTTGCAATTGGAGCATGAGGAGCCGCCCGACGAGTATGAGTTGGAGCACCGGGACGAATGCCGCTTGCTTCTAGCTCCCCCCTTTTTTTTGGGGAACGCAGTATTTCAAAAAAATTCCAACGATCACGCAAGATCTATCTAGGAGGTGCATAGCAACGAGAGGGGAGAGTGTGTCTACGTACCCTCGTAGACCGAAAGCGGAAGCGTTTAGTAACGCGGTTGATGTAGTCTAACGTCTTCACGATCCAACCGATCCAAGTGCCAAACGTACGGCACCTCCGTGTTCAGCACACGTTCAGCTCGATGACGTCCCTCGAGCTCTTTATCCAGTTGAGGATGAGGGAGAGTTCCGTCAGCACGACGGCGTGGCGATGGTGATGATGAAGTTACCGGCGCAGGGCTTCGCCTAAGCTCTACGACGATATGACCGAGGTGTGTAACTATCGTGGAAGTGTCACGGCAGATGTCCTCATGGAAGGACTTAGTTGTGGAGCCATCGCGACGAGGTTAGCTTAGAGGGGATAAAACGGGACAAAGGACACGGGGAGTTTATACTGGTTCGGCCCCTTGTGGTGAAGGTAAAGGCCTACTCCACTTTGAGATGGTATTGCTAGGGTTTCGATTACCAGGGAGCAAACACGCTTGCCTGGCTTTCGATCTGATGTTTCTTGCCCTAAGCCGTTGCCGGGTCGTTGATACGTCTCCGTCGTATCTACTTTTCCAAACACTTTTGCCCTTATTTTGGACTCTAAGTTGCATGATTTGAATGGAACTAACCCGGACTGGCGCTGTTTTCGACAGAATTGCCATGGTGTTATTTTTGTGCAGAAATAAAAGTTCTCGGAATGACCTGAAAATCAACGGGGATTATTTTTGGAATATATAAAAAATACTGTAAGAAGAATCCACCTCAGGGGGCCCACACCCTGTCCACGAGGGTGGGGGCGCGCTTACCCCCCTGTCCGCGCCCCCTGGCTCATGGGCCCCCTGACGCTCCACCGAACTCAACTCCAACTCCATATATTCCTATTCGGGGAGAAAAAAACAGGGAGAAGGATTCATCGCGGGCTGATCTGGACTCCGTTCGGGGCCCCGGAGAAGGGAATCCGTCGCCATCGTCATCATCAACCTTCCTCCCATCACCAATTTCATGATGCTCACCGTCGTGCGTGAGTAATTCCATTGTATGCTTGCTGGACGGTGATGGGTTGGATGAGATTTATCATGTAATTGAGTTAGTTTTGTTAGGGTTTGATCCCTAGTATCCACTATGTTCTGAGATTGATGTTGCTATGACTTTGCTATGCTTAATGCTTGTCACTAGGGCCCGAGTGCCATGATTTCAGATCTGAACCTATTATGTTTTCATGAATATATGAGAGTTCTTGATCATATCTTGCAAGTCTATAGTCACCTATTATGTGTTATGATCCGTTAATCCCAAAGTGACAATAATCGGGATACTTACCGATGATGACCGTAGTTTGAGGAGTTCATGTATTCACTATGTGTTAATGCTTTGGTCTGGTACTCTATTAAAAGGAGGCCTTAATATTCCTTAGTTTCCAATAGGACCCCGCTGCCACAAGAGGGTAGGAAAAAAGATGCCATGCAAGTTCTTTTCCATAAAGCACGTATGACTATATTCGGAATACATGCCTACATTACATTGAGGAATTGGAGCTAGTTCTGTGTCACCCTATGATATAACTGTTGCATGATTGATCGCATCCGACATAATTCTCCATCACCGATCCAATGCCTACGAGCTTTTCATATATTGGTCTTCGCTTATTTACTTTTCCGTTGCTACTGTTACAATCACTATAAAACCAAAAATATTCCTTTTGCTACCGTTACCACTACTATCATATTACTTTGCTACTAAATACTTTGTTGCAGATATTAAGTTTCTAGGTGTGGTTGAATTGACAACTTAGCTACTACTACTTGAGAATATTCTTTGGCTCCCCTTGTGTCGAATCAATAAATTTGGGTTAAATACTCTACCCTCGAAAACTGTTGCGATCCCCTATACTTGTGGGTTATCAAGACTATTTTCTAGCGCCATTGCCGGGGAGCATTGTTGTATTCTTTGAGTCACTTGGGATATATATCTGCTAATCACTATGAAGAACTCGAAAGATCAAAGAACCAAGATTTTTCCCTCAACTACAAGGGGAGGTAAGGAACTGCCATCTAGCTCTGCACTTGATTCACCTTCTGTTTTGAGTAAACTTGCGACACCTACTCCTGCTATTCATTCTGATATGTCACATGTTATTGATGATGCCACTTTTGCTTTGCATGATACTTATGATGGAACTACTTCTATGCTTGATACTACTGTGCCACTAGGTGAATTTCTTGATGAACAACTTGCTAGGGCTAGAGAGAATGAAATTATTGAAACTGATAATATTGATGAAAGTGATGATGAAGATTCTCCCCTAGATATGAATTTCCTGTTGTCCCTGAAGGTTATGTTATGGATGAAGAAACTGCTAGAGACTTCTTAGCTTGCAATGATAGATCTGATATTAAGAAATTATTAGCTAAGCATAAAGAAAAGTCTTTGAATGCTAGAATAAAATATGGCACTGCTTTTGCTACTTCACCTATCTTTATTACTGATAAGGATTATGATTTCTCTGTCAATCCTGAGCTAATTACTTTGGTTGAATCTGATCCTTTTTATGGCTATGAATCTGAAACTGTTGTGGCACATCTTACTAAATTAAATGATATAGCCACCCTATTTACTCATGATGAGAAAACTCGCTGTTACTTTATCCTTAAGTTATTTCCGTTCTCATTAAAGGGTGATGCTAAAACATCATTTAATTCTCTTGGTCCTAGTTGTGTGCGTAGTCCCCAGGATATGATTATTACTTCTCTGCTAAATATTTCCCCGCTCATAAGAAACAAGCTGCTTTAAGGGAAATATATAATTTTGTGCAAATTGAAGAAGAGAGTCTCCCACAAGCTTGGGGGAGGCTTCTCCGATTACTTAATGCTTTGCCTAATCATCCTCTCAAGAAGAATGAAATACTTGATATCTTTTATAATGGACTAACCGATGCTTCCAGAGACTACCTGGATAGTTGTGCTGGTTGTGTTTTCAGGGAAATAACTGTTGACCAAGCTGAATTGTTATTGAATAATATGTTGACTAATGAAAATAATTGGTCACTTCCTGAACCAACTCCGAAAAAGGGGTATTCTATTTCTCAGTCCCGAAGATATGCAAGAGGCAAAGAAATCTATGAAAGAAAGAGGTATTAAAGCTGAAGATATTAAGAATTTACCACCTATTGAAGAAATACATGGTCTTGATAACCCAACACATGTAGTAAAGGTAAATTCTCTCTATAGATTTTATGAAGATGATATTCCTCATAATAATTCTGCTAGCCAATGCTTAGATGAGTTTGATAATTTTATTGTTAAATAAGAAAACTTCAATGCTTATGTTGGTAGACAATTGAAACAGAATATGCTGATATACTTGAACACTTGAGTGATTATATGTCTAGAGTTAAAGGTGAACTTAAACTTATTAGTAAACATGCTTCTATGGTTACCACTCAAGTAGAACAAGTACTTAAAGCTCATAATGATTTGCTCAATGAATTAAATACTAAGAAAAATGATAATGTTGTTAGAGTTATGACTAGAGGAGGTAAAATGACTCAGGAACCCTTGTATCCTAAGGGCCACCCTAAGAGAATTGAGCAAGATTCTCAGAGAACTAATGTTGATACACCTAGTCCTTCTAAGAGGAAGAAAAAGAAAAATGATAGGACTTTGCATGCTCCCAGTGAACCTATTGTTGACACACCTGAGAATCCCAATGATATTTCTATTTCTAATGCTGAAACACAATTTGGTAATGAACATGAACCTAGTGACAATGTTAATGATGATGTTCATGTCGATGCTCAACCTAGCAACGATAATGATGTAGAGATTGAACCTGCTGTTGATCTTGATAACCCACAATCAAAGAATCAACTTTATGATAAGAGAGACTTTGTTGCTAGGAAACACAGTAAAGAAAGAGAACCATGGGTTCAGAAACCCATGCCTTTTCCTCCTAAACCATCCAAGAAAAAGGTTGATGAGGATTTTGAGCGCTTTGCTGAAATGATTAGACCTATCTTTTTACGTATGCATTTGACTGATATGCTTAAAATGAATCCTTATGCTAAGTACATGAAAGATATTGTTACTAATAAAAGAAAGATACCGGAAGCTTAAATTTCCACCATGCTTGCTAATTACACTTTTAAGGGTGGAATACCAAAGAAACTAGGAGATCCAGGAGTACCGACTATACCATGCTCCATTAAAAGAAACTATGTTAAAACTGCTTTATGTGATCTTGGAGCCGATGTTAGTGTTATGCCTCTCTCTTTATATCGTAGACTTGATTTGAATAAGTTGACACCTACTAAAATATCTTTGCAAATGGCTGATAAATCAACTGCTATACATGTCGGTATTTGTGAGGATGTGCCTGTTGTGGTGGCAAACGTTACTATTTTAACGGACTTTGTTATTGTTGATATTCCCGAGGAAGATAGTATGTCGATTATCCTTGGTAGACCCTTTTCGAATACTGTAGGGGCTGTTATTGATTGTAACAAAGGCAATGTCACTTTTCATGTTAATGGTAATGAGCATACGGTACACTTTCCAAGGAAACAACCTCAAGTCCACAGTATAGATGCTATTGGAAAATTTTCAACAATCACTATTGGAGGTTTTGAATTTCCTCTTCCTACTGTCAAGAAGAAATATGATATACTTATTGTTGGGGGTGTGCATATCCCCGTAGAGGTAACCTAGTGTTATTCGAAATTTCTCCGGTTTCATGTTATTCGAAATGAGTTTGTTAACAAGACCTGGTCAACCTAGTTAGTGGATTCCTTTTGATGAGCTTGAGATGGATGAAGTTAGAAAACACAACCTTATGTACCCTCTTTTTACTTTCTATTATTTATATTAAATAAAGTAAAAATAGTATTTTCTATCTATTTTCTGAATTATCCATGCAATAAAAAATACCCCGAAAATAGAAGTTTTCCAAATGCCCTGAAAATGAAATCTGATGTTTTTCTAGAATATTTGAGAATATCTGGCACTGAGAACACATCAGGGGGAGCAACCACGTGCCCACGAGGGTGGAGGGTGCACCCACCCTCTGGGCGCGCCCCCTGCCTCGTGGACCCCACGTGGGTTCCCTCCACTTATCCTTGCACCCACACACTTCGTCTTTCTCTAGAAAAAATCACTAGCCAGCTCAAACCCGAGTTCTTGCTCATCTTGCTGCCATTTTCGATCACCTTGCTCAAAGCTCCTCTCACAAAACTACTTTGGGGGATTGTTCTTTGGTATGTGACTCCTCCAATGGTCCAATTAGTTTTTGTTCTAGTGCTTTATTTATTGCAAATTTTTGCTTCTTAGGTGACCTTGTTCTTGAGCTTGCATATCAAATTTATGTGGTCAAAAGTAGTTTTAATGCATGATATAGCCTCTAGGCACTTGTAGGAGTAGTTCCTATCAATCCTGTTGAGTTTGGTTCACTATTATTTTAAGTTACTAAAAATCTCAGAAATTTTCAGATAAAGATGAAGAGATTTTTGAGGGGCTCATCGAGCCAAAGCTCGAAGGATAAGCACAGTGAAGAGTACAAGAAGCCCAAGTATAATCTCCCTCGTACTATGGAGGTTCGGCCATGTGAATGGCCTTGTGATGAGTTCTTGAGAGAAGCTGGGATTCATGAAGATTTTTATCATTTGGCTGAGAATGCAGGCCTCACCGTCTTCCTCCACGACCAGCGTGAACAGTATCTCTTACTCACCAATATCTTTGTGCAAAATTTTCATTTCCATGCTAGGAGATCACCACCTTCGATGGAATTTTATTTATATGATGAGCATAAGGAGATGTCACTTTATGATTTTTGCCGGGTCTGTTTGATACCCTTTGAGGGCAGCATAGAGGAACCACATCGTAATGATGTGGAGGGATTTATTGATATGGTTGCTGTAGGGGAAACGAGAAAAGTTTCCGATGTGAGAATCACTAGCATACATTTTCCTGTTCTACGTTACTTCGCAATATTTGCTTGTAGATGCTTAATTGGTCATGGGAACTGTGGAAACCTTAGTGCCCCTGATATTGTTATTTTGCGCCATGCCTTGTTTCAGGATACTAGTTTCAGTTTCGGCGCTACTATTGCTAAACGATCAGATATGAACCGTACTAAGGGCCCCATCCTCGAAGGCATCTTTGCCTCGCGCCTTGCTGCACACTTTAATATACCTATCAGACATTATGAGAAAGAGGAAAAGTTGCTACCTCCTATTGTTCTAGATTATAAGAGTATGGTAGCACATGAGTTTATTGTTAAGGATTTGAAGAAGACACCCAAATATAAATTGATATTTAACAAAAAATATTGTGAGTTTAGTACCTTGCCTACGCCCTCTTTGTTCAACATATTTTCAGGCATGTACCTTGTTCTGCCGGAGGCCATTCATGCCTACTGGAGCCACCATCTGATCCTCACCGTCAGTCTGTTTATCAGTGGAATCCGGAGGAGATCGCCAACCAGTGGGAGCCTGAGGATCCTCCTCAGTACACCGGAGAGAGCAGCTTTGATCCTTGGGTATAGACCAACTTAGGCCAAAGTCCTAAGCTCGGGGGAGTACGTATCTCTCACCGACATTACATTCATGTTCACACACTCATGCCAGTTGTCGGTGCTCATACTTTTTCATTGTATCATCCATGCTAGTTTATTTTCCTTTTAACCTTTCTTCTTATGTGTTTGAAAAACCTTAAGAAAAACCAAAAAAAATACTTGTACCTTTTAACTAGTTTACTTTCCATGCCTATAGTAGTAATTAAAAGAAAACCCCAAAAGATTTCATGTTCTTCTTTTGCTTGTTGGGAGCTTTCCCGTGTAAATAGTTTTGTTTTATTTCTTTCATTTGGGGGTCGAGAGGAGAAGACCATAATGAAAATGTTGGGTGGCTCTTATATGCATTATTGTTGATCTAACAGAGAACCCATATTACCTTGTCTTCTCTCTTGAATTGAATGCTTGCAGACTCCGGCTTAGTCCAATGCATGTGCACTATTATTATTATCCACACTATTCGGTCGTGCAAGTGAAAGGCAATAATGACGATATATGCTGAACTAATTGAGATGAGAAAAGCTGGTATGAACTCGACCTCTCTTGTTTTTGTAAATATGATTAGTTCATCATTCCTGATTCAACCTATTATGAAAGAAACATGTTTGCAATGACAATTATAGATTGTAGTTGCTTATGCCATGCTTAATTAGCTAGGAGTTTATAATGGTTTACCTTGTGTGCCAACATGCTATTAAACTGATTATGATGTGGTATGATAGGGTGGTGTCCTCCTTTGAACGATTCGAGTGGCTTGACTTGGCACATGTTCACGCATGTAGTTGAAACAAAATCAACATAGCCTCTACGATATTTATGTTCATGGTGGATTATATCCTACTCATGCTTGCATTCGGTCTTGATTAATTTTAATGCATGTTCATGACTGTTGTCGCTCTCTAGCTGGTCGCTTCCCAGTATTTTTCTAGCCTTCACTTGTACTAAGCGGGAATACTGCTTGTGCATCCAATTCCATAAACCCCAAAGTTATTCCATATGAGTCCAACATACCTTCCTATTTACGGTATCTACCTGCTGTTCCAAGTAAATTTGTGTGTGCCAAACTCTAAACCTTCAAATAAACATTCTGTTTTGCATGCTCGAATAGCTCATGTATCAACTAGGGTTGTCTGTATCCTCCATGCTAGGCAGGTTCTTCTCAAGAGGAGTGGACTCCGCTCCTCATTCACGAGAAAATGGCTGGTCACCGGGATGCCCAGTCCCATGCTCAAATCAAATCAAAATAATTGCAAACAAAACTCCCCCAGGGTTGTTGTTAGTTGGAGGCACCCGTTGTTTTGGGAAAGCCATAGATTGATGCTTGTTGGTGGTGGGGGAGTATAAACTTTACCATTCTGCTTGGGAATCGCCTATAATGTGTGTAGCATGGGAGATATCGAGATCTCTCGGTTGTTATGTTGACAATGAAAGTATACATATCTATTTCAAAACCGAGCTCCGGCACCTCTACAAATCCCTGCTTCCCTGTGCGAAGGGCTTATCCATTTACTTTTATGTTGAGTCATCATCCTCTTATTAAAAATCACCAGTTTGAGAGCACCGCTGTCATTTGCATGTATTATTGTTAGTTTACATTGAGTATGACTTGACTGGATCTCTTTTACCATGAATTACAATGTCTAGTCAGTCCTTGATCTTTAAAGGTGCTCTGCATTTATGTTTTGTGGTCTCAGAAAGGGCTAGCAAGATACCATCTTGTTATATCATATTATGATTGTTTTGAGAAAGTGTTGTCATCCAAGATTTATTATTATTGCTCGCTAGTTGATTATGCCATTGATATGAGTAAACATGAGGCCTAAATGTTATTGTGAATATGGTTAGTTCATAATCTTTGCTGAAAACCTGAATGATGGCTTTACATATTTACAAAAACAAGAGCAAACAGAGTTTGTAAAAGTTTTTCTTTATCACTTTCAGTTTATCAACTGAATTGCTTGAGGACAAGCAAAGGTTTAAGCTTGGGGGAATTGATATGTCTCCGTCGTATTTACTTTTCCAAACACTTTTGCCCTTGTTTTGGACTCTAACTTGCATGATTTGAATGGAACTAACCCGGACTGACGCTGTTTTCAGCAGAATTGCCATGGTGTTATTTTTGTGTAGAAATAGAAGTTCTCGGAATGACCTGAAAATCAACGGAGATTATTTTTGGAATATATAAAAACACTGGAAGAAGAATCCACGTCAGGGGGCCCACACCCTGTCCACGAGGGTGGGGGCGCACCTACCCCCTGGGCGCGCCCCCTGCCTTGTGGGCCCCCTAACGCTCCATCGACCTCAACTCCAACTCCATATATTCGTGTTCGGGGAGAAAAAAATCAGGGAGAAGGATTCATTGCGTTTTACGATACGGAGCCGCTGCCAAGCCCTAAACTCTCTCGGGAGGGCTGATCTGAGTCCATTCGGGGCTCTGGAGAGGGGAATCCGTCGCCATCGTCATCATCAACCTTCCTCCATCACCAATTTCATGATGCTCACTGCCGTGCGTGAGTAATTCCATCGTAGGCTTGCTGGACGGTGATGGGTTGGATGAGATTTATCATGTAATTGAGTTAGTTTTGTTAGGGTTTGATCCCTAGTATCCACTATGTTCTGAGATTGATGTTGCTATGACTTTGCTATGCTTAATGCTTGTCACTAGGGCCCGAGTGCCATGATTTCAGATCTGAACCTACTATGTTTTCATGAATATAAGAGAGTTCTTGATCCTATCTTGCAAGTCTATAGTCACCTATTATGTGTTATGATCCGTTAACCCCGAAGTGACAATAATCAAGATACTTACCGGTGATGGCCGTAGTTTGAGGAGTTAATCTATTCACTATGTGTTAATGCTTTGGTCCGGTACTCTATTAAAAGGAGTCCTTAATATCCCTTAGTTTCCAATAGGACCCCGATGCCACAGGAGGGTAGGACAAAAGATGTCATGCAAGTTCTTTTCCATAAAGCACGTATGACTATATTTGGAATACATGCCTACATTACATTGACGAATTGGAGCTAGTTCTGTGTCACCCTATGTTATAACTGTTGCATGATTGATCGCACCCGACATAATTCTCCATCACCGATCCAATGCCTACGAGCTTTTCATATATCATTCTTCGCTTATTTACTTTTCCGCTGCTACTGTTATAATCACTATAAAACCAAAAATATTAGTTTTGCTACCATTACCACTACTATCATATTACTTTGCTACTAAATACTTTGCTGTAGATATTAAGTTTCCTGGTGTGGTTGAATTGACAACTCAGCTGCTAATACTTAAGAATATTCTTTGGCTCCCCTTGTGTTGAATAAATAAATTTGGGTTGAATACTCTACCCTCAAAAACTGTTGCGATCCCCTATACTTGTGGGTTATGAGTCATCCCCTTATATACATGGGTTGATGCCCTGCGGCCTACAGAGTCCCGGCCGGCTCATACAACGTGTTCGGCTCGGTGACGTATCTTACATGCCTTACATTACAAGTCTACTCATACATGGCGGTTTACACTTGTGGGCCTTAAGACGCCTCTGGACTTGGGCCTCTTACAAGCCTATCTATGAACAGCCATCTTAGTATACTCTTGGGCTTCATAATAGATGAACCGCCATAATGGTTGACCCGGCCCCTCCTGGGTGTGTCATACATGATCGTAATATCCCCAACATTAGGCCCTAGGTTGATTTGAACTTGTTCATGTCAATCTCGACACTTAGACAGATCCTTCTTCATCTGTTGTAAAACATTATAACCCGCCATGACGTCATCTTTAGAAATTTTGGCAACCCGCCATGACGTCATCTGCCATTAACTTCGCACATGACATAACATATCTTTAACGGATCTTTATCTTTAATGACCTTCCGAAAATCGAAGCGTTCAATCGGTTGGATAATCATCATTTGGCCTCCTCGTTTTTCACGCCCACCTGTCTACTCTTTCCCTTATAAATAGGGTCAAACCGCCCCTTTCTCATTCTCCTCTCTTCTCCTTCTCGTCTTCTTCTTCCTCTCGAAGCACTAGCCCGCATGACCTCCGCCGCCGTCAACCTTCGTCTTCTACCTCAACTCCGGCCGCTGCATCACCCTGAATCAGACTAGAACACTGCGACACTCCTCCGCTGTCTCATCAACACCAGTAAGTCTCCTTTTTTCCCGTAACAGATGTGTTCTTAGGGTTTCAGTGTTCATCACCGTTTCTTCCCTTTCTCCTTTCTAGATTGCGTAGCTTTAATCTGAAAATAATATAGGTCCTGTGCGGTAGCAGTTTTAGGGCCCGTTTTTGATATTAGAACATACCCTCATCGCGACAGATCTCCTCTGGGGCACCTCCACTTTTCTGCTGCCGCCTCTGTAGGTTTAGAATTTATTTCCTTTTTCTGAACAGTTGCAGATCCCAACTTATAGCTTTAATCTGTGAACCCTGTTTGTCCAATACTTAGTAGAATTTTATCCTTTGTTGGATTTTGAATACATGTATATGTCATGGCGGCTTAAATGTCCGGCTTATAATCAACCATATGTCATTAGTCCTCACTTAAGCCGCCATTCTGAATGTATACTGCAACTTTTAACTTGTGCTTTCACTAATTGATTTGAACCGGCAAATTACTTCCTCCTTTTAGGTTTTTCTTCTTTCACCATGCCGCCAAAGACAGTTTACACATGCAATTGGGTCCCCTCCATCATCACTGAAGGCACATTCAAAGACTTTGTCAAAGTCGGATACTTGCCCGCAAAGAGTGTTATGCATTATCGCATCCCTAAACTGGGCCAGGAAAGACCTCAGCCAAAGGATGGCGAAGTCATTGTATTCACAGATCACATGAACCAGGGCTTCTCACCGCCCAACTCTAATTTTTTCCAGGATGTTCTGCACTTATTCCAACTCCATCCTCAAGACATTGGACCCAATTCCGTGTCAAACATTTGTAACTTTCAAGTGTTCTGCGAAGTATATCTTCAAAAGGAGCCCAACACCGATCTCTTTAGAGAGTATTTCTATTTGAACCGCCAAGATTAGTTCACCAACGGACCCAGTTTAGAACTTGGCGGGATATCAATCCAACGCAGAAGAGACGCCATTTTCCCTGATGCACTCCTGCCGAGTCACCCGAAGGATTGGAATCAAACGTGGTTTTACTGCAAAGATACCTCTCCGGCTGGAGACAACCCACTGCCGGGTTACCGTGTCGAGCCCCTGGACTCAAAGCGCAATCTTCCTCAGAAGCTTACCACTGCTGAGTGGGCAAAAATTGCTCCTACCATTGCAAAGGTTACTGCTCTGCTAGGAAATGGCATAACTGGTGTTGACCTGGTCAGGTGCTGGGTTTCTTGGCGGATCATCCCTTTGAGTCGCCGCTCCAGTTTAATGTGCACTTACACTAGTGATGTAAAGGATGCACCGCGCCACAGCTCTGCAACATTAGCTGACGAGGCAGTAAACGAAATGGTTAAGTCCCTTCTGAATGAAGATCCAGAAGATTGCCTCAAAACGGGTTTGGCCCCTTTTTGCGAGCTTAACCCACCACCGGATGTGAGTCTCTGAACTTATTTACCTTTACCTCCTTATTCAAGCATTTTACTCAACCTTTGATAACTTGTACAGGCTAAGTCTGATTTTGGAAGAAAGCATATGATCATGAAGCTGCCAAGAAGGCCAGGGCTGCCAAGAAAGCCGCCAGGAAAACCGTCAAGAAGACCACCAAGAAGAAGAAGAAACCAAGCGCCTCTGATCTGCTTAAGCTGGATGACACCTCTGAGTCAGAGGTAGCCCTTGACTCTCTTGGCTTGTTTTTCAACCATCTTATTGATACTGACTATTATCAGTATGACACGGGAGCCAGCCAAGCAGCTGAAGAAGAGGTAACTATTATTTCCTCCAACTCAGAACCTTTGCCAAGACAGAAACTTCGGCGAGTAACTCAGAAAGTAAGGTTTTCACACCCCTTGGCTTATTTAGATCCTCACTTTCTTTTGAAACAAAATCAACACGAGAATCAACGTCAGACCCAGACCAGCGGAGGTGAAGAATTATCCTCCGGGTTACCAAACACTCCCCCTCCTCGAAAACACCAAAATGAGATTCTTTTTAACCTTAACTCTTTTATTTACTAGCAGGTCTCTTTCGCCAGCCACTCAATTCCTTTGACTCAAAATTGCAGGAGGTTTCTCTTTCTTCCTCTGGCGATTCATCTCAAACCCAGTTGTCGGCTTTTAAGACTGCCCCCGGGTAAAAATAATTATCTTTATCCCGCACCTTTATACCCTCACCATTATACTGATTTGTCCTAACTCTTTCAGTGGGCAAGCAAAGCCTAACAAGAGAGCAAAAGTTGTCCAAGCCAGTTGAAGACCCTAAAGTTGCTGAGCCGGACCAGCAAGCTTCTGCACCAGAAGCCTCTGAAAAACAATTAGAAGATCCTGCTTCGAACACTCAAGTTGAAATGCCTGAACTTCTTGTTGATCAAACCAACATTGATCCTGAACCGTCAAGCTCGCCTAAACCGCCAAAGACTTATGCTGATGACATTCTGATCACTAGCACTGGTTTTACGGAACCAAGGAATCCAACTGTGTTAGCCAGACATTCTGCCAAGCAAGAAGTCTTGGAGAGATAGAAAGTGAGGTTTGACATCTCCCACTATGCTCAATTCAGCAAGAAGTCTGGTTATCTCAATCAAGTACACTCCAGCCATGATTTGGAAATTGAGATGGTGAAATAGATGCACCAGAAGTATGAGGTATGTCATCTGGCTTACATAAGTTATGTATATCCTGCTAGCCCCCAAGTCTTCTAATTATGATAAGAATGAATAATCTGTAGACTTAGAAGAATCACAAGCTTCTGTCCTAGAATCCCTCCACGTCCGGTTTAAACTAAACCGGATGCTGAAATAGAGTAATTTTGCATTCGTAGTCCCCAAGGGCTGGTTTAATCAGTATGAATGAGCCGGTCCTATTTATCACTGTGTAAGAAAGTAGAGTTTAACTGCATAGCCCCCATGAGTTAGCTGAGACTGTTTATAGCACATCCGGCTCATCATTACGAAGACACAAGCAATATGCATTAGCCCCCAAGTGCCAAGTAGTGTTTATTGCAAAGTGCTTGGGACTTTATTTATAAGAGCCGTTTCTTTGAAAAATTGTTTCGACGGACATTAGCCCCTAAGTGCCAAGTGTTGTTTCTTGCAAAGGACTTGGGACTTATATTGTTGTAATACGCCATGAAATATGTTTGATAAATCTGTGTTGCATGCAGGCTGCTACTGCTGAATTGGAATCTCAACTGAACGATGCCAAGACCCGGCTGGCGGCTCAAGAAAATGAGACCCGGAAAGCTGAGTCGAAATTCTAGTTTAGTGTGGCTGAGTCAGAAAAGTTGAAAACCACCTTTAAGGCGGAGAAAAATACTTGGGTTGAAGAAAAGACCGCCTTAACGCAATGGGCCGAGAAAGCATAAGAAACTCTTCAGGAGGTGACCACTGAGCTCTCCGGCTTAAAACACCGTGTGTCTCAGATGGTTTCTGCTATCTTCGATGAGTCGCCTTGTTATTCATCCAAAGTGAGTACTTGTTGTCATAATGTAAGCCGCCATTTAACCAATCTGTAACTTACTCAGGTCCCAGGAGCAGCAAACTTAACCAAGACACACTCGTGAAGCTCAAGGCGTTCTATACTCTTGTCGAGCAATTCTATACCGGAGCTCAACGAACATTGGGTACCATCTCCCCGACAAATCAAGGACCCAATCTGTTAAGCGATGTGCTGAAGAAATTATCAATCTTGCCCACTAGGATTCAAGAGATAAAACGGTCGTGTGCGAGAGCCGGTGCTGTGACGGCCTTGAGCCATGCTAAGGCATGGGTACCAGAGTTAGACCCGGCTGATGTAGCCAGTGGATATCCAAGCCTGAAGGAGGACAGTACTTCTTTTCATCAACTGGACTTCGCTGCTTGTGTTAAAGCAATCCGTCCCCGTGTGACAGTCATTGCCGAAGAAACCAGCCTCTCCAAATATCAGCCGGCTTAGGACGCAGAGAATCAAAAGATGCATACGCCCGTGTACAAAGTGATGGACTTAATCTCGCCGATTCGTAAGCACACTTTCGCTCTTGAAATTGACCCATCCAATCTAATTGACGATGAAGCTAAATTCTTTGCCTTGCGTGGCTTTGATTGGTCCAAACCAAACTTCCAGACAGTGGAGGAGGAAGAAGAACCGACAAGGGATAAACCGGAGGCCTCCCATCGGCAAGGTCAAGAAGATTGAACCGCCAGGCGATTTAGAGACTTAATCTTTGGAAAAACACTTGATCTCCTTTTGGCTCATGGAGCCATGTAATAGGGTAGTTAAAACTTGTCTTTGTCGTGCCATCGTGCACATTTCTGTTGTGCGTAATACTGCTGGTCCACTGGTTTAAAAAATCATTCTGGGTATGATAGTCTTTGATTTATGCAAATTTGAATTATTGTTATTATCCTGCACACAAAGAAAACACAAGGGCCCTGGCGGCTTACCGCCGGGCGGGTCATGATACCCAATTAAAGCCGCTGGGGACGAATAGTCCATAACCAGAGCCGGTCTAACAACTAGTAAGTAAAACGACATACCTATAGTATATACTTAAACTGCCGGCTTATCAGCTTCGTGCAATTGAGAGGTGTTAGAGTTATACCTCCAACCATAGGATTCATCACGCTTTGGCGATTTAGAGTCTATCCTCGTGACAGGTTGTATAAACCCAAAGTATGCTTCAAATATGAGCCATAAACGGGGCAGCTGGGCCCGACTTACAAAAACCAGAAAACAACAAAAAAGCCAAACACAAATAAGAAATCAAAGAGATTCGAGGCTTTTGTAGGCTGCCAAGCCAGAGTGTCTTCTTTAATGAAACTAGCTGGAGCCACTCGATTGTTTGTGCTGCCGTGAGCCTGACTCACGGTGTGCCCAATCGACATTTGAATCCTGGATAAAGTATGGTCTTGCTCAAAGACTTATCAGGAGTACGCGAGTGTGACGCCCTTGATTCAATCATACACTAATCATACACGCAAATGTGTATGATCAAGATCAAGGACTCACAGGAAGATATCACAACACAACTCTAGACACAAATTAAAAAAATACAAGCTTTATATTACAAGCCAGGGGCCTTGAGGGCTCGAATACACAAGAGTCAGCAGAAGCAACAATATCTGAGTATAGGCATAAGTTAAACAAGCCTACCTTAAGAAGGCTAGCACAAAAGCATCTACAATCGAAAAGGCAAGGCCTCTTGCCTGGAGCCTCCTAACTACTCCAGGTCGTCAGCGGCCGTCACGTAGTAGTAGGCACCCTCGGGGTAGTTGTAATCATCAGTGGTGTCGTCTGGCTCCTCGGATCCGTCATCTGGTCGCAACAATCGGGTATGGGGGAAAAGAGGTAGCAAAGCAAGTGAGAGTACTCATCCAAAGTACTCGCAAGACTTACATCAGATCTAAACTAAGTATGCATCTGTATCAAACGAATGTGTTGTATGTGTGGACTAAACTGCAGAATGCCAGAAGAGAAGTGAAAGGCCTAGCCCATCGAAGACTAGCATCTTCAAGCATCTTACAGCATCTATAAGAGTACAGATCAACATAATGTAAAGTAGTAGTAGTAGTGTTATCAACCTTGGACAAAGATCCTTTCTCGACTCCCTGCGAGAAAGCAATCCCAGAGCCATACTATCTAGTTATCACCCCAAGTATCCAGTTCTAGTTGTATTGATCGGGATACAACTCCAAGTGTCCGTTACTGTAGGACAGTCTATCGATAGATGTTTTCTTCCCTGCAGGGGTGCACCAACTTACCCACCATGCTTGATGAATTCCGGCCGGACACACTTTCTTGGGTCATGCCCAGCCTCGACCAAACAATACACCGCAACCCGACCTAGGCTTAATAGAGAGTTCAGCACGCCGGACTAAACCTATGCCACCGGGGGTCATGGGCCATCGCCCCGGGAACTCCTGCACGTTGCGAACGCGACCGGTGAGCAGACCTAGCTACCTCCTTAAAAAGGCGGGTGCTTACGCAGTCCAACCTGGCTCGCGCCGTTTAGTCACTGACTTTTTAATAAGCTTCGGCTGATGCATACGATGCAGAACGCCCATACTATGCCCACATGATGGTTAGTGCTATCAGGCCGGAGGCCCCTCGGATCAAATATCCAAACCGTTAGTGTGTTGGTAGTGCGGTCATGAGCAGAGACTCACGAAAGATGTGACCCCGTCGCCCCGTCTCGAGTACTTGCGTCTAGGGCTAAGAATGCCCGGCCATGCCACGTAAGTATCTCGCAGGCACCTTCCGGGTCAACCGTACTCCACATCACTCGCAAATAAGCTCACGCGGGTACCCCTCAGGGCCGACCCGTCTTTAGTAACATGGTTCATTGTAAAGTCATAGTAACCATAGTAATTGTGTGTCTAACACCAAGGGAAACCCTGAGGAACCACCCTCGGTGGATTTCACTCGATGTAATCATCAAGGTGAACATAAGAGGAACCACCCTCGAGGTTCACACTTGAGGGGTTGCACAACAGAGTCGTATCGAAAGTGGTTAAGGAGGAAATCACCCTGGATGACCACAACTGAATAGCTACACTACAGAGATCTCATCAAGAGTGATGTATGAGGTGTCACCCTCGACACTCGATAGTAACTCTGCAGAGTCGTACAACTAGGGGGTGATGTGCGGTGTCGGGGCCTGGATGTCAATCACGTTGATTGAGTCATCGAACATAAAGCGGGGCAACAAGGAGAAGGTGGGGGTCACTGATGGATCACTAACCAACCTATACTAAGCGGTTTAGGATAAGCAGGTAGGTAACAATAAGCAGGTAACAAAAACAAGCTATGCATCAGAGTAGGATCATACAGAAAGCAGTAGCAGTTCTAATTCTAGCATGAGAGGGAAAGAAATGGGTGTTATCGGAATGCTCAAGGGGGGTTTGCTTGCCTGGAAGCTCTACGGAAAAGGAAGAAGTGTCGTGACCTAGTCGATCACAGGGGCGGCATCGGTCTCGACGTCTACCGGAGAGAAGAGGGGGAAGAAACAATAAATATAAAACAAACAAAGCATCACAAAGCATAACATGGCAATATGTTGTGACGGGTGTGACCTAACGTATGGCTACGCGATATAGGTAAAGGGGGAATTCAGCCGGGAATGTTTTCCCGATGCCGGACCCGTGTCAAACAGATGACCGGAGGGGAAAAGTCCCATGTTCATATAGTTAGAGGCATCTGATAGGTATGTGGGTAGCGTATTCGGGTTCGTCTCATTTTTCTGAGCAACTTTCATGTAGAAACTATTTTCATCCGAGTTACGGATCAATTTCTATGATTTTCTAAAGATTTAATCATTTTTTGGAATTATCTAAATTAACAGAAATGGAATTATGACGCCAGCATTACATCATTGTGATGTCAGTAGTCAACAGGACGACTGACCAGGTCAAACTGACTAGTGGGTCCCAACTGCCATAGACATAGGGGCTAACAGTGTTTTATTCTAACTAAGAAGAGTTAATTAGCTATTGGACCCCACCTGTCAGTGACTCATTAACTAACTAATTAATTTTAATTATAAAAAACGTTTTAATTAGAGGATTAAGCGGTGGGGCCTGCACGTCAGAGGCTGGGGGCTATCCAGTCAGCACAGTTGACTAGGTCAACTGGACAACAGGGGGCTTAGGCCCCACTGGCGGTGACCCAGGGGGTGGCCCCAGGTGTGCCAGCTCAGTGGAGCCGCTGGAGTAGCTCCGGCGAGCTCGCGCGCAGCGGATGAACGCTAGCGAGCGTCGGGATTCGTCTACGGGACACCAAATCAAGTGTTGTTTCTTGCGTTCGAACAAGGAGAGTGCCCCACGTCTATCTACGTCGTCGGAAGACGCGGGGATGGCCGGAAACAATGCCGGTGACGAGCGCGGCGGACGACAGTTCGGGCACAGACGGGGATCGCGCTACCGGGCTCCAAAACGACCGCAACTGGTCGCGTTCGAACGCGGGCTCGATGCCGCGTCGCGTGGTGTGGTCGGTTGGATTCGGGGCTGACCAGAAATGCGCCTGTGATGAGTGGAGGCGGCAGTGTTTTTCGGGCGATCGACGCAACGGCAGCAGCAGCGCTCAAGAGCGTGAACTAAAGGGCATGGGAGGTACTATGCAACACGGCGAGCGCGTTGGGCACCAGCATGTGACAAAATGGTCGACGGAGACACGCCGGCGACGTGCCCGGGCGGCGGTGCGGTCGGGAGCTGCGGAGCAAGTAGCTAGCGAGCGTGTGAGAGCGGCCAGAGAGATGGGGAAGGAAGAGGGGCACACCGAGCGGCACACACGGTGGACCTTGGAGGATTAGTAGCAGTAGCGGGCGTCGCTGGAGCCGGTGAAGAACGGCGGCAGTCGGAGATGGGGACGAAGGGGATCCGGTGCTGCAGCGCCTCCGAGCTCCAGCTGAGACCACCAGTCGAAGGAGTCGACCCCGGCGGAGCTCACTGACAGGGTCAGCAGGCGCGGGGCCGCCAGTGGCCGCGACAACGACGGAGGACGGCCGCGACCGTGCTCGATCGTCGCTGGCGAATGAGGGGGAGAGCGAGGAGCGGGCGGAGAGGGCGAGGGGAGTGAGTGGGGTGCAGGGGAGAGGACCGAGGTGTCGGGGTCGGGGTCTTATCCCCTCGCCTGCGACTCCGAGGTGGCGTGAGAAGGCGAGCTGGTCCGGCGGCGACGCGCGGGCGCGCGCCCTCAGTCGATTGAACAGGGGGAGGGGGAACAAGACCGGGGAGAGGTAGGTGGGCCGGCCTACTGGGATGGGCCGAAGCCTAAGGGGAGGCCAGGGGCCTTCTCTCTCTCCTCTGATTTTCCTTTTTATTTTTTTATTTTTTTGTTTCTCTTTTTCCATTAACTTTTGCATTTTACTTTGCCACAAATGACTTTGCAAAATTATGCCACTAGCTAAAACAATTCCAAAGAATTATTGTCCACTGCCACAAAAATGTTGAGAATGTTTTGAATCCCTTTGGATTTATTCAAAAAGAATAGGGCATTAAAAGGTTGTTTTGGCTGTGTTTAAAAGCATTTAGCCCATTTAGAGTTTATGATGATGTTGTGTTCCTTAACAACAAATAGTTTTGAATTATTTGCTAAAAGGTGAACATCTTTCCAACAAGTTTTGATCAACTTCATTTTGCACTTTGAAGTTGAATGGAATTCGAAGAAGGAATTTGAAATGAGATATTATCCCAACATGATTATCATTGCAAATCTCAGTAGCTTAGCATCATCATGATGGATTACTGTAGCTCCATTACATAGGGGTGTTACAATTCTCCTCCTCTAAAAGAAATTCTCCTCCCGAGAATTAAGAGGTAGAAGGGAAAAGATTGGGGTATTCGGCACGGTGGTTATCCTCGCGTTCCCAAGTGGCTTCATCCTTAGTATGATTTGACCATTGCACCTTGAGGAACTCGGTAACCTTCTGGCGTGTTCGACGTTCAGCTTCTTCAAGAATGCGGATCGGATGCTCTTTGTATGTGAGATCATCTTGAACTTCAATCAATTCTGGATCCACTTCACATTCTGGATCCTTGAAGCATCGACGAAGTTGCGACACGTGGAAGACGTCATGGACATGAGAGAACTGAGGTGGCAACTCCAATTGATAAGCCACCAGTCCACAACGGGAGAGAATGCGGAAAGGACCAATGTAGCACGGAGCAAGCTTGCCCTTAACTCCGAACTGATGAATGCCTCTCAAAGGATTGAAACGCAAATAAGCTTGTTCACAAGGTTGATAAGTCGAACCCCAGTGTTTTCGGTCATAGTTGCTGTTCTGGCGGGTCCTGGGCCGCCTTGAGATTATCCCGAACAATGCGAACCTGCTCTTCAACTTGTTGAATAATGTCTGGACCAATGAGCATCCGTTCCCCAATTTCTGACCAATTCAGAGGGGTTCGGCACTTACGTCCATAAAGCACTTGAAGGGTGCCATTTTCAAGCTGGCTTGATAACTGTTGTTATAAGAGAACTCCGCATAAGGGAGAGATTCTTCCCACTTCTTGCTGAAAGAAATAACACAAGCTCGAAGCATGTCTTCAAGAATTTGATTGACTCGCTCGACTTGGCCTTGGTATTAGGGATGATAAGTAGTGCTCCACGTAATATGAGTTCCCATTGCCTCTTGGAAACTATCCCAGAACTTCGATGTGAATATACTGCCGCGGTCTGAACTGATCTCCGTCGGAATGCCATGGAGTGACACAATTCTGGAGATATACAAGTTTGCTAATTGACTAGCAGTGATAGTCTCCTTGACTAGCAGAAAGTGAGCAACCTTCAAGAATTGGTCGATGACGACAAAGATAGCATCATTACCTTTCTGAGACTTGGGAAGTCCAGTGACGAAGTCCATCTGAATCTTATCCCACTTCCATTCAAGAATCGGAAGTGGTTGTAGAAGTCCAGCTGGTTTTTGATGTTCTGCTTTGACGCGACGACAAACGTCACATTCTTCAATATATCGAGCAATGTCTTGCTTCATCTTAGACCACCAGTACTTCTGACGGATGTCTAGATACATCTAGGTACTTCCTGGATGAATAGAGAGAGAGGTGTCATGCGCTTCTTTCGTCACCTTCTCTGTCATAAGCTCGAACCGGGGTACTACTATGCGATCTCTGAAGTATAAGGTTCCATCTTCACCAAGTGAGAAATCTCTGGATTTCTCTAAGGCAAGATCTTTTTTCATCAAATCAACATGAGCATCTTTGGGTTGTGCAGACTTAATAACTTTGAGAAGAGTTGGTTCCAGGACAAGTTATTCAGAGAACCCTGTGGAACTAGTTGAAGGTTCAGCTTGCATAGCTCTTAATAAATGTAGTTCTCTTCATGAGGACGCACTTGACAGGAGGCATAAGCAATCACTCTGTGCTCTTTCATTAGGACACAACCTAATCCTTGACGTGAAGCATCACAATAGATGACAAAGTCCTTGCGAGAATCGGGGGGAGAAAGCACTGTGGAAGATGTCAGCTTGTCCTTGAGTGCCTGGAAAATTTCCTGACATTTTTCTGTCCAAACGTACTTAACGCCCTTGTGAAGCAGATTGGTCAGTGGCTTGGCGATCTTGGAGAAGTTCTCGACAAAGCAGCGATAATAGCTGGCTAGTCCGAGAAAGCTTCTGACTTGCTTGACAGTCTTCGGAGGATTCAAGAATAGCCTGAGCGCGCTCTGGGTTGACGGCAATACCATCCTTGGAGATGACATGACCAAGGTAGGTGACTTCAGGTAACCAGAATTCGCACTGGGAATACTTGGCATAAAGTTGATGTTCTCGAAGCTTCTCTAGAACAAGTCAAAGATATTCAGCATGTTCTTCTTTGTTCTTCGAATATACCAAGATATCATCCAGATAGACTACGATGAACTTGTCGAGGTAATCCATGAATATGTAGTTCATCAGACGAGAGAATGTGGTTGGAGCATTGGTCAAGCCAAAAGACATGACAGTGTACTCATAAGAACCATAACGAGTGACGAATGCGGTCTTTGGAACATCCTCTTCACAAACACGGATCTGGTGGTAACCCAACCTCAAGTCGAGTTTAGAGAATATCGATGAACCAGCCAGTTGATCATACAGATCATTGATCCGAGGAAGGGGATATTTGTTCTGAATTGTAGCTTGGTTGATAGGATGGTAGTCTTGGACCAAACGGTTCATTCCGTCCTTCTTCTTGACGAAGAGAGAAGGTGCTCACCAAGCAGAGGAACTTGGACGAATGAAACCCTTGCGAAGAGATTTGTTGATTTCCTGCTTAATTTCAAGGAGCTCATGAGGTGGCATCTTGTAGGGTCGTTTGGCGATAGGAACGGTGCCTGGTTTCAAGTCGATGACGAACTCGACAGCCCGAGTAGGAGGTATTCCTGGAAGTTCTTCTGGAAAGACGTCTAGGAAGTCGCGAACAACTAGAATCGTCTCAATTCCCTCAAGAGGTGTTGTGTTCAATGCATTCAGGAGATAGAGCTGGGCCTCGGCATTTTGAACCAGACTAGCATTGTAGCTTACTATCTCATCTGAAGGGTGTAGAAGGTGGACAGTTTTAGTGGCACAAACGATAGAAGCCGTATGTGGTTTCAACCAATCCATTCCCAGAATGAGGTCAATATTGGAAGACATCAGAATAATGGGGGAGGCAAAAAATTCCAACCCTTCGATTTCAACTGAAACGTTGTGGCTAACCATGGAGATTTGTCATTGGCCCGCAGGGGTCTTTACCACTAGTGGAGTGTGTATCTCTTCGTATTTAATGCCATGCATGAATGTAAAACCTTCTAATATGAAAGAATGCGATGCTCCTGAATCAAACAAGACAGATGCTGGTACTGAATTAACTACAAAAGTACCCATGACAGTAGCAGGCTGGTCTTGAGCTTCATTCAGATCAATGTTGTTAGCCTGCCCATGACCATAAGGTCGGGAATTTTTGTTGCGGGGTTGATTGATACCACGAGCATTAGAAGTCAGAGCCAGCTGATTTTGATTCCGAGGGCAGTTCCTGGAACGGTGACCGGGAAGGCCACACTTGAAGCACATACCATCATTGGGATTGGGAGTAGGAGTTTGGGGTGGTACAGCTCGAAGAGGCTGCCTCCGTGGTGGAGGGTGAAGATGAGGTGCAGCATAGGACTATCTTGGTGCAGGTGCAGTTGGACGATACATGCTGTGGGGGATCCATATCCGATGCTTCTGCGCTGACGGGCCCGAAGATGAGCCAGCGTCACGGCTGCGCCTGAGGGATCCCTGGTGTTCCTAAAGACCAGTCTTAACCTGAATAGCCTTTTTCATTATGGTGGCGAAATCAGCAAAATCATGCACCAGGAGTGCTAGCTTGATGTCAGGGTGAAGTCCGTCACTGAACTTTTCTTGCTTACGAGCATCAGTTGAAATGTCTTCTTCAGCGTAACGGGACAAGTCCAAGAATTCATGCTGATAAGCATCTACAGACTTGTTGCCTTGGGTGAGGTTGCGGAAATCTCGCTTCTTCCTGTCCATGATTCCCTGAGGAATGAAGCGGGCACGAAAGGCAGCTTGGAAATCCGGCCATGTGATGACAGTTCCAGTTGGCAGGGTACGCCTGTGGCTGTCCCACCATTGAGCAGCGGGACCCTTCAGAAAGAATGATGCAAAGGTGACATAGCTAGCAAGGGCCACACTAGCATACTCCATTTCATACTTGATGTCGCGGAGCCAGTCATCAACATCAAGGGGTTGAGTTGAGTTGTGGTAGATGGTTTGGTTGAGGCGCATGAAGTCCTGCAGAGTTATTGGGGTTGGCTGGTGATTCATGTCCAGACAAGGAAACAGAGCCATTATTCCTTCCATGACCTGGCGATTCAACTCAAATTGTTGCATCATTCCGGCCATGAATTCAGGGGGCGGTGGAGCGTGGCCAGCACGGCCACGACCAACGGGTCTAACCATCCCGCTAACATGTAACAGGGGTAGTTTAGCATTGAGCATTTGCAAAGACAAGGATCATTCATGATTTAACATGCATAATGAAAGAGGTACGTTGGATACCACATAGTAGTCAACACGACAGTGTGTGTACTATTTAGAATTCTATTCTAAGGAATAACTATGACTTATCCAACTTTGGGGTGAATGTGGTCACGGGATCCTAATGTTAGAGTTAGTAAATTCTTTTATCCCGAATGGAAGAGAGATCAGAGGCCTAGAGTATTGGTCGAGGAATAAAAGATCCTAATACCACCCAATGGCGACGTGGGTCCGTAAGACACACTACCATGTTAGTAAAAGTTTTTCAGTGACTAGACTCAACTTCGGCCAAGGAGTTGGAAAGGGGGCTACCTACAGGCAGTTAGCTCTAATACCAACTTGTGACGCCCTTGATTCTATCATACACTAATCATACTAGCAAATGTGTACGATCAAGATCAAGGACTCACGGGAAGATATCACAACACAACTCTACACACAAATTAAAATAATACAAGCTTTATATTACAAGACAGGGGCCTCGAGGGCTCAAATACATAAGCTCGAAGACACAAGAGTCAGCAGAAGCAACAATATCTGAGTATAGACATAAGTTAAACAAGTCTGCCTTAAGAAGGCTAGCACAAAAGCATCTACGATCGAAAAGGCAAGGCCTCCTGCCTGGGGGCCTCCTAACTACTCTAGGTCGTCAGTGCCCGTCACGTAGTAGTAGGCACCCTCGGGGTAGTAGTAATCATCAGTGGTGTCGTCTGTCTCCTGGGATCCGTCATCTGGTCGCAACAATCAGGTATGGCGGGAAAAGAGGTAGCAAACCAACCGTGAGTACTCATCCAAAGTACTCGCAAGACTTACATCAGATCTAAACTAGGTATGCATCTGTATCAAACGAATGGGTTGTATCTGTGGACTAAATTGTAGAATGCCAGAAGAGAAGGGAAAGCCTAGCCTATCGAAGACTAGCATCTTCAAGCATCTTCAAGCATCTTGCAGCATTTAGAAGAGTACAGATCAACATAATGTAAAGTAGTAGTAGTAGTGTTATCAACCTCGGCCAGAGATCCTTTCTCGACTCCCTACGAGAAAGCAATCCCAGAGCCATACTATCCAGTTATCACCTCAAGTATCCATTTCTAGTTGTATCGATCAGGATACAACTCCAACTGTCCGTTACCATAGGACAGGTTATCGATAGATGTTTTCTTCCCTGTAGGGGTGCACTAACTTACCCACCACGCTCGATAAACTCCGGCCGGACACACTTTCCTGGGTCATGCCCGGCCTCGGCCAAACAATACGCCGCAACCCGACCTAGGCTTAATAGAGAGGTCAGGACGCCGGACTAAACCTATGCCACTAGGGGTCATGGGCCATCGCCCCGGGAACTCCTGCATGTTGCGAACGCGGCCGATGAGCAGACCTAGCTACCTCCTTAAAAAGGCAGGTGCTTACGCAGTCCAACTCGGCTCGCGCCGCTCGGTCGCTCACGTCTAATAAGCTTCGGCTGATGCATACGACGCAAAACTCCCATACTATGCCCACGTGATGGTTAGTGCTATTAGGCCAGAGGCCCCTTGGATCAAATATCCAAACCGTTAGTGTGTTGGTAGTGCGGTCAAAAGCAGAGACTCACGAAAGATGTGACCCCGTCGCCCCGTCTCGAGTACTTGCGACAAGGGCTAAGAATGCCCGGCCATGCCTCGTAAGTATCTCGCGGGCACCTTCCGGGTCAACGTAACTCCACATCACTCGCAAATAAGCCCGCGTGGGTACCCCTCAGGGCCGACCTATCTTTAGTAATATGGTTCAGTGTAAAGTCATAGTAACCATAGTAACTGTATGTCTAACACCAAGGAAACCCTGAGGAACCACCCTCGGTGGATTCCACTTGATGTAATCATCAAGGTGAACATAAGAGGAACCACCCTCGAGGTTCACACTTGTGGGGTTGCACGACAGAGTCGTATCGGAAGTGGTTAAGGAGGAAATCACCCTCGATGACCACAACCGAATAACTACACTATAGAGATCTCATCAGGAGTGATGTATGAGGTGTCACCCTCGGCACTCGATAGTAACTCTGCAGAGTCGTACAACTAGGGGGGTGATGTGCAGTGTCGGGGCCTAGACGTCAATCACGTTGATCGAGTCATCGAACATAAAGCGGGGCAACAAGGACAAGGTCGGGGTCACTAATGGATCACTAACCAACCTATACTAAGCAGTTTAGGATAAGCAGGTAGGTAACAATAAGCAGGTAACAGAAACAAGCTGGCATTAGAGTAGGATCATACAGAAAGCAGTAGCAGTTCTAATGCAAGCATGAGAGGGAAAGAAATGGGCGATATCGGAATGCTCAAGGGGGGTTTGCTTGCCTGGAAGCTCTACTGAAAAGGAAGAAGTGTTATCGACATAGTCGATCACAGGGGCGGCATCGGTCTCGGGGTCTACCGGAGAGAAGAGGGGGAAGAAACAATAAATATAAAACAAACAAAGCATCACAAATCATAACATGGCAATATGCTGTGTCGGGTGTGACCTAACGTATGGCTACACGATATAGGTAAAGGGGGAATTCAACCGGGAATGTTTTCCCGGTTCTGGGCCTGTGTCAAACAGATGACCGGAGGGGAAAAGTTCCATGTTCAGATAGTTAGAGGCATCTGACACATATGTGGGTAGCGTATTCGGGTTTGTCTCATTTTCTGATAAACTTTCATGTAGAAAACATTTTCATGCAAGTTACGGATTAATTTCTATTATTTTATAAAGATATAATCGTTTTCTGGAATTATCTAAATTAACATAAATAGAATTATGACGTCAGCATTACATCATTGTGACGTCAGCAGTCAACAGGACGGCTGACCAGGTCAAACTGACCAGTGGGTCCAAACTGTCATAGACATAGGGGCTAACAGTGTTTTATTTTAACTAAGGAGAGTTAATTAGCTGCTGGACCCCACCTATCAGTGACTTATTAACTAACTAATTAATTTTAATTATAAAAACATTTTAATTAGAGGATTAAGTGGTGGGGCCCGCACGTCAGAGGCTGGGGGCTACCCAATCAGCATAGTTGACCAGGTCAACTGGTCAACAGGGGGGCGGGGCCCCACTGGCAGTGACCCAGGGGGTGGCCCCAAGTGTGCCAGCTCAGCGGAGCCGCCAGAGTAGCTCCGGCGAGCTCGCGCGCGGCGGCCGAACGCTGGCGAGCGTGGGGATTCGTCTACGGGACACCAAATTGAGCGTTGTTTCTTGCGTTCGAACGAGGAGAGTGCCCCGCGTCTATCTATGTCGTCGGAACGCACGCGGATGGCCGCAAACAACGCCGGTGACGAGCGCGGTGGACGGGGATCGCGCTACGGGGATCCAAAACGACCGCGGCTGGTCGCGTTCGAACGCGGGCTCGATGTCGCGTCGCGTGGTGTGGTCGGTTGGACTTGGGGGTGACTGGAACTACGCCAGCGACGAGTGGAGGCGGCGGTGCTTTTCGGGACATCGACGCAACAGCAGCAACAACGCGCAAGAGCGTGAACTAAAGGGCGTGGGAGGTACTACGCAACATGGCGAGCGTGTTGGGCACCAGCACGTGACCAAATGGTCGACGGGGACACACCGGCGACGTGCCCGGGGAGCGGTGCGGTCGGGAGCTGCGGAGGAAGTAGCTAGCGAGCGTGTGAGAGCGACCAGAGAGATGGGGAAGGAAGAGGGGCTCACCGAGCGGCACATACGGTGGCCCTTGGAGGATTAGTAGCAGCAGTGGGCGTCGCCGGAGCCAGTGAAGAACGACGGTAGTAGGATATGGGCACGAAGGGGATCCGGTGCTGCAGCGCCTCCGAGTTCCTGTTGAGGCCACCAGTCGAAGGAGTCGACCCTGGCGGAGCTTACCGACAGGGTCAGCGAGCGTGGGGCCGCTGGTGGCCGCGACAACGACGGAGGACGGCGGCGACCGCGCTCGGGCAAAGATGGGGAACGAGGGGGAGAGAGAGGAGCAGACGGAGAGGGCGAGGGGAGTGAGTGGGGCGCTGTCAGCGTTCTGGGAACGGGGGTCCCCAGACTTGCCTCCGTGCGGCCCATGGCGTGGCTGGGCTGGCAGGTCTGTATGGCCCATCTTCATCGACAAGGAATTCAAGACCCTTGCAAGGGGCCTGATACGTCTCTGTCGTATCTACTTTTCCAAACACTTTTGCCCTTGTTTTGGACTCTAACTTGTATGATTTGAATGGAACTAACCCGGACTGACGCTGTTTTCAGCAGAATTACCACGGTGTTGTTTTATGTGCAGAAAACAAATATTCTCGGAATGACCTGAAACTCCACAAAACATCTTAGAAAAAATAAAAAAAATCCTCACCAAAGATGAAGACCAGGGGGCCCACAACCTTCTCACGAGGGTGGGGAC
>NC_041380.1:403968990-404020045 GCF_002162155.2 Triticum dicoccoides
GCGCCCCCTACCTTGTGGGCCCCCTGTTGCGTCTCCGACTCCAACTCCACCTCCATATATTGAGTTTCGATGAGAAAAAATCAGAGAGAAGAAATCATCGCGTTTTACGATACGGAGCCGCCGCCAAGCCCTAAAACCTCTCGGGAGGGCTGATCTCGAGTCCGTTCGGGGCTCCGGAGAGGGGGATTCGTCGCCGTCATCATCATCAACCATCCTCCATCACCAATTTCATGATGCTCACCGTTGTGCGTGAGTAATTGCATCGTAGGCTTGCTGGACGGTGATGGGTTGGATGAGATTTATCATGTAATCGAGTTAGTTTTGTTAGGGTTTGATCGCTAGTATCCACTATGTTCCGAGATTGATGTTGCTATGACTTTGCTATACTCAATGCTTGTCACTAGGGCCCGAGTGCCATGATTTCAGATCTGAACCTATTTTGTTTTCATGAATATATGTGAGTTCTTGATCCTATCTTGCAAGTCTATAGTCACCTACTATGTGTTATGATCCGGCAACCCCAAAGTGACAATAATCGGGACCACTCCCGGTGATGACCATAGTTTGAGGAGTTCATGTATTCACTATGTGCTAATGCTTTGTTCCGGTTCTCTATTAAAAGGAGGCCTTAATATCCCTTAGTTTCCAATAGGACCCCGCTGCCACGGGAGGGTAGGACAAAAGATGTCATGCAAGTTCTTTTCCATAAGCACGTATGACTATATACGGAATACATGCCTACATTACATTGATGAATTGGAGCTAGTTCTATGTCACCCTATGTTATGACTGTTACATGATGAACCGCATCCGGCATAATTATCCATCACTGATCCGGTGCCTACAAGTTTTCCATATACTGGTTCTCGCTTATTTACTTTCCCGCTGCTATTGTTACAATCACTACAAAATACCAAAAACATTACTTTTGTTGTCTTTACTTTTGTTGCCGCTACCACCACTATCATATTACTTTGCTACTAAACACTTTGCTGCAGATACTAAGTTTCCAGGTGTGGTTGAATTGACAACTCAGCTGCTAATACTTGAGAATATTCTTTGGCTCCCCTTGTGTCGAATCAATAAATTTGGGTTGAATACTCTACCCTCGAAAGCTGTTGCAATCCCCTATACTTGTGGGTTATCAGGGCCAAGCCTCACGAGGCGGAGGACGCAAGACCTCCGCAGGAGCTCGCTAGGGAGGCTCACGAGGGGCGGAGAGATCAAGGCAAGGCAAACCTCGTGAGGTCCTCATGACGTGAGCCATGACGATCGAGACCAGGCGGGCGCCAGTCGGGCGCCAGCGTGCGCATTGTCCTTGCTTCCTCTTTGGTGCCAAGGGGGCAAGCGCAGGCGCGGAGTACCGAGAATCAAGCAAAGGTTTCCATATTGGTGCAACGAGACCAAGACCAGAAGGACGGCAAGACGGAGGTCACCATGGAGCCCAATACGGCGTCATCACTAGAGCCTTTTGCAGGCGAAAACCACCTTTTGTCAGGATAGCTTGTACTAGTTGTCCCCTTTCGAATTGGCCGTTGTTGGCTCCCTTCCCGCTCAATATTTGGGGAGAGGACCAGGGCCTATATAAGTAGAACTAGCCACCATGGTAGAGGTCCCGAGACCCAACTGATAGAGACAGAGAGAGAGAGAGAGATCTAATTCCGATCCTCACCCACATAAGTTCGCCAAGCAAATAATACCTCACCTCAGGGGGCAGTTCTTCTCCTTGTACTGTTCATCATCAGCCCAAGAGGCAATCCACCACCACCTCACTGGAGTAGGGTATTACACCATAACGGTGGCCCGAACCAGTATAAATCTTGTGTCTTTGTGTTGCGAGTTCGTCGAGTTCGTCCGCGAGATCTTAGAGAGCTAGGGTGTGGATCGATAGGGAGAAAATCTTTGCGTGCACCCCAGTGTTCGAACCTTGAGGGTTTGCTGGAACCCGTGATCCAACATTTGGCGCACCAGGTAGGGGTGTGCCGGGGTCTCTTCTCTGCCAATCGACCCGCCGACGCTCCGCGGCCCCGATGTCCGGTGACCCAAGGGCCGACTCCGACCGCTGGGCAGCCTGGCCAGCTCGGGCGGCGCCACCTGCCCATGAAGACCTCAACCCCACGCTCCAGGCACCACGAGCGCCATCTAACGCTGCAGGGCGCGGGCGGCACGGCCAGGCGTCATCCACCCTCACTCCATGACAAGCGTGAGCCGCTGCAAGGGCCGCAAGCCACGCCGCAACAATGGCACCACTCACCCGGTTGGAGCAGGCGAACATGCAGGCCGCGCTCATGGTGGCGCAGGAGTTGCTGTAGTGCCGGCTGATGGAGAGCGGCCCCGACACACTGCTGGAACGTGTCACTGAGCTGCTGGATGCAGCGGCAACAGGAGTGATACGTCTCCGTCGTATCTATAATTTTTTATTGTTCCATGCCAATATTATTCAACTTTCATATACTTTTGGCAACTTTTTATACTATTTTTGGGACTAAAATATTGATCCAGTGCCCAGTGCCAGTTCCTGTTTGTTGCATGTTTTTTGTTTTGCAGAATATCCATATCAAACGGAGTCCAAACGGAATAAAAACTAACGGAGATTTTTTTTGGAATATATATGATTTTTGGGAAGAAGAATCTACGCGAGACGATGCTCGAGGGGCCCACGAGGTAGGGGGCGCGCCCCAGGGTGTCAGGCGCGCCCCTGACCCTCATGGCCACCCCGTAAGGCGATTGGTGCCCTTCTTTCGCTGCAAGAAAGCTAATTTCCGGATAGAGATCGTGTCAAAATTTCATCCCAATCAGAGTTACGGATCTCTGGGAATATAAGAAACGGTGAAAGGGAAGAATCTAAGAACGCAGAAACAGAGAGAGACAGAGAGACAGATCCAATCTCGGAGGGGCTCTTGCCCCTCCTGTGCCATGGAGGCCATGGACCAGAGGGGAAACCCTTCTCCCATCTAGGGTGGAGGTCAAGAAAGAAGAAGGAGGGGGGCTCTCTCCCCCTCGCTTCTGGTGGCACCGGAGTGCCACCGGGGGCCATCATCATCACCGCGATCTACACCAACACCTCCGCCATCTTCACCAACATCTCCATCACCTTCCCTCCTCTATCTATAGCGGTCCACTCTCCCGCAACCCGCTGTACCCTCTACTTGAACATGGTTCTTTATGCTTCATATTATTATCCAATGATGTGTTGCCATCCTATGATGTCTGAGTAGATTTCCGTTGTCCTATCGGTGGTTGATGAATTGCTATGATTAATTTAATTTTCTTGTGGTTATGTTGCTGTCCTTTGGTGCCCATCATATGATTGCGCGTGTGGATCACACCCTAGGGTTAGTTGTATGTTGATAGGACTATGTATTGGAGGGCAAGAGTGATAGAAGCTTCAACCTAGCATAGAAATTGATGCATACGGGATTGAAGGGGGACCAATGTACCTTAATGCTATGGTTGGGTTTTACCTTAATGAACATTAGTAGTTGCGGATGCTTGCTAATAGTTCCAATCATAAGTGCATAGAATTCCAAGTCAGGGATGACATGCTAGCAGTGGCCTCTCTCACATAATACTTGCTATCGGTCTAGTAAAGTAGTCAATTGCTTAAGGGGCAATTTCGCAACTCCTACCACCACTTTTCCACACTCACTATATTTACTTTGTTGTTTCTTTATCTAAACAGCCCCTACTTTTTATTTACGTAATCTTTATTATCTTGCAAACCTATCCAACAACACCTACAAAGTACTTCTAGTTTCATACTTGTTCTAGGTAAAGCGAATGTCAAGCGTGCATAGAGTTGTATCGGTGGTCGATAGAACTTGAGGGAATATTTGTTCTACCTTTAGCTCCTCATTGGGTTCGACACTCTTACTTATCGAAAACTGTTGCGATCCCCTATACTTGTGGGTTATCAAGACCTTTTTTTGGCACCGTTGCCGGGGAGCAATAGCGTGGGGTGAATATTCTCGTGTGTGCTTGTTTGCTTTATCACTAAGTAATTTTTATTTGCTGTTCTTAGTTGTTTTCTATCTTTAGTTATGGGTAGGAAACGCAAAATACCAAAAAAATTAGTTGTACCTACTAAACCAATGGTTGAAGAACCACTCAAAATCTATCACACTGCTGAAGCTTATTACTTGGATCATCTTCGATCCCTATGTGCTCGTGCTGAAACCCCAACTAGCTAGTTGAGGGCAAATCTTTAGATGAGCATGCTTGTTATGTGCGACACCGTATATCTGAAAAAGGGAAACTTTTACTGGATCAAATTCATCATTTGCAATGCTATGCTTGGAATTTATGCTATATATATGATTTTACTTGTTGTTCTGAAAACCCTAAAAAAACACCTTCCCTACCAATGTGAGTTTATTGATAATGGGATCTTATCTTCATATGCTAAGGGTGTTTGTAGTTACTATGATGTTCAACAAATTGAAGAATTTGTTGCTTTTAAGGGTGCTTATGAAATTGCTTCTTTGATTGAAAAGTATGGTGCTACTCTTTACGAATCTGAAAATTTGGCCATACTTAAATATTGCTATGATAATTATGCTTCTAATGCTTATGTTAAACCATATATTGAGAACTACTCCGCTGTCCAAGAAGAGGCTAATATTTTGCAGGAGTCTATGGAAGAACAAATTGATGAAACTGTGAGCTCATTGGATGAAAAAGATGAGGAGGAGAGCGAAGAACAAAAGGAGGAAGAGCGGATTGATCACCCGTGCCAACCTTCTAATGAGAGTAACTCTTGAACTCATACATTGTTTAAATTCCCTTCGTGCTTACCAAAGGATGATTGCTATGATGATTATTATGATCCCATTGATTCTTTTGAAATATCCCTTTTTGATGATGCTTGCTATGCTTGTGGCCAAGATGCCAATATGAATTATGCTTATGGAGATGAACTTGCTATAGTTCCTTATGTTAAACATGAAATTGTTGCTATTGCACCCACGCATGATAGTCCTATTATCTTTTTGAATTCTCTCGAATATACTATATTGGAGAAGTTTGCCCTTATTAAGGATTATATTGATGGGTTGCCTTTTACCGTTGCACATGATGGTTTTGATAAATATAATATGCATGTGCTTGCTGCTCCTACTTGCAATTATTATGAGGGGAACTATATCTCCACCTCTCTATGTTTCCAACATGATAAAATTGCAAGAAATTGTTTATACTATGCATTGTCCTTTACTATGTGTGCATGAATTGTTCTTTTATGACATGCCGATGCATAGGAAGAGAGTTAGTTCGTTGTTACATGATATATGTTACTTTGTGCTCACTACTAAATTACAAATCATTTTTAATTAAATTGGCTTTAATATACCTTGGGATCCAGGTGGATTCATTACTTGAGCACTATATGCCTAGCTTAATGGCTTTAAAGAAAGCGCTGCCAGGGAGACAACCCGGAAGATTTAGAGAGTCATTTATTTCTGTTGAGTGCTTTCATATAGTTTAAAAACAACAAAAATAAAGAGGGGAACCCAAAACTTTTCAAAAAAGAAAGTGAAAGTGAGAAAGACAAACACTGTTGAAGTGGGAGAGCTCCTTGAACTTTGTTCATGCTCACGGCAACTTTGTGAATCTTGATTACAGAAACTTTTCAACAAAAATAAGTATCCCCTTGTACAATTCCATTGTATTATAAAAATAATGTGCCAAGGTTTGCCTTTAGGATGTTTACATTTGCTTGATGGTTTGTACGGTGCAGGACAGAAACTTTGGCTGTAGTGCGCGATTTTACATTTTTAGCTGGAACGTTAAATGGTTCTGATTCTTTTTGCACTGTCTTCCTATACAAATTGTTTATATTTACTAATTTTGGTAGAATTTTCAAGTACCATAAGTATGGTGAATATTCAGATTGCTACAGACTGTTCTGTTTTAGACAGACTCTGTTTTTGATGCATAGTTTGCTTGTTTTGATGAAACTATCAATTTATATCAGTGGATTAAGCCATGAAAAAATTATATTACAGTAGAAACAATGCAAAAACAAAATATTAATTGGTTTGCAACAGTACTTAGAGTAGTGATTTGCTTTATTATACTAACGGATCTTACCGAGTTTTCTGTTGAAGTTTTGTGTGGATGAAGTGTTCGATGATTGAGAAGGTATCGATGTGAGAAGAAGGAAGAGAGGCAAGAGCTCAAGCTTGGGGATGCCCGAGGCACCCCAAGTAAATATTAAAGGATACTCAAGTGTCTAAGCTTGGGGATGCTGGGGAGGCATCCCCTCTTTCTTCAACAAATATCAGTATTCTTTTCGGATTCGTTTCAATCATGCGATATGTGCAAGTCTTGGAGCGTCTTTTGCATTTAGGTTTTTTTTATGCACCATGCTGGTATGAGATGGTCCTTGGTTGATTTATAGAATGCTCTTTACACTTCACTTATATCTTTTGAGTATGGCTTTATAGAATGCTTCATGTGCTTCACTTATATCATTTGAAGTTTGGATTGCCTGTTTCTCTTCACTTAGACAACCGCCATTTGTAGAATGCTCTTTTTCTTCACTTATACTTGTTAGAGCATGGGCATATCTTTTGTAGAAAGAATTAAACTCTCTTGCTTCACTTATATCTATTTAGAGAGATGACAGGAATTGGTCATTCACATGGTTAGTCATAAAATCCTACATAAACTTGTAGATCGCTGAATATGATATGTTTGATTCCTTGGAATAGTTTTGCGATATAAAGATGGTGATATTAGAGTCATGCTAGTTGAGTAATTGTGAAATTGAGAAATACTTGTGTTGAGGTTTGCAAGTCCCGTAGCATGCACGTATGGTGAACCGTTATGTAACGAAGTCGGAGCATGAGGTGTTTATTGATTGTCTTCCTTATGAGTGGCGGTCGAGGATGAGCGATGGTCTTTTCCTACCAATCTATCCCCCTAGGAGCATGCGCGTAGTACTTTGTTTCGATGACTAATAGATTTTTGCAATAAGTATGTGAGTTCTTTATGACTAATGTTGAGTCCATGGATTATACGCACTCTCACCCTTCCATCATTGCTAGCCTCTCTAGTACCATGCAACTTTCGCCGGTACCATAAACCCACCATATACCTTCCTCAAAACAGCCACCATACCTACCTATTATGGCATTTACATAGCCATTCCGAGATATATTGCCATGCAACTTCCATCATCATCATATACATGACTTGAGCATCATTGTCATATTGCTTTGCATGATCGTAAGATAGCTAGCATGATGTTTTCATGCTTGTCCGTTTTTTGATGTCATTGCTACGCTAGATCATTGCACACCCCGGTACACCGCCGGAGGCATTCATATAGAGTCATATCTTTGTTCTAGATATCGAGTTGTAATATTGAGATGTAAGTAAATAGAAGTGTGATGATCATCATTAATAGAGCATTGTCCCCAAAAAAGAGAGGCCAAATAAAAAAATAAAAAATAAAAGGGACAATGCTACTATCCTTTTTCCACACTTGTGCTTCAAAGTAGCGCCATGTTCTTCATATAGAGAGTCTCTTGAGTTATCACTTTCATATACTAGTGGGAATTTTCATTATAGAACTTGGCTTGTATATTCCGATGATGGGCTTCCTCAAATGCCCGAGGTCTTCATGAGCAAGCAAGTTGGATGCACACCCACTTAGTTTCAGTTAGAGCTTTCATACACTTATAGCTCTAGTGCATCCGTTGCATGGCAATCCCTACTCACTCACATTGATATCTATTGATGGGCATCTCCATAGCCCGTTGATACACCTAGTTGATGTGAGACTATCTTCTCCTTTTTGTCTTCTCCACCATCATATTCTATTCCACCTATAGTGCTATGTCCATGGCTCACGCTCATGTATTGCGTGAAAGTTGAAAAGGTTTGGGAACATCAAAAGTATGAAACAATTGCTTGGCTTGTCATCGGGGTTGTGCATGATGTGAATATTTTGTGTGGTGAAGATGGAGCATAGCCAGACTATATGATTTTGTAGGGATAACTTTCTTTGGCCATGTTATTTTGAAAATACATGATTGCTTTATTAGTAGGCTTTAAATATTATTGTTTTTATGTCAAACGATAGACTATTACTTTGAATCACTCGTATATTAATATTCATGCCATGATTAGACATATGATCAAGATTATGCTAGGTAGCATTCCACATCAAAAATTATCCTTTTTATCATTTACCTACTCGAGGACGAGCAGGAATTAAGCTTGGGGATGCTGATATGTCTCCGTCGTATCTATAATTTTTGATTGTTCCATGCCAATATTATTCAACTTTCATATACTTTTGGCAACTTTTTATACTATTTTTGGGACTAACATATTGATCCAGTGCCCAGTGCCAGTTCCTGTTTGTTGCATGTTTTTTGTTTCGCAGAATATCCATATCAAACGGAGTCCAAATGGAGTAAAAACTGACGGAGATTTTTTTTGGAATATATATATGATTTTTGGGAAGAAGAATCCACGCGAGACGATGCTCGAGGGGCCCACGAGGTAGGGGGCGCGCCCCAGGGTGTCAGGAGCGCCCCTGACCCTCGTGGCCACCCCGTAAGGTGGTTTGCGCCCTTCTTTCGCCGCAAGAAAGCTAATTTCCGTATAGAGATTGTGTCAAAATTTCAGCCCAATCGGAGTTACAGATCTCCGGGAATATAAGAAACGGTGAAAGGGAAGAATCTGATAACGCAGAAACAGAGAGAGACAGAGAGACAGATCCAATCTCGGAGGGGCTCTCGCCCCTCCCGTGCCATGGAGGCCATGGACCAGAGGGGAGACCCTTCTCCCATCTAGGGAGGAGGTCAAGGAATAAGAAGGAGGAGGGGGGCTCTCTCCCCCTCGCTTTCGGTGGCACTGGAGTGCCACCGGGGGCCATCATCATCACCGCGATCTACACCAACACCTCCGCCATCTTCACCAAAATCTCCATCACCTTCCCCCCTCTATCTACAGCGGTCCACTCTCCCGCAACCCGCTGTACCCTCTACTTGAACATAGTGCTTTATGCTTCATATTATTATCCAATGATGTGTTGCCATCCTATGATGTATGAGTAGATTTTCGTTGTCCTATCGGTGGTTGATGAATTGCTATGATTGATTTAATTTGCTTGTGGTTATGTTGCTGTCCTTTGGTGCCCATCATATGATTGCGCGCGCGGATCACACCCTAGGGTTAGTTGTATGTTGATAGGACTATGTATCGGAGGGCAAGAGTGACAGAAGCTTCAACCTAGCATAGAAATTGATGCATACGGGATTGAAGGGGGACCAATATACCTTAATGCTATGGTTGGGTTTTACCTTAATGAACATTAGTAGTTACGAATGCTTGCTAATAGTTCCAATCATAAGTGCATATAATTCCAAGTCAGGGATGACATGCTAGCAGTGGCCTCTCCCACATAATACTTGCTATCGGTCTAGTAAAGTAGTCAATTGCTTAAGGGGCAATTTCGCAACTCCTACCACCACTTTTCCACACTCGCTATATTTACTTTATTGTTTCTTTATCTAAACAGCCCCTACTTTTTATTTACGTAATCTTTATTATCTTGCAAACCTATCCAACAACACCTACAAAGTACTTCTAGTTTCGTACTTGTTCTAGGTAAAGCGAACGTCAAGCGTGCGTAGAGTTGTATCGGTGGTCGATAGAACTTGAGGGAATATTTGTTCTACCTTTAGCTCCTCATTGGGTTCGACACTCTTACTTATCGAAAACTATTGCGATCCCCTATACTTGTGGGTTATCAAGGAGCGTCACCTTTCTGCTATCTGCTCCCTTCCCGAGCCGCTACTGGACCTCACGACGGGCCTCGCCACAACCACGCGCCCTCGGGTGTGCCTGGGGGCTTCATCGACACCAGGACGACCGGCGGCGCCGGGGGCCCTGTTGCCCCCACACTGCCTCTGATGAGCATGGGCATGAGCGTTGCCCCCCATGGCCCCAGCGAGGCATCGCGCTATCATCCTCAGGATGCCGCACTGGGTCGGGCGACATGGAGTGTGGGGCACTACGGCGAGGTGTTTGGGGTGACAGCCCCGGAAGCCTATATGCCCCGCATGATGGACCAGGAGTACATGCCGGAGGACGACCCTGGCTTGTTTCTCGGGCCAGGCTGGGAGGAGGAGGCATTAGGAGCTGAAGCCTTCTAGGAGCCGCCAGAGAGCCCTGCCAACCGCGTCGTCGACAATAGATACATGGTACCACTAATCCCTCAGGAGCAAGCTTACGCTAACTATGAGTCACAGATGAACCAGGTCGTGGCACCAAACGATGGTTCCGGCAAGGCAATGCCCGCCCCGACAGGATAGACCTGCTGGGGGCTACGTGGACGGGGCCAGGAGCAAGGCCCCTCCCCGTGTCGCACGGAGCAAGGCAACGCTGGGAGGTAGGCCCTCTGCCGGGGTGGCGACATCGACCTTTCCTCCGACAGAGGACCCGTGGTCGCCGAGGGCGCCGTTGGCGTCCCCTCTGCCCTCGTTGGGTCGTCCAGGTTTCCGGTTGTCCCAGCGGTGGTAGGGGGTGGCACAAGGTGGGGCCCTCACCTGGCGATATGAAGCAAGGCCGGTACCTATGAAGAAGGCCTAGTGGCTGTGAAGATCGCCGCCCGTGACACTCTCACGTAATAATGAGTGGGGTTGTACACTCCCTGGAGTCTCCGGAGAGCCGCCCTCGGGCCTCGGGGGCTCCCTCCCACGCCTAGTGGCAGCACTTAGCTCCGCGCTGGTGAGAAGACGTTGAAGACTAGACTAGGTGCCGGACGCGACCATTTGCTTTGGATCTCTTTTCTGTAACCCTGCCTTTTGGATTTGGATTTAAGTTGAAGTTGGATTTTCATTTGATGCGCGCGGGGGATGCCTTTTTCTCGTTCGAGCTATTTCTCGCAGTCTAGTTCTTGCCTTATTTCGGAGCTCGCGCCAGTCGCTCCCCCCTTGCGGGCCCCTCGCGAGCCGGGCTAGGCATGAAGCACACGAGCCACTCGCGTGCCGAGCCGTGGCAGTCGCTCGCTTGTCACACGAACCTCTTGGGCGTGGCAACGAATTCCTCAGGAGCTTCTCAGAAACCCACAATCTCTTGAGCCGGTTTTGGACTCGCTCGGGCTGAGGTAAACCGCAACAACAACCCTGCCCCAGTATACGTAAAGCTTGTGGAGACGCGTACTCAATTTCACACAGAACGATGGAAGCATCGATTTGTTTACATGAGGGGCTCCCCCTCTCAAAATTCTCTTACAATCTTCCGGGGCCACGCCCAAGTTTTTGCAGGGTAAATAACAAGGAAACGAGGAATCAGCCAGATACGTCGCTCGCCGCGTCCCCCATGTCGTTTTCAGACGCGCCACTGGCGTCTCTGTCACCATCGTCGGTGTTGCCTCCACCATCGCCGGCGCCGACATCACCGTCATCAACCACGTCGCCTTCGTCCGCCGCAACCACTACCCCGTCATCGTCAGAAGCGAAGGCACTGCCAGCGCATCCACTTGGTCTTCAACCCATCGCGCCAAGTCGCCCTGGATGGCTTCCGGCACGGGAGCAATGGCGACGTCGAAATCGAAGTTGAGATCAATGTTCCGGATGTGGCTGAAGACGCGGGAGAACGCGCGCCCAAGCAGACTATGACTTCTCTCTTCTACGAGCTGGCGAGCCCTACTAGACCGGGCTTCCAGGCGCGTCACCACGTTGGTGAAGAAGCTTAGGTGACTAGCGTAGTCATCGGAGTGCGGGGGCGGTGCATTCTCATCACAGATGAAGCCCAGGGCGGAATTAGCCCTGTTTCGGAGGCCCTGAAGCATGGGGGCGTGCTCGCACTCCAGCGTCCACCATGGAAGCACTTCCTCCCTGTTCTACCGCACGACGGCCTCGGTGTCATCAACCTGTTTCTGAAGAGAAAGCAGCTCGGCATGGGCGGAGGCCAAGTCCGCCTGCGTCGTGACCAGGGCGGCAGCCGTGGCCTCCTGACGCCCCTCTGCCTCGTCTGACCTGGGCCTGAGAGCAGCGGTCCTGCCCGCTGCCTCTATTTCCGCAAGCTTCAGCTTCAGGTCATACCAACCTTCAAGATCCGCGCGAACCTCGGCCATCCGGCGGTCGACTTCCTCCTGGACCTTGGCCTCGTGAGCCCCGACGGCATCTTCCGCTTGGGCAACTTGATGCTCCCTCGTCTCCAGTTGCTCAAGCTCGAGGCTGCGCTCCATGGCTTCCAGAGCCAACGCCTCCTCACGCTTCCGAACCTCGTCTTCCTGGGCAAGCGTCCCCCTTAGCGACGCGAGGGCAGCTTTGCGCGCCTCCACTTGCTGCTTGAGGGACACACTCCAGGCGTGGAGCTCCCACGCGCACTTCCCCGCAGCCTCGCGATGGCGATCAGCTTCGCGAGCCTCCTCCAGAGCTCGGGAGCAGGCTTCACGGGAGGCCGCAAGGGAGGCCTCAGCCTTCATGTTATCTAGCTTGCGCTGGTGGCGCCTATCGGTGTCAAAACCGGTGGATCTCGGGTAGGGGGTCCCGAACTGTGTGTCTAAGGCGGATGGTAACACGAAGCAGGGGAAACGATGTTTACCCATGTTCGGGCCCTCTTGATGGAGGTAAAACCCTACGTCCTGCTTGATTATTCTTGATGATATGAGTATTACAAGAGTTGATCTACCATGAGATCAGAGAGGCTAAACCCTAGAAGCTAGCCTATGGTATGATTGTATGTTGTCCTACGGAGTAAAACCCTTCGGTTTATATAGACACCGAAGGGGGCTAGGGTTACACAAGGTTGCTTACAAAGGAGGAGATATACATGTCCGTATTGCCTAGCTTGCCTTCCACGCCAAGTAGAGTCCCATCCGGACACGGGATGAAGTCTTCAATCTTATATCTTCATAGTCCAACAGTCCGGCCAAAGGATATAGTCCGGTTGTCCAGAGACCCCCCAATCCAGGACTCCCTCAGTAGCCCCTAAACCAGGCTTCAATGACGTCGAGTCCGGCGCGCAGTATTGTCTTTGGCATTGCAAGGCGGGTTCTTCTCCAAATTTTGAATGTTTGTCAAGTAGTGTCTGGCCCCATAAATGTTGGACTTATTGGCTTCTGCGCCCAATAAGGGCTATCTTCCACGCGTCGAATGAATACGAGGAGCCAGGGCATTTTTACATTCGCCCCCCTAGCCAGATAAATAAATTGTCTTTTAAAGGGATGGGGATTCTTAGATCCAATCCATACCATCCTCCCACAGCGAGAATCCATCGGAGCGCGCTCCGGAAAAATCCACTCCAACATGGTCGACCACCGCAGCTCCTCCTCTCGCCCCCGTAGCCCTAACCCCAGTGATTGGGAGAGGTGTTCTATCCCACACAGTCGATTAGTCGAACTGCAGACTCAGAGATTTCTCCCTCCACCTACAATGGCGGGGAGCAAGCGGATAGCTTCGCCAGCCCCTCTACGGGGGAGTGGGTGTGCCTTGTTCCTTACTTATTAAGGGGACTCAGATTTCCAATTCATCCGTTCCTCTGCGGGCTCCTGGAGTTTTACGGCCTCCAACTGCATAATTTCACCCCTGCTTCCATATTACACATCGCCGGCTATGTTGCCCTTTGCGAGTTATTCCTGGGCTGCGAGGCTCATTTCGAGCTATGGAAAAGGTTATTTTGCCTCGTCCCGCGCACACAGAAGAGGTCACTTTATCAAGTGGGCGGAGCCGAAATATGGCGCATCGCCGAAACCGGATACTTGCCTGGTACTCCGAAGAAGTCGTCCGAAGACTGGCCTTCGGAATGGTTTTATATGGAGGGCGTCCCCCTTCTGGACCCTGTTCGGCGGGGTCTTCCGGAGTTCAACAATGCTCCTCTGAAGAAACGCCGAAGCTGGCGCCGACGGAGCCCCCAGGAGGAAGACAACGGAGAATTCCTTTACCCGATGAACCGGATTAAAGCGCTGGCTCAATCAGGATTGACAGTAATCGAGGTTATGTCAATATCCATAATGCGGGGAATTTAGCCACTTCAATATCGAGGGCACCCCCTGTGATGTTTTAACGGGGAAGATGATGCCACCCGTTGCGGGCGTAAGGGACCGGACTCCGCTGCTGCTTTAGCAAAAATTATGTCCGAGTTGTTCAAGGGAGAGGAAGAGGAGTTCATCTGCATCAAGCCACGGGATGGATTCTCCATTCCAACCCTCCAAGCTGGGTGAGTTATATCTCCTTACTCCCATTCTTCCCGCATTCTTTGTCGTAGGTACTCACCTTGCCATTTCACGGCAGGAACTGCGAAAAGCTGTAAGGGAGGTCAACAGCCCATCTCCACAACCAGAGGACCCTGACTGGGCCCTCGATCCCGGACTCGAAGAAGATCCGGACATATTCGTGGAGCTGATAGACATGCAGTTCTATCAATTGAGTTGTGATGACGCCATGGTGGCCATTACGGCCGACTATCCCGGACTGCTCCCTGCGTCGCACGTAAGAAAAACCAAAATCCCAACTCCAAAAACTAGGATCCCCTTCTAGACACTTCACCTACCATATACATGTGGTGTTTTACAGGGAAGGCATTCGGGACGCCGTGTCGAACCAGCAGCAACTCACCAACAAGAGGCACCGATGCCGGGTAGGCCAAAAAGGAAGGTGGTCAGGACGGAGACGCCGGCACAGAGGTATTACAAAAAATCCCTGCTCCGTGGTTGTCGTCTTTCTCAAAATGTAATGACATCCATGTTTCTTTAATAGAAAAAACGCTCGCCGGAATATGTCCGGATAGGCTGCCGATCACGCTTCCACCAGTCGGGCTCCAGGGCCGGACATAGAGGCGGAAGCCGACATGGGGCGGACGCCGGATACTCCTCCTACAGAGGATGCGGATAGACTGTCCGCTACAAATTCAGAAGTGGAGAGCACCACGAATCATAGGCGTCGCCGCGCCGTACTCCGTGACGCTTGCTTCTCACCAGAGGCATTTGATGCCTTCAATTCTGGAGACGCGTACCTCCGTGCTGCTCAAAATGGTCTAGCCAGAGCCACGGACCAGTATGTAAGGGATGTACGGGTAAGAAAATCTGACGATTATATGTATCAGTAGCCCCTGAGACTTGAAACAGTTGACGCAACTAATTTAAGGATCATTATTTGTGCAGGTTCTTATGGAGAAGAATTTCCAACTGTCTCAAGAGCTGGACGAGTGCAAGGCTGAAAGCACAAGTGCTCCCTAGGTGGTTTTGGTAATTAATGTCAACATATCTCTTGTTGGACTAACACTTTTACCTAGTATGTTTCAGATAAGTTCAACAATGGAGTGGCATGGACTAGAGGATGTGGAACCCCTTCAAGATGCTAAGGACAAAGGATTGGCTCAAGCTTCAAGATCAAGACTCTACATTTTCTATTTTAGTGATCCAAGATCACATTGAGTCTATAGGAAAAGCCAATACTATCAAGAGGGGATGAGGTGTTGCTTAATGGCTTGCTTGCTCAAAGTGCTTAGTGACATGCTCCAAAACCCTCAACTACCTTCCCACATCCACATATGACCTAAACCAAAAGTCAAACTCGGCCCCACCGATTCTATCTATCCGGCGCCACTGAGTTTCAGATGTCATAGCCACTGCCACAAACCCTAGCAAATCAATTTCACCAATAGGGATCTCGGTCTCACCGAGATGGGATTGTAATCTCTCTGTGTATGTCCATTACCAAAATCGGTCTCACCGAGTTTGAGCAATCGGTACTACCGAGATTATAATGCAAACCCTCTGGTTAGCTTATTACCAAAATCGGTCCCACCGAGTTTGTGTAATCGGTCTCACCGAGTTTGCCTGACCAACTCTCTGGTTAGCTTATTACCAAAATCGGTCCCACCGAGTTTGTGTAATCGGTCACACCGGGATTACGTTATGCCCTAACCCTAACCATATCGGTCCTACCGAGTTACATCTCAGTCCCACTGAAAATCCTAACGGTCACTAAGTTTGCTGAATCGGTCCGACTGAGTTTAACCATTCGGTCCCACCGAGTTTGGCAAATTGTGTGTAATGGTTAGATTTTGTGTGGAGGCTATATATACCCCTCCACCCACTCTTCATTCATGGAGAGATCCATCAGAACATACCTACACTTCCAATACACATTTTCTGAGAGAGAACCACCTACACTTGTGTTGAGGTCAAGACATTCCATTCCAACCATATGAATCTTGATCTCTAGCCTTTCCCAAGTTGCTTTCCACTCAAATCTTCTTTCCACCAAATCCTAATCCTGTGAGAGAGAGTTGAGTGTTTGGGAGACTATCATTTGAAGCACAAGAGCAAGGAGTTCATCATCAACACACCATTTGTTACTTCTTGGGGAGTGGTGTCTCCTAGATTGGCTAGGTGTCACTTGGGAGCCTCCAACAAGATTGTGGAGTTGAACCAAGGAGTTTGTAAGGGCAAGGAGATCGCCTACTTCGTGAAGATCTACCGCTAGTGAGGCAAGTCCTTCGTGGGCGACAGCCGTGATGGAATAGACAAGGTTGCTTCTTCATGGACCCTTCGTGGGTGGAGCCCTCCGTGGACTCGCGCAACCGTTACCCTCCGTGGGTTGAAGTCTCCATCAACGTGGATGTACGATAGCACCACCTATCGGAACCACGACAAAAACATCCATGTCTCCAATTGCGTTTGAATACTCCAAACCCTTCTCTTTACATTCTTGCAAGTTGCATGCTTTACTTTCCGCTGCTCATATACTCATTGCATGCTTGCTTGATATGTATTGTGTTTGTTAAACTTGTGCTTAAACTCCACAACTTAAGAATATTAAAAACTGCAACTTTTGGCACTTAGTGTCTAATCACCCCCCTCTAGACACCTCTTCTCGATCCTTTCAATTTGTATCAGAGCTTTGGTCTCCATTGCCTTGGTTTAAACACCATTGGAGGAACATGGATGTGTCTACTTTGGGGAGTCTTAGACATAGAGTGCCTATTCTTGATGGAGAGTATTTTCATGAGTGGAAAAATGAAATGCTTGAGATTTTCAATGAATATCATTTGAACATGTACATTACTAGCCCTTGTGCACCTCATGTTGATCCTTTGCACCCTACCCTAGATGAAGATATTGACATGATTCGCAATCTTAGAACTGTTGAGCTCACCATTAGAGGCTTGCCTAGAAACTTGATTAGATGTTTGCCTACTCTCAAGTGTGCCTACACCATATGGAGATTTCTTGAGGAACGATTTCCAGATTATTCCTTGAAAAATTTAGATGAAATTCTCCATAAGTCTATTGCCTTGAATTAGATGAACTCTAGTGATCCTAGCTTTGGTGATTGTCTATTTGAGCTTACCAACCTCATGCGTGCTAAAGGAAATGTTGGAATCATTAGCGATATCATATCCGAAGCTATTAGAATTCATAAAGGTAACCATTGTGATGATCATTTATCTAATGAATTACCCTCTCTAGGAATTGATCAATCACAAGATGATGTTGAACATGGATACTATGATGAAGATGATGATAGTGACTATGATCTCGATGATGTAATGAGGCATTTTGGTCTTATGGCAAATCTTCACGGCTACATGGCTGGAGGAAAGGAATGGGTCCTTGATAGTGGATGTACTGATCATATGACCGGAGATAAAGATATGTTCCATGAGCTTGCTGAAAATGACGGCCCTCGAAAATATGTCACTTTTGGTGATAATTCAAAGGGTAAGGTGGTTGGCCTTGGTAAGGTGGCCATCTCACATGATAGCTCCATACAAAATGTCATGCTCGTTGAATCCCTTGGATACAATTTACTTTCAGTTTCTAGACTTGCGGATTTCGGTTTCAATATCTTATTCACTAAAGTAGATTGCCAAGTGTTTCGTAGAGACAATATACGTAGAGGAGATCTTTACATTGTTGATTTCACTAAAAAGGCTCAACCTAGAACTTGCTTAATTACCAAATCTTCTAAAGGCTAGTTGTGGCATAGAAGACTAGGTCATGTTGGTATGCGAAATCTTGATAAGCTTATTAAAGGTGATCATATCCTTGGAATAAAAGATGTCATATTTGACAAGGATAGACTTTGTAGTGCTCGTCAAGCAGGGAAACAAGTTGGAGGAAGTCACCGCGCGAAGAACATCATGACCACAAGAAGACCACTCGAGCTACTTCACATGGATCTCTTTGGTCCAAATGCCTACAAGAGTCTCGGTGATAACTCATTTGGTCTAGTCATAGTTGATGATTTTTCAAGATTTACGTGGGTGTTCTTTCTTGATGACAAATCGCGGGTCCAAAAGATCTTCAAAAACTTCGCTAGGAAGGCCCAAAATCAGTTTGACGTGAAGATCAAGAAGGTTCGGAGCGACAATGGAACGGAGTTCAAGAACGCAAATGTGGACACCTTTCTTGACAAAGAAGGGATTTCACACGAGTTCTCGGCTACGTACACACCTCAACAAAATGCATTTGTTGAAAGGAAGAACCGGACTCTTATCGAGATGGCAAGAGCGATGCTTGATGAGTAGAAAATGCCAAAGCACTTTTGGGCGGAAGCGGTTGAGACAGCTTGTCATGCAACAAATCGCTTGTATCTTCACAAGCTACTCGGCAAGACGGCATACGAGCTCCTCACCGGTAACAAACCCCAAGTTGGATACTTTCGAGTATTCGGCTCAAAGTGATACATTCTTGATAAGCATCGTCGTTCTAAATTTGCTCCTAAATCTCATGAAGGTTTCCTACTTGGTTATGGTTCAAACTCTCACACTTACCGTGTCTACAACAATTTCACCCGAAAGGTTGAAGAGACGGTAGATGTGAAGTTTGATGAATCTAACGGCTCGCAAGTAGAGCAATTGCCAATTGATGTAGGAGACAAAGACCCTTCGGAAGCAATTCAAGACTTGTCCGTTGGCAAGATTCATCCAATGGAAGTGAAGGAGAGTACCTCGTCCGTCCAAGTGGAAGCTTCTACCTCATGACAAGGTGAACCAAGAGTTGATACGGAAGCATCCACAAGTGGGACACGCCAAGATGAAGAAAACGAGGAAGCGCACCAAGATGAACATCAACAACCTCCTTCTCCACCACGACAAGAGAATGACAACGTCAACAATGAAGAAGGCCAAGAAGAAGCACAAGATGAAGAGGATGTTCCACCCCGACCCAAGCAAAAGCTTTCACGAGTTCGAGCAAGAATTGCTAAGGATCATCCCGTCGAGCAAATCTACAATGATATCCAAACCGGGAGAATCACTCGCTCTAAAACTCGTTTAGCTAACTTTTGTGAACATTAGTCATTCATCTCTAGCATTGAACCTATGAAGGTTGAAGAAGCATTGGATGATCTGGACTGTATAAATGCTATGCATGAAGAGCTACACAACTTTGAGAGAAATCAAGTGTGGACATTGGTCGAGAAGCCCGACAACAACCACAACATCATTGGTGCCAAATGGGTGTTTCGCAACAAGCAAGATGAAGATGGACAAGTGGTTCGCAACAAAGCACGTCTCGTCGCCCAAGGCTACACACAAGTTGAAGGTATGGACTATGGTGAGACATATGCTGCCGTTGCTAGACTTGAGTCCATTCGCATCTTACTTGCTTATGCTAATCACCATGATATCACCTTGTACCAAATGGACATTAAAAGTGCTTTTCTAAATGGAAAAATTGAGGAGGAAGTTTATATTAAGCAACCTCCCGGCTTCGTCAATCCTAAGAAACCTAATCATGTTTACAAACTTCACAAAGCCCTTTATCGTCTTAAACAAGCTCCTAGAGCATGGTATAAATGCTTGACCAAGTTCCTTATTGAAAAAGGCTTTGAAATTGGTAAAATTGATTCTACTCTTTTTACTAAAAGGGTTAGTGGAGAACTATTTGTGTGCCAAATTTATGTTGATGATATCATATTTGGTTTAACCAACCCTCATTTTAGTGAGAAGTTTGGAAAGCTAATGTCGGAGAAGTTTGAGATGTCTATGATGAGTGAACTCAAATTCTTTTTCGGTTTGCAAATCAAACCAACTAAGGAAGGTACCTTTGTCTCTCAAACGAAGTACACCAAGGACTTATTCAAGAAGTTCAATATGCAAGAATGCAAAGGTATGACTACACCCATGCCTACTAGTGGACATCTTGATTTGACCAAAGATGGTGAACCGGTTGATCAAAAGGTTTATCGCTCTATGATTGGTTCATTGTTATATCTATGTGCCTCTCGTCCCGATATTATGCTAAGTGTGTGCATGTGTGCACGATATCAAGCTGCTCCTAAAGAGTGTCATCTTAAGGCTGTGAAAAGGATAGTGAGATACCTAATCCATACACCAAATTTTGGCATTTGATATCCTAAGAGGTCCTCTTTTGATCTTGTTGGCTACTCCGATTCGGACTATGTCGGAGACAAGGTTGATAGAAAATCCACTTCGGGTACTTGTCAATTCCTTGGTAGATCTCTTGTGTCTTGGTCTTCCAAGAAACAAAACTCGGTATCCTTATCCACCGCCGAAGCGGAATACATTGCCGCTGGTTCATGTTGTGCTCAATTACTTTGGATGACCCAAACTCTTAAAGATTATGGGATATATGTGAAACATGTTCCATTGCTATGTGACAATGAAAGTGCTATTAAGATTGCTCACAATCCCGTGCAACATTCTCGAACTAAGAATATTGAAGTTCGTCATCATTTCATTCGAGATCATGTTGCAAAAGGGGACATTAACCTTAAGCATGTTCGCACCGATAAGCAATTGGCGGATATATTCACTAAACCACTTGATGAGAAAGTGTTTTGTAGGTTGAGAGGTGAATTGAACATCATTGATGCTTCAAACTTCGAGTAGGAACTCCATTTGATACATGCGGGGCATGAGCCTATGACTAATCCTCGATATTTCTCTTATGATGCTATTCATATGTCTTGGATATATTTGTACCTTGCATGTTATCTAACCCGTGTAGGTACTTGGTTGAATCTAAATCTATGAGATTGCAACTCACTCACATCTTGAGCAATCTCTACATCACCAAGTCTCTACACAATGGTGGTTGAAGACAAGGAAGCACGTAACCATTCAAACATATCCTTTGGCAAATTCTATGTTGAGTCTCATGATTGTCATTTTGGATACACAAGTGCTCTTTCTTGCAAAGCTAACCCATGTAGGTAGATGAACTCAAACTCCAAGTGGTGCTCCCAACCCTTGATGAACTACATCAACCTTGAGCAACCCACACAAGTTCAACTACATGAGCAAGATCAACACCACCACCCAAGGTATGTTATTCCATCTTAGAGAAGCTTTACTCCAAGTCATGAGTCAAAGCAACTCGACAAGATGTGAATACATCAGAAGGATTAAATGAAAAATGGTAACCCCATTTTGAGCTTAAACGATGAGTATGACCTATGATCAAGTGCTCTCACTTGACTCCTAAGTCAATATACTCTAACATAGGTGACTTTGTCGCCGACCATCTCTAGATGAAGTTCTCGTGTGTGTCTCCGTGCTTTTGTCTCCGTGCTTCATCTAGAACTTTTAGTTTCTTTTCTTTCCTTTTTGTTCTGCATTTTCTGCATCCAATTCATTGCAGATCTTTCAGTAAATTCCTTGCATATCCTTGTGAGATCTTACTTGTCTAGTGAGCTGAGGTGACAAGTGGTTTCACTCTAATGAACTCGGTCACACCGGTTTGTTCTCTTCGACCCAACCGAAATCTTTCGGTGCAACCGAAGCACACAACTCGGAGTCACCGATTCCACCACAAGAAAACCAACTTGCCACTTATTCCTAATTTCTGTTTGCTCCAGCTCCACTCAATGATTCTTGTCCTCTACCAGCATCATATTAGACATGCTGCTTTGCTCTGTGACTCGAGGACCAACCCATTTGTATCACATGTCCAGAAGAGCCCTTCTTGGAAATTGATGTTAAAGGGGGAGAGAGAGAGATCACATCAAAGCTTAATCCTTCCTATAGGGGGAAAAAGAGAGAATACTCAGGGGGAGAGAGTTTCTCAACTAGGAGAAAGTAATATCATCAAAGACCCCAGATGCTTGGTGTTCAAGAGGAGAGATGTCACATGTCAATTGGTTGCTTGCTTTAGCTCAAGCTCTGTTGTTTCCTTTTTTGTTGCTCTGATTTTCTGTTCCCTATCTTCTCCCAATATCCCATGCAGATTCAGGGGGAGCAAGACATCTAAGGGAAGGAAATCTCTGATTTTATTGCATATCTTTACCTTTGGGGACATTTCTATATCCAATGTGGTACTTAGTACTCACTCTACATGTCATCCTAGTCTTGGTTCTCTTGTGGTTTCTCTTGCTTGCTTTGGTCAGTAGGAGTATCTGTGTTATTTAACCTTGTTTGCGCAGGTTCATCCCATCCTAAGCCAACTCAAGACCACAAGGTAAGTATATGCATCACAGTCATGTGAATGAGAAGTTCTTGCTGATGTACATACTGTTTGCAAGAAGGACTCATGAGCATGAAGGTACATTTCTCACATTCACATCATTTGCTCTGATGCATATAGCCAAGATACATGTAACACATTGCTTACTCTGTCATGTTTACGCATTCACATGCTCCTATATTCAATATTCACATGATTGCATACATGTAGGGGGAGCCTATGCATGTTACATGTCTTTCCAAAGCTTTACTTGCTATTCTCTATATCTTTATCTAAAGCTTTGATGTATGTTGTCATCAATTACCAAAAAGGGGGAGATTGAAAGCACAAGTGCTCCCTGGGTGGTTTTGGTAATTAATGTTAACCTATCTCTTGTTGGACTAACACTTTTACCTAGTATGTTTCAGATAAGTTCAACAATGGAGTGGCATGGACTAGAGGATGTGGAACCCCTTCAAGATGCTAAGGACAAAGGATTGGCTCAAGCTTCAAGATCAAGACTCTACATTTTCTATTTTAGTGATCCAAGATCACATTGAGTCTATAGGAAAAGCCAATACTATCAAGAGGGGATGAGGTGTTGCTTAATGGCTTGCTTGCTTAAAGTGCTTAGTGACATGCTCCAAAACCCTCAACTACCTTCCCACATCCACATATGACCTAAACCAAAAGTCAAACTCGGCCCCACCAATTCTATCTATCCGGCGCCACCGAGTTTCAGATGTCATAGCCACTGCCACAAACCCTAGCAAATCGGTTTCACCGATAGGGATCTAGGTCTCACAGAGATGGGATTGTAATCTCTCTGTGTATGTCCATTACCAAAATTGGTCTCACCGAGTTTGAGCAATCGGTACTACCAAGATTACAATGCAAACCCTCTGGTTAGCTTATTACCAAAATCGGTCCCACCGAGTTTGTGTAATCGGTCTCACCGAGTTTGCCTGACCAACTCTCTGGTTAGCTTATTACCAAAATCGGTCCCATCAAGTTTGTGTAATCGGTCACACCGAGATTACGTTATGCCCTAACCCCAACCATATCGGTCCTACCGAGTTGCATCTCAGTCCCACCGAAAATCCTAACGGTCACTAAGTTTGCTGAATCGGTTCGACCGAGTTTAACCATTCGGTCCCACCGAGTTTGGCAAATTGTGTGTAATGGTTAGATTTTGTGTGGAGGCTATATATACCCCTCCACCCACTCTTCATTCGTGGAGAGAGCCATCAGAACATACCTACACTTCCAATACACATTTTCTGAGAGAGAACCACCTACACTTGTGTTGAGGTCAAGATATTCCATTCCAACCATATGAATCTTGATCTCTAGCCTTTCCCAAGTTGCTTTCCACTCAAATCTTATTTCCACCAAATCCAAATCCTGTGAGAGAGAGTTGAGTGTTGGGGAGACTATCATTTGAAGCACAAGAGCAAGGAGTTCATCATCAACACACCATTTGTTACTTCTTGGAGAGTGGTGTCTCCTAGATTGGCTAGGTGTCACTTGGGACCCTCCAACAAGATTGTGGAGTTGAACCAAGGAGTTTGTAAGGGCAAGGAGATTGCCTACTTCGTGAAGATCTACCGCTAGTGAGGCAAGTCCTTAGTGGGCGACGTCCGTGATGGAATAGACAAGGTTGCTTCTTCGTGGACCCTTTGTGGGTGGAGCCCTCCATGGACTCGCGCAACCGTTACCCTCCGTGGGTTGAATTCTCCATAACGTGGATGTACGATAGCACCACCTATCGGAACCACGACAAAAACATCCGTGTCTCCAATTGCGTTTGAATACTCCAAACCCTTCTCTTTACATTCTTGCAAGTTGCATGCTTTACTTTCCGCTACTCATATACTCATTGCATGCTTGCTTGATATGTATTATGTTTGTTAAACTGGTGCTTAAACTCCACTTAAACTTAAGAATATTAAAAACTGCAAATTTTGGCACTTAGTGTCTAATCACCCCCCTCTAGACACCTCTTCTCGATCCTTTCAAAGGCCCAGCTGGAAGCCGCTGTTGCCGCATTGAAGAAGTACAAAAAGGGTCCCCATGGTAACTCTTTTGTCTATTGCAAAGAATATCAGTACCAGGTAGTATGCGGTGTATATGCACACCTAACAATAGATGTTGCAGGTGGCCCCGGAGTGAATCCGGAGGCCGTGGAGGCGGATACGGCACGTGATGATCGACAGTGAAATGCTGGCGAGCGCGTGCTGACACGAGTCAGGCGGGAGAAAAATGATCTCCAAGATGCCAATATTCGGCTGGGCGTGGAACTGAAGGATGTCCGAGCCCAGCTTGCGGACTCCGTGAAGGAGAATAAACGGCTTCAACGCGGCATTTTTAGTAAGTGCTTGAACGAACTTTTTAAAGGAGTTCGGCGAAGAAGCCTTCTAACAACGTTATGTCTGCAGGTATGCTGACAGGTCGTCCCGCGGAGGAGATGCCCGGGTCCTCGGGTGATCTTCTGCCAGAGCTCTCACGACTGCACGAACAAGTTCGGCAGGTGATGCAGAGTATTGCCCAAGCCTTGTGGCCATCCGCGTCCCTGCCAGGAGGCATGGGGGAGCTTATAGAGAAGCTTAAGGGAGCGCGGCGGCGCTTCCGATTATGGAAGATATCAACCTGCCGACAATGTGCACGGGAAGCCTGGGCTATGGTGAAGACACGATATACCAGGGCTGACCCAAACCACATGGTCGAGGTCGGACCTGTGGGGCCCGATGGGAAAGAGATCCCCGTCAGTTTAGTGTATGATCAAGTAGAATTAGCCTCAAAGTATTCCCAACAGGATTGTAGGCTAGACAGCCTGTTGGATGGTATAGAAGAAGAATTTAATCAGTCTTAGTGACTGTGTACTTCAAGTGACATATGTAATGTCCCTAGCCGGATTGTAAATCATTTGTCATGGCGGACCTTTTCGCTTCGACCTCTGGACCCGATAGTCCGGAGTGTATCCGAATACCCACTCGGTTATATAAAAACCGGGGTATGCATGGAAACCAGGCGTAGGGGTCATAAGTGCTTGAATAGACAAGTACCCAACTAGCTATGTTATATTACATGGATAGTAAGAAACATTTTCCAGGGTACGCATGCCCTAATGTGCATGTCCTAATGTGCATGTCTGAACTACGAGACGCAGGCTAAAAACATCTGGGGGCGTGTAGTAATTTAAATGAAAGTCATCTTTTATTCACTGACCGAATATTCCCTTAAGAACGCTAGCTTTCGGATTCACCCAGTCTGAGGTACACATCCGGCTAACCCGGCAGTAACAATCGCAGAGGTGCTCCCCTTATGCCCTAGCCGAATTAACAGGAATGTAGGGCATAAACACAAGAGCCAGGCAACCCAGCTTGGCCAAAACTTAAGTCATATCGATGCATATAATGGCAAAAAAGGTACATGCGGAAGAATAACACATGTGCGGGGCGTGAAGCCCGGAAAAATAATTAGATTAAGCTTCTATATAGGAAGCCCCCAAGTATATTGAGCGCGGTTAGCGCGTCAAGATTGTGTAACCAAGACACAGGTTTAGCCCTTTGGGGTTTTGAAGAGAAAAGAAAGAAAGAAAGAAAGAGAGAGAAAACAGATGTGCAAAAAATTCATGGAGGTAAGGAGATGAACATAGAGTCGGCGCTAGGCGTAGAATCTTCGGAGTCTGGCTGCGTTCCATGGGTTTGGCTCGAGTCAATTATTCGATGCATCCCGCAGACGGTACGCTCCACCGGTCAGAACCTGGTTGATAATGAAGGGACCTTCCCATTTGGGCTTGAGCTTGTTCTTTTTCTTCTCCAGCAGGCGCAGAACTAGTTCACCAACGTTATAGGTTTTGGCCCGCACTTCTCTGCTTTGGTACCTTCGAGCCTGTTGTTGATAGAATGCGGAACGGGATTTTGCCACGTCGCGCTCCTCCTCCAGGGTGTCCAAATTGTCCTGCCGATCGAGCTCGGTCTTTCTTTCTTCGTACATGCGCACTCAAGGTGAGTCATGAATTACGTCGCACGGCAGCACCGCCTCAGCGCCGTACACCATAAAAAATGGTGTGTATCCGGTAGTGCGATTCGGCGTGGTCTGCAGCCCCCAGAGTACGGAGTAGAGATCCTCTACCCAATGGGTGTCTGATTCCTTTAAGGACCGGACTAATCTGTGTTTAATACCACTCATGATAAGACCATTCGCTCGTTCGACTTGACCGTTAGTTTGCGGATGATAGACAGAAGCATAATCGAGCTTGATGCCCATGTTGCTGCACCAAATTTTCACCTCGTCGGCTATAAAGTTCGTGCCGTCATCAGTGATGATGCTGTGGGGGACGCCATAACGGTGTACAACCCCGGATATGAAGTCTATCACCGGTCCGGATTCGGCCGTTTTGACAGGTTTGGCTTCTATCCATTTGGTGAATTTGTCCACCATGACCAGTAAGTATTTTCTCTTATGGGTTCCCCCTTTGAGGGGTCCGACCATATCGAGCCCCCAGACCGCAAAGGGCCAAGTAATGGGGATTGTTTGGAGGGCGGTAGGTGGCATGTGCTTTGGTTTGCAAAAAGCTGGCAACCAACAGAATGTTGAACCAGATGCTGTGCATCTTCCCGGGCCGTCGGCCAATAAAAACATGTACGGAAGGCCTTACTTACAAGGGCCCGGGCTATTGCATGGTGGCCGCCGAGTCCGGCATGGATTTCTGCCAAAAGCTTCTGCCCTTCCTCTTTGGAGATGCACCTTTGAACGACTCCGGTTGTGCTTTTCATATAAAGCTCTCCCTCATGGACCTTGTAGGCTTTAGATCGCCTCACTATGCAGCGAGCCTCATTTTGGTCCTCGGGTAATTCCTGTCTAGTTAGGTAGGCCATGAATGGTTCTGTCCACCGGGCGATGACGGCCATTATCGTGTGGGCTGAAGGTGTTATTTCGGTGGCAGAGCCTCCGATTGTGTCAGAGTATTCGGTATCTGGGGTTGTGGCCAGGTTCGGACTATTTTTGCCGGTGTCCCCTGCCCATACCATAGATGGTTTAAACAGTCTTTCCAGGAAGATGTTTGGTGGGACAGGGTCGCGTTTAGCGCCGATACGTGCTAGGATGTCCGTTGCCTGGTGTTTTCCCGAGCCACATGGTGGAATTCCAGCCCCTCGAACTGGGCTGACATTTTGAGGACGGCGTTGCGATATGCCGCCATTTTCGGATCCTTGGCATTGAAGTCTCCATTTATTTGGGATATTGCGAGGTTTGAGTCCCCACGCACCTCTGGGCATTGGATGCCCATGGAGACTGCCATCCGGAGGCCGTGTAATAGGGCCTCGTATTCGGTTGCGTTATTCGAGTCCATATATAGTATTTGGAGCACGTATTGCACCGTGTCTCCAGTGGGGGACGTTAAGACGACGCCAGCCCCTATACCAGCCAGCATTTTAGAGCCGTCGAAGTGCATGATCCAATTGGAGTATGCGCCGTACTCTTTAGGGAGTTCGGCTTCTGTCCATTCGGCTACGAAATCGGCCAGTACTTGCGACTTAATGGCTCGTCGTGGCTTATATGTTATGTCGAACGGGAGGAGCTCGATAGCCCATTTGGCAATCCGGCATGTGGCATCACGGTTGTTTATTATGTCATTGAGTGGTACTTCGAATGCCACCATAATCGAACACTCTTGAAAGTAGTGTCGTAATTTCCAGGATGCCATAAATACCGCGTATGCTATCTTTTGGTAATGTGGGTACCGTGATTTGCATGGAGTGAGGATGGTGGATACATAATATACCAGCTTTTGAAGCGGGAATTTATGTCCGTCCATCTCTCATTCGACGACGAGCATTGCGCTTACAACTTGGTGAGTTGCCGCTATATATAATAGCATTGATTCGCCAACGGTTGGCGCGGCCAGGACTGGGTTGGCGGCCAGGATGGCTTTGATTTCTTCCGGTCCGGCCGTGGCTGCGTCCGTCCACTCGAAGTGTTCGGTGCGCCGAAGAAGGCGATAAAGGGGAAGTGCCTTTTCTCCTAATCGGGAGATAAGGCGGCTTAAAGCCTCCACGCATCCAGTCAATTTCTGGATTTGCTTGAGGTCAGTTGGGATAGCCAACTATGATAGAGCTCGGATTTTAGCCGGATTTGCTTCAATTCCTCTACTGCAGACGATGAAGCCCAGGAGCTTTCCGGCGGGAACGCCGAAAACGCATTTTTCCGGATTGAGCTTAATGTCGTATGTTCGGAGATTGGTGAATGGGAGCCTCAAGTCGTCTATTAAAGAGTTGACGTGTCTGGTTTTAATGACCACATTGTCTACATATGCCTCCACAGTCTTACCGATCTGCTTTTCCAGACATGCCTGGATCATGCGCTGATATGTTGCGCCGGTGTTTTTGAGCCCAAAGGGCATTGTGTTAAAGCAGAAGGGGCCGTATGGTGTTATAAATGCCGTTGCAGCTTGATCAGACTCCGCCATCTTAATCTGGTGGTAACTGGAGTATGCGTCAAGGAAGCACAATGATTCGTGTCCTGCGGCAGCGTCGATGATTTAATCGATGCGAGGGAGTGGGAAGGGATCCTTTGGGCAAGCCTTGTTAAGGTCTTTGAAGTCGACACATAGGCGCCAGGATTTGTCCTTCTTTGGTACCATCACCAGGTTTGCTAGCCAATCCGGATGTTTTATTTCTTTAATGAATCCGGCTTCTAGTAGCTTGGCCAACTCCTCTCCCATGGCTTGTCGCTTAGGTTCAGAGAAACGCCGAAGAGTCTGCTTGACCGGCTTGAATCCTTTTAGAATATTAAGGCTATGCTCGGCCAATCTGCATGGGATTCCTGGCATGTCTGAAGGATGCCAGGTGAATATATCCCAATTCTCGCATAGAAACTCCCGTAGTGCGGCGTCTACAGTGGGGTCTAACTGTGCCCCAATGGATGCTGTTTTTGTAGGGTCCGTTGGATGGACTTGGAATTTAACTATTTCGTCTGCTGGTTTAAAGGAGGTGGACTTGGATCTTTTGTCTAGTATCACAACGCCCCTGTCCACCGTGGAGCGTAGCACGGTTAACTCCTCCGCCACAAGGGCTTCGGATAATGCCTCGAGGGCTAGTGCGGCTGTTTTGTTCTCGGCGTCGAGTGCTATGTCCGGATCACTAGCTAGAGTGATAATTCCCTTGGGTCTGGGCATTTTGATCTTCATGTACCCGTAATGGGGTATGGCTTGAAAAATCGTGAATGCCTCCCGCCCTAGAAGGGCGTGGTATCCGCTACTGAACGGGGCCACTTGGAATGTAATTTCTTCGGACCTGTAATTCTCCGGAGTGCCGAATACCACATCAAGTGTGATTTTCCCAGCGCAACGTGCCTCCCGACTAGGGATGATTCCTCGGAAGGTCGTACTGCTTTGCTCAATACGGTTGCTGTCTATGTCCATTTTTTGGAGAGTTTCCTCATAGATGAGGTTTAATCCGATGCCGCCATCCATGAGCAACTTAGTGAGCCGAAAGCCGTCCACTATTGGACTGAGGACCAAAGCAGCTGGTGCTCGGGCTGTTTGGAATTTAGGTTCGTCACTGGCGTTGAAGGTGATAGCCGTGTCGCTCCATGGATTTATTGCTGCCACATGGCAGACTTCGGCAAGGCCGTGGAGTGCTCGCTTACGCCTATTATTTGAGGCGAAGGTCTCGAAGACCGTTAATACTGTGTTTTTATCCGTGGGAAGGTGCTCTGAGGTATTTTGGGTGAGAAGATCCTCACCGCTTTTGGCCACCTGCCGGAGTACCCAACATGCTCTAAGGCTGTGTGTTGATATGGTATCCGCTGTACTATGGATTTTGCAGGGCCCGTTGAGCCATCCCTCCAATACGGTTCCACGCCCTGTAGTGGGCTTTTGCTTCTTTGTAATTGAGTCGCGCGACTTATGAGAGTGCGCCCTTTTAGTTCGGACTGAGAGTTTTGTCAGAGCCGGGCTATCCCAAAATTGCGTTTGGGTTTTCCAGGCACTTTCCATCGCACAGTATTTCTGTACTATGTCTGCCAAGTCAGTGAAGTGTGCTACGTCGTGGCGACTTATGGCATTGAGGACTCCCTTGTCCATGCAATTGATGCAAAAGAACAAAATTGCATCTTCCTCGCAGCAGTCCTTGACCTTGTTCATTACAAGGAGGAATCTAGCCCAATAGTGATGTAGTGTCTCTTGGGGCGCTTGCCTAATGTGGGAAAGATAGTTTGTGTCTAGGTGGGTGGGTGAATTTAAGTCCAGACCTTGACCCAATCTGTGATCCCGGGGCAGGGGAGTTTCCGATCTTGGAAGTTCGGGCTCCAGGATGTTGCCCTGCGGGTTCGGTATGCGGCCTGATTCTGGATTCAGGGTTAGGGCGGCGTCCTCCCGTGAGCGAGTATCTTGTTCGGAGAGCTCGGGAATCCGGACATAGTTCGTCCTCAAGATAGAGGGAGAATCGCCGCATTGCTCCTCCACCACCGCTATCTAATGGGTGGCCGGCAGAGAGTTAATCTCCCTTTGGTCGGGTTTAAGCCTGATCCGATCGTAGTCCGTAGTGACTCCCAGAGAGGCAATGCGATCCAAGTGCTCATTCAAAGAGGAGAGCTCCATTGGATCCATCTGCTCGGCAAATTTTGAGCCGATGTGGAGGCTATTTTCGATGACCTGAGAGGTCATTGTCGGCGCAGCGGCCGAGCGGGCAGTCATGACGAAGCTGCCTAGTCAGAGAGTTTGGCCTACAGCCAGGGCTCCCCCAGAGCTGATGTTGTCCTTGACAACGAGGCGAGCCATCTTCCTTATGATGACGACATAGTGGAACTCTCAATGAAAGCACCAATGTCGGTGTCAAAATCGGCGGATCTTGGGTAGGGGGTCCCGAACTGTGCGTCTAAGGCGGACGGTAACAGGAAGCAGGGGACACGATGTTTACTCAGGTTCGGGCCCTCTTAATGGAGGTAAAAACCCACGTCCTGCTTGATTATTCTTGATGATATGAGTATTACAAGAGTTGATCTACCATGAGATCAGAGAGGGTAAACCCTATAAGCTAGCCTATGGTATGATTGTATGTTGTCCTACGGACTAAAACCCTCCAGTTTATATAGACACCGGAGGGGGCTAGGGTTACACAAGGTCGGTTACAAAGGAGGAGATATACATATCCATATTGCCTAGCTTGCCTTCCACGCCAAGTAGAGTCCCATCCGGACACGGGATGAAGTCTTCAATCTTGTATCTTCATAGTCCAACAGTCCGGCCAAAGGATATAGTCTGGCTGTCCGGAGACCCCGCAATCCAGGACTCCCTCAGCGCCCGAGGTTGATGGCCACTTTTAGCCTATGCCACTCCTCCGCCAACCGAAGACCCTCGGCCTCAAGGCGCGCGTTGACACCCTCAAGTTCTTCGCCGAGTCGGTTCATCGTGTCCATCGCCTCCCGGAAGAGCTCATGACGAACGATGCTCTGCCCGTGCTCGAACTCGAGCACACGGCCCATCTCGCCTTCCGCTACGGGGGCTGTGGGCGATGCCCGACGTGACGCGCCCCCTCTTAGCAAGGGGCTGGGGGCTGGCACGGCCCCAGGCGCGAGCTGGCCCTTGCGAGGGGCCCGAACCGAACAAGGCCCGATGCTTGAAGAAAACCCCAGGGTCGAGGCCAGCCAGTTGCCGACCGAGACCAGGGGAGGAGCCCTTGGCACGCCTGCTGCGCTCCAAGCAAGACCACTAAGAGAGGACAGTGAAGGCGCAAGCTCGGGGCGCCTTGATGACAGACCAACTCCCACGGCTGACCCCAGGCCGTGAGCAGCGCCCGAGCCTGTAGCGCTGGAGCTTGGCGGGTGCAACGGGACAAGAGGGAGCATCTTCTCGAGATATTTGACGGCCTTGGCAGAAGGGGTCCTGAGGGGACAATCGTCAGGAAAGGAAGGCGGCACACAGAAGATCACCAAGATACGGTACTTACTCGTCAACGGCGATGTACTTTCGTCACTTCAAGGGCCTAAAGATATCGCTGCCGCTCGGAGATCCTTTCCTCTTGCAGAGCTCCTCGAAGTCCATGCAAATCCGACCGAAGCGGTGAACGTGGCGGCCGGTACGGGGTGTAGCCGGAGAAGTACTCGAGGGAACAACTTCAGGGATGCCTGGCTGCGGAGAACAGTCGGGCGCCGTCTCACCGCGGCTTCCCGAGGCCTCCGGAGTTTCGGTCTCGGTCGCCGCATGCTGCATCGTCTCAGCGACCGACGTCCCAGAATCACGGGATCCTGAGGACAACGCCCCAGGAGCCCCAGGCGGCGTCCGCACATCAGCACTCATGCCGCCAGCCTCCGGCAGCGCTCGTCCCCATGCACCCACATTCGGGACGAGCTCTGCGCCAGCGACGAAGAGGGGAACCACGCTGGCAGGGTTCTCGCGGGATCCCACCAGGCCGTCCGGACACAGCCCCCACTCGTCGAAGGGAGGCATGCCCCTGTGAATCCAGCCTTGTTCCTGCAGCGGTACAGCAGACAATTCTTCCTAGGCAAGTCGTCCAGCAAAGGGACACCTGACAGGACCTTTAGCACCATTTGCCGCATCCCAAGGGGGAGCCCGGACTCCTGAAACCTCATATGGTCCTGACTGCTGAGCAAGGTCCACATCGGGCGAGATTGGCGCTGAAGCGGAGCAACCGGGTGCTTGACGAACTCCTTCACCACCATCGGTGTGGTCACGCCATGGTCCTTCGGCATCCTTAGCCTGAGCCAGACGGGGACAAGATGGGGGCTCGCGAGTCTCTTGTGGCCCCAGCCGGAGTGGGAAACGGTAGGCACTGACGGGGCATGGAGCAGAGGGCTGAGCACACCGGCATCGACAAATACCCACCGTGTACGAAACTTGCTCGTGGATGGAGGAAGCTCGAAGTCGATCCCCGCGCCTGCCATCGCGGCCACGGCCTAGAAGCTCACGCACCCCGAGCTCTACCAGGGATCAGTCAGATGCAACGAGAAGAAGTGGCGGAGAAGGGCCACAGAAGGAGCGATGCCCACCATGGCTTCACACACGAAGGCGAAGACAGCGATGAGAGTCACAGGATTGGGGGTCGAGATGAAGCATATGGATCTGTTAATGGTCAAGCACCACGTTGAAGAAGGCGGAGAAAGGGGGATCAGGCCTGCCCAAAGGGCATCAATGAAGATTGGGACCTCGGTGACCGCCTGAGCAATGTGAGTGCGAGACGCAGGCCAGGCCACCTTCTCCCCCCCCCCACTCATTGAAACTGGTGGCGAGCATGGGACGCACCTTGTCCATGGCCTCGTCGTTGAGCACCAAGGATCGGCCGACTACAGGCTCGGCGGCTGGAGGCGCACTTGGCGAAGACAGAGGCTTCTTCCCCTTGTCTGCTTGTTTCGGTGCCATGGCAATGAGCAGGCAGAGTGCAGGTCAGATTGGAGAGGAGGGGCAGAGTCTCGAGGAAGCAGAAGGACTGGGGAAGCAAGGCGTGGGTGATGGGAGAATAACTATCTGGGTTGCGAGGGCTGCATAGCCAGGCGGATTCAAAGGCAGCGTGGGGAAGCGGAGACACTCACGTCCAATCAACCACCACACGTCAACCGAGGCCGCAGGCTTTTGGGGCCCGCGGCGCTCCACTCGACCTTTGGCTTCGCCTCGAAGCCAAGCCCGAGCGCACCTTGGGCCTGGGGGCTACTGTGGCGTTCTGGGAACGAGGGTCCCCAGACTTGCCTGCCTGCGGCCCATGGCATGGCTGGGCTGGCAGGTCTATACAGCCCATCTTCATTGACAAGGCATTCAAGACCCTCGCGAGGGGCCAAGCCTCGCAAGGCGGAGGATGCAAGACCTCCTCACGAGCGGCCTCACCAGGCAGGCTCACGAGGGGCGGAGAGATCAAGGCAAGGCAAACCTTGCGAGGTCCTCATGATGTGAGCCATGACGATCGAGACCAGGCAGGCGCCATCGCGCGCAGTGTCCTTGCTTCCTCTTTGGTGCCAAAGGGGAAAGCGCAGGCGCGGAGTACCGAGGCATCAAGCAAAGGTTTCCATATTGGTGCAACGAGACCAAGACCAGAAGGACGGAAAGACGGAGGTCACCGTGGAGCCCAAGACGGCGTCATCACCAGAGCCTTTTGCAGGCGAAGACCACCTTTTGTCAGGATAGCTTGTACTAGCTGTCCCCTTTTGAATTGGTCGTTGTTGGCTCCCTTCCCGCTCAATATTTGGGGTGAGGACCAGGGCCTATATAATTAGAACTAGCCACCATGGTAGAGGGCCCGAGACCCAACTGATAGAGATAGAGAGAGAGAGAGAGAGATCTGATTCCGATCCTCACCCACACAAGTTTGCCAAGCACAAAAACACCTCACCTCAGGAGGCAGTTCTTCCCCTTGTACTGTTCATCATTAGCCCAAGAGGCAATCCACCACCACCACACTGGAGTAGGGTATTACACCACAACAGTGGCCCGAACCAGTATAAATCTTGTGTCTTTGTGTTGCGAGTTCGTCGAGTTCGTCTGTGAGATCTTAGAGAGCTAGGGCATGGATAGATAGGGAGAAAACCTTTGCGCACACCCCAGTGTTAAAACCTTAAGGGTTTGCCGGAACCCGTGATCCGACAGACGCAGGGGAGAGGACCTAGGTGTCGGGGTCGGGGTCTTATCCCCTCGTCGGCGACTTCGAGGCAGCGTGAGACGGCGAGCTGGTCCGGCGGTGACACGCGGGTGCGCGCCCTCGGTCGATTGAACAGGGGGAGGGGGAACAGGACCGGGGAGAGGTAGGTGGGTCAGCCTGCTAGGATGGGCCGAAGCCTAAGGGGAGGCCAGGGCCTTCTCTCTCTCTCTGATTTTCTTTTTTCTTTTTTTCTTTTTTGTTTCTCTTTTTCCAGCAGCTTTTGCATTTAATTTTGTCGCAAATGACTTTGCAAAATTATGGCACTGGCTAAAACAATTCCAAAGAATTATTGTGCACTGCCACAAAAATGTTGGGAATGTTTTGAATCCCTTTGGATTTATTCAAAAAGAATAGGGCATTTTAAAAGGTTGTTTTGGCTCTGTTAAAAAGCATTAGGCCCATTTAGAGTTGGTGATGATGTTGTGTTCCTTAATAGCAAATAGTTTTGGATTATTTGCTAAAAGGTGAACATTTTTCCAACAAGTTTTGATCAACTTCATTTTGCACTTTGAAGTTGAATGCAATTCAAAGAAGGAATTTGAAATGAGATATCATCCCAACATGATTATCATTGCAAATCTCAGTAGCTTAGCATCATCATGATGTATTATTCTAGCTCCATTACATAGGGGTGTTACAGCGGGGCCAGAGTAACGGTATCATGGGTCGATTTATCCAAGTTCCAAGGAAGGCGGCTTATGAAGCCTGGATCCATATTGACTATCTGTAAACCATGCTCTCGCATGACAAGCCACCGTTTGAACCTTAATCGAGCTCAGATCTTGGTCGAATACGCCATCAAGACTGATCGTTAAAAGTTCGGCGGGTCAATCAGGATGACTTGATGGAGTTGAAGCAGCTGGTGTATAGGTAGGATGACCCGTTCAGAGTTTGTTCTCTTTGGTCGAATACGCCTATGTTTGAACAAACCTGGTCAAGATGGTAGTAACGCTATGCTCTCTTTGGTCGAATACGCCTATGTTTGAGCAGGAAGCCCCCCAAGTGTCATACTTACAAGTGTGGCGTTGAGCCGATCAAGAGGGTACCGACAGCTATGTTCTCTTTGGTTTATACACCTATGTTTGAATAGGAAGCCCCCAAGTGACCTTATGAGTTTCGGCATTGCGCCGATCAAGAGGGTGCCAACAGCTACGCTCGATGAGCGGGAAGCCCCCAAGGGATCATATAGGTTTTGGCATTGCGCTGATCAAGAGGGTACTAACAGCTATGCTTAATGAGCAGGAAGCCCCCAAATGATCATCAGGGACCTATGTTTGAGATGTGTTGTGCATCCAACTCTCTTTCGTCCTTGAGGTTGTGGGTGTTGAGCCTCTTAAATGATGACAAAGACTCAGCTTTGAAGAAGTGAAACGACAGAGGCCCTGAATTATCAGGGATGCCGGCTTTATTATACTGCTTATAATATATACATCAGATAACTATGTACATCATGAGAGCCGGAAGCTCAAGTATAGTAGGGTCGAAGATGAGCGATGTTCCATGGCCGACGGGTCTCGTCCTCCGATGTGCGTGAGTACTCGTCCTTGTTGTCTTGAACGTTGATAAGGTAGTGTGACCCATTATGAAAATTCTTGCTGACCACAAAAGGCCCTTCCCAGGGTGGTGATAACTTATGCATATCTGTCTGATCTTGGATGAGCCGGAGCACTAAATCGCCTTCTTGAAAGGTTCTAGTTTTGACCCGGCGACTGTGATAACACCGTAGATCTTGCTGGTAAATCGCCGAACGAGCTGCCGCAAGATCACGCTCTTCATCCAATAGGTCAAGTGCATCTTGACGCACCTTTTCATTGTCAGCTTCAACATAACACCCAAGGTGAGTCATGACGGATGTCACTAGGGAGAACCGCTTCTGCCCCATAAACCATGAAGAAAGGTGTGTAACCCGTAGACCTGTTGGGGGTTGTGTTGATGCTCCATAACACTGAAGGTAATTCCTCTACCCAACAACTCCGCGTTCTCTGCAAAGGAACCATAAGCCGGGGCTTGATACCTCGCAGAATCTCCTGATTTGCTCGTTCTGCTTGACCATTGGACTGAGGGTGAGCTACGGAGGAGACATCAAGCCAGATGTGCTCACGTTGACAAAAATCTTCCATGGCGCCTTTAGATAAATTAGTGCCATTATCTGTGATAATGCTATGTGGAAAACCAAAACGGAAGATCACCTTCTTCATGAATTGAACCGCCGTTGCCGCATCACATTTACTAACCAGCTCTGCTTCAACCCATTTAGTAAACTTATCAACTGCCACCAAGAGGTGGGTCTTATTATCCTTGGACCTTTTAAAAGGCCCAACCATATCAAGCCCCCAAGTTGCAAACGGCCAAGTAATTTGAATCATCCTCAATTCCTGAGCCGGCACATGAGCTCGTCATGAAAATTTCTGACAGCCGTCACATCTTCTTACCAAATCCTCAGCGTCAGCGTGAGCCGTCAACCAATAGAACCCGTGATGGAAGGCCTTGGCTATAAGAGATTTAGAACCGACATGATGGCCACAATATCCTTCATGGATCTCTCGTAAAATCTCACAACCTTCTTCAGGAGAGACGCAACATTGAAACTCCCCTGTGACACTGCGATGGTGCAACTCCCCATTGACAACCGTCATCGACTTAGACCGTCGGGTTATCTGTCTGGCCAAGATTTCATCCTCTAGCAACTCACCCCAGGTCATGTAAGCCAAATACGGAACCGTCCAATCAGGGATAGCATGAAGAGCCGCCACCAATTGCGCCTCCGGATCAAGAACAGCAAGATCCTCTTCTGTGGGTAATTTAACAGACGGGTTAAGTAAGATGTCCAGAAACGTGTTAGGTGGCACCGGCTTACGCTGAGACCCTAGCCTGCTTAAAGTATCAGCTGCCTCGTTCTTCCAGCGATCAATATGCTCAACTCGGTAACCCTTGAAGTGACCTACAATGGCATCAACCTCTCGTCGATAAGCCGCCATCAGCGGATCTTTGGAATCCCAAGTACCAGAAACTTGCTGAGCCACCAGGTCTGAATCGCCAAAGCACCTCACCTGGCTTAAGCTCATCTCCTTAGCCATCTGAAGACCATGGAGTAAGGCCTCATACTCAGTCGCGTTGTTAGTACATGGGAACATTAGCCAGAGAACATAAGAAAACTTGTCACCTCGCGGGGAAGTCAAAACAACTCCAGCCCCCGAGCCCTCCAACTGTCTGGATCCATCAAAGTGAATAGTCCAATATGTGTTATCCGGCTTTTCCTCAGGTGCCTGCAACTCTGTCCAATCATTGATGAAATCCACAAGTTCTTGGGACTTGATGGCCGTGCGTGGTACATACTTTAAACCGTGAGGACCAAGCTCAATGGCCCATTTAGCAACCCGGCTTGTGGCTTCCCTGGTTTGGATGATATCTCCTAAAGGAGCAGAACTAACCACAGTGATGGGATGACCCTGAAAATATTGCTTAAGATTCCGGCTTGCCATGAAAACCCCATACACAAGTTTCTGCCAGTGTGGGTACCTTTGTTTGGACTCGATAAGCACCTCACTAATGTAATAAACCAGCCGTTAGACCGGGTACTCCTTGCCTGCCTCCTTTCTTTCCACCACAATGGCTACACTGACAGCCCGGCTATTAGCAGCCACATATAACAGCAGAGGCTCTTTATCAGCAGGGGCAGCAAGCACGGGCGGCTCAGCCAGCTGTTTCTTCAAATCCTCAAATGCTTGGTTAGCAGCATCACTCCAAACAAAGTGATATGTCTTCTTCATCATCAGATAAAGAGGAATAGTCTTCTCACCCAACCGGCTTATGAACCGGCTCAGAGCCGCAATACGACCCGCCAGACGCTGAACATCATTAACACACGCTGGCTTAGCCAATGAAGTAATGGCTTTGATATTCTCCGGGTTAGCTTCAATGCCTCTGTTAGAAACTAGGAAACCCAAGAGCTTGCTTGCTGGCACACCAAAGACATACTTAGCCGGGTTGAGCATCATCTTGTAGACCCGTAGATTGTCAAATGTCTCCTTCAAATCATCAATCAGGGTCTCCTTCTCTCTTGACTTCACCATAATGTCATCTACATAAGCATGAACGTTGCACCCAATCTGATTGTGAAGGCAATTTTGCACACATCGTTGATAAGTCGCCTGGGCACTCTTGAGCCCAAAAGGCATGGACACATAGCAGAAGGCTCCAAACGGAGTAATGAAGGTTGTCTTCTCCTGGTCCTTAACTGCCATCTTGATCTGATGATAACCAGAATAAGCATCCAAAAAACTCAAATGCTCACAACCTGCCATAGCATCAATGATTTGATCAATACGAGGGAGAGCAAACGGATCAGCTGGACAAGCTATGTTTAAGTCCGTGTAATCCACACACATTCATCAAGTGCCGTTCTTTTTGAGTACCAGCACCGGATTAGCCAACCACTCAGGATGAAAAACTTCAATGATAAACCCGACCACCAAAAGTCGGGCCACTTCCTCACCAATGGCCTTCCGCCTCTCCTCATTAAACCGGCGAAGAAATTTCTTGACCAGTTTAAACTTCTGATCAATATTAAGAGTGTGCTCAACGAGTTCCCTCGGTACACCCGACATGTCTGAAGGCTTCCATTCAAAGATGTCCCAGTTCTCACAGATGAACTCAATGAGCGCGCTTTCCTATTTCAGATCCAGATTAGCGCTGATGCTGAAATGCTTAGATGAGTCACCAGGGACGAAATCAACCATCTTAGTATCGTCCGCCGACTTAAATTTTAACAAAGGATCATGCTCTGTGGTTGGTTTCTTAAAAGACGTCATGTCTGCCGGGTCAACATTGTCCTTGTAAAATTTTAGCTCCTCCGTTGCATAAACTGATTCAGCATAAGCCGCATCACCTTCCTCACATTCCAAGGCCACCTTGCGACTCCCATGCACTATGATGGTGCCCTTATAACCCGGCATTTTGAGCTGCAAGTAGACATAACAGGGCCTCGCCATGAACTTAGCATAAGCCGGCCGCCCAAACAGAGCATGATAAGGGCTTTTGATCTTGACCACTTTGAAGGTTAACGTCTCAGACCTGGAATCGTGCTCATCTCCAAAGGTCACTTTTAACGATATCTTCCCGACTGGGTAGGCTAACTTACCCGGCACGACACCATGGAAAACCGTGTTTGACGGCTTAAGATTCTTATCTGTCAGTCCCATGCGACGGAAGGTCTCATAATAAAGTATGTTAATGCTACTACCTCCATGCATGAGCACCTTAGTAAACTTATAACCCCCAACCTGAGGTGCCAGTACTAGAGCCAGGTGACCCGGATTGTCGACCCGGGGCGGATGATCCTCACGAATCCACACAATAGGCTGCTCTGACCACCGCAAATAGCATGGATCCGCCGGCTCAATCGCGTTCACGCCCTCTTATGAAACTTATGGTCCCGCTTACATAAGCTAGTGGTGAAGACATGATACTTCCCACTATTCAACTGCTTTGGGTTGGTCTGATAACCAGACTGCTGTTGTTGTTAACTCCCCTGATTACTCTGCTGATTGTAACCCCCCTGGTTACCGTGGCCTTGAAACTCAGAACTTGAACCGCCGCCTCCATGACCCGGACCATGAGCACCGGACCCTGATCTACCGTTCGGGCCATGGTGGCACTGGATGGACTCCCTAAAGCTTCTCTGTCAGGACCCAGATTCTAAGTCACACCGATCTAGCCTGTAACACCTCATATCACTTCGCGGCCTCACGCACGGTATTCCCACGGGTGTCGCCTTACCATGGCCCGGGACCGTTCGCGCCTTTTGGCTCACGTATATGATAGTGTCGCTAGCATCGATATGACAGAGAACCCGGGCTGACATGACTAGTCGTGAACCCAAAGTGGCACTAACTTACGGGGACATGCATACATTGATCAACATCGAGCATGTCGGTCAACAGCGTGTGAATCCAGGCTGTAGCACTGGGCTAACAGGACTCCGGGAACCCGGGCTATAGCAGGCTAGGCAGGACTCCGGATGTCATCGCGTAACATTTCCCCGAAGGGACAGACACATGAACGAAGTGAATCACATGCCGGCCAGTCAAGTGCTCCGGAGCAGTAGTGCTGGGCTAGCAGGACTCCGGTGAACCGGGATGTAGCGGACTACTATGTCTCATGGAAGCACAAGACTACATTTCCCCATAAGAGAGGCTACCAAGGATAAACAACTAGGTTGTCGGATCCCACACATACCAAGCATTTCAATCATACACACAATATGCTCGATATGTGTAAATACAACATGGCATCACAACATAACCCTACGACTCAAGTATTTATTCATTAGGCTCCAAGGAGCGAGATATTACAAACATGGGTCTCATGACCCAACATTCAGAGCATACAAGTCAAAACACATGCGGAAGCTTAACTTGTCTGAGTACAGACAACTAAAAATGAAGAAGGCTGAGGAGCCTGACTATCTACAAGACCCTCCCAAGGGTACAAGATCATAACTGAGGTAACAAGCTAAACGTCGAAGTCCACGCGGAACTACTAGCGAGACTGAAGTCTCTCTGCAAAAACATAAAATAAGCAAACGTGAGTACAAATGTACCCAGCAAGACTTACATCAAAACTAGCTACATATGCATCGGTATCAATAAAGGGGTGGTGGAGTTTGACTGCAGCAAGCCAGCTTTGACTCAGTGGCTATCCTATACCACGACTGCGAGTAACTCTTTTGAGGTGGCCCACACAAGTCCACAAATTCACCATACCAATACACCACTATGGATCCGCTCCCGTCTCCCTGCGAGAACGCCATCCATAGCACTCACGCTTATCTTGCGAGTTTTAGAGTATCCACTTTCACTTGTCTATGAACTATGCAAGGGGTCCAAGTTTCCATATCCGAGGAATCCGGCTATTCGAATAGATAATGATAACCCTGCAGGGGTGTACTTATTCACACACGCTCTCGCCACTTACCACCATGTACACATCGTGTATCTCGGCAACCTTCAAGCGGAAGCCTGGCGAGGGAGTCGGCCACGACCTGACTAACCAACAAGTCTCTAGTCCAGGTTTATCGCCTATTCGGGTTCCATCCGCAAGGAGATCCGGCCGGGGTGTCGCTCACGGCCCCAAATGATGTGTGCAGGGTTCCCAAGCCCACCATCCGGGTGCCACTTGGTACACCGTGCCACTGTGCCTAGTCTGTCCCAAGCCCACCTGTACCGGGTGCCACTTGGTAGACTACTAACACTACCTATAAACACCAGAAACTAGTTGCAACTCCTGAATAGAGATCGAGTTGATTAATAAGTCGAGAGGGGTCGAGTTACCGAAACCCAATGTGTGGTAGTAACTGTTCATGGATCACAAACACAGAACTCAGTTCCTGAGGACGGCTGCAATGAGACAACCCACCATGTACTCCTACATGGCCTCTCACCGCTACCTTTACCAAATCGTGTTCGCACACTTAGCTCACACACACAGTAGGACATGTTTATCACCATTCCAATTCATTCCCGATGAATCAGACCTGACTCAACTCTAAGCAGTAGCAGGCATGACAAACAAGCATGAATGAGTAGGCACACCAGGGATCAAACAACTCCTACTCATGCTAGTGGGTTTCATCTATTTACTATGGCAATGACAGGTCATGCAAAGGTAAGGGGTTCAACTACCACAGCATGTAATAGTTGAATCGTTGTTGTCCTAATGCAGTAAAAGAGAGCAGGAGCGAGAGAGTGGGATTGTATCAGAATGAACAAGGGGGTTTTGCTTGCCTGGCACTTCTGAAGATAGTATAGTTCTTCATCGGTGTCATCGATCTCATCGTTGGAATGTCGTCTACTGAGAGGGGACAATTACCGGCAAACAAGGAAGAACACAATCAATGTGATGCAATAATATGATGCATGATCATGACATGGCAATATGTTGTTGATTGAGCTAATGCAACTAGCAACAAGTTAAATGGAGTTGGTTTGAACACTAGGTTCAATTCAAACGCCATATGTGCTTTCTTAAATGCCATTAATTCAAATTGTCATATATATAGTGGATGTAAGTTGTTCAAACATGTATGAGAATGGTACAGATGGATAGATTGAATTATTTTGATCATTTTTCATATATAATATATTTCATTTGGAGCTACGGTTGATTTTCTATGAATTTTTGAAGTTTATACTAATTTCTGGAATTTTCTAAATTATTAATAAATCCAGAAAATGTATTACTGCATCAGCATTAGGTCATGCTGACGTTAGCAGGTCAATAGGAGCCGTCTAGGTCAAACCTGACCAGTGGGACCCACTGGTCAGTGTCTCAGTGCTATTTAGGGTCGCTGACGTGTGGGCCCAGTAAATGGCCACGTCAACATGGTCAATGCTGACGCATGGGGCCACTGGGTTAGTTAATACTAAGCAGAAACTTAATCTAAGGTTAATTAGGTAGCGGGGCCCTGCTGTCAGTCTCACTAGGTGGTAACTAACTGCGTCATTAGCCTAAACTAATCTGCCACGTCATCATCACCGGATCTACGCCGGCGATGACCAAACCGACGGTGAGAGCTCGCCGGACTCGCGCTACGGGGCATCGTTTCATGCGCGGCTTGCAGCTACGGAACGCTGGGAGCGAGGCGCATCTGCTGGAGCACGCGGGGCAAGCTGGGGTGGCCGGTGGCAGCGACGGCAGTGAGCTGGGCGGCGGCTGGAGCTCGGCTGGTTGCGGGCGCGGGGCTGTAGCAAGCAGGGGAGAGAGTAGAGAGGCTAGGCGGCCTCCTGGAGGCACCAGGAGCGTGATGCGGTGCAAGAGCGCGGGTGGTTTGATCTTAGGCCACGGCGGCGACAAAGCTAGGCGGCGGTGAGCTTCGGTCATGGCGGGGAACGGTGCTACGGCAAGGAATCGACGCGGGGAAGAGTGGTTAACGACGGCGGAGCTCACAGGGAGTCGAACGGCGGTCTCAGCGGGCTCGAGGACGGCCTGATGGTGATGAATCAAGCGGCGGGGATCGCCGGCACCGAGGTTGAAGAAGACATCCGGGACGGTGATGCGGTGCTCCCCCGGTTGTTTGGCTCGGCGTGGATGAGGAGGGCGAAGATGCGGAGCTCGGGGTCATGGAGAGGGAGCGAGGGAGTGGTTGTGGCCACGGCGAACGGCGTCGGTGCGCTCCGGCTCGTTCGGTCGGCCATGGGAAAGAGAGCAGGGGGAGGGGAGAGGTTGCGGGCGAGGGAGAGAGATGACAGGGGTCTTTGGGCGTCTCCGTGGCATCGCGAGGATGTCGGGGAGGCTGCCACCGCGAAGCAGGAGGTGGAGGCCTCCGCGTGCGCGCGTGCTACTTCGCCTCTGCCTACTGGCAGACGTTGAAGACAACCGCTCTGCCCCGGTGGGCTGGACTGGTGCAGCTGGGCCGGCTACAGGTAAGTGGCCCAGGTACTTTGCCACTGGTCCGTGGTCTTTCTTTTTTATTTCTGTTTTTTTATTACTTTGCCACTGTTTTGCAAATTCAAAGGAATTCAAAACAATGCAAAATATTCTCTGACCATTTTTATGTTGCTTATTGGACTTCTCCAAAAGCACACAAAATATATCAGAGGTATTTGGACATATATCCCATATAAATTTGGGTATATTTCCAAATTCAAATGGAATAGTGATTTAAATTCAGTGCCCAAAATATTCCACAAAAATGTTCAATATTTTTGGTTTGGTCTCAAAGCCTTGCCAAAATTATCAAACATTTATGAAGGCATTTTGGAAACAATGAATGCAATTTAAAGGGTTCTTGCCCTTCTTTTAAATTGATTTATGAGGCTTTCACTTTCCTCAATTTAACTTTCAGAATTTAGACATGATGCATGATGCTCTCAAATGCAACTAATTACAAACAAATTCTAGGGTTGTGACATTCTCATTATGCTGCAATCTTTCCATGAATGAGTAGTCGGCTTCCAATCTGTTCCGTGTTTCGGACACAGCTGATTTAACATTGCCTCAAGGTCGAATCCTGTCCTCGGAGCCGTCTGTCCCTTACAACGCTGATTATAATTGCGCGCGTCAGTGTTAGCCACAAAGTCATCAGCTTTGCGCTTACAGTTGCCGCCCTGATTGGTAGAATTATAGGGTTGTCCCTTCACACTGTTACTCTTCTTTCCCTTTCCCGATCTTTCATCCTAAGAATCAAGGTCCTTGGTACCATCAGAGTCAGCATATTTTACAAGAGCCGCCATTAACTCCCCCATGTCATTGCAATGACGCTTGAGCTATCCAAGCTTCTACTTGAGTGGAATGAACCGACAATTTTTCTCCAATATCAGAACCGCTGAGCCGACATTGATATTATCTGAACAATGTATGGTGGTCGAGACCCGGCGCACCCAGCTGGTTGTTGACTCGCCCTCGGCCTGCACACACGAAACCAAATCCACAATCGACATAGGCTGCTTGCACGTATCTTTAAAATTCTGGGTAAACCGGGCCTTTACCTCCGCCCATGACCCGATGGAATTAGCAGGCAATCCCTTCAACCAAGTACGAGCCATCCCTTCTAACATCATGTTGAAGTACTTGGCGTAAGCAGCTTCACTAACATCCAACATCTCTATGGCCATCTCATAACTCTCCACCCACGTCTTAGGGGGTTGATCGGCTGTATAATTAAGCACCTTACGAGGGCCATTGAAGTCCTTGGGCAGACGCTCGTTTCGTATAGCTGCCGTTAGACATGGCACATTGAAAGCCTTGGAAGTCACGCCTGCCTCAATTGAAGCTATCGGGTAAACCGGCGTGTGCTGATGAGCTGCCAGTTGAGCCACCAGCTCAGCCTCCCGACGTGTTCTAGCCTAGTCCACCAAATTCTATGCATTGACTCCATTGCGCGCCGGGTCATGCCCGTGAGGTTGGTTACAGCGCTGTTCAGTACTTGAGACCGCTGGCGAGTCAATGTGACTGTTGTAGCTCCGGCTCGCGCAAGGGGTCGCATGAAGCCGATCATGACTATAAGAATAAGCCTGCTGCTGTACCAAACATGTTTGAAGTAGCTCCATGGCCCTTCGGGTTTCAACCGCTGCTGGAGTTTCACCCTCGATGGGCAGAGCCGCCAATCGTGTAGCTGCAGCAATCATGTTGTCCAGAGGGGTGGAGTAATGACCCGGTGGTGTCACCACACGCTGAGGCAGAGTGATGTTCATATCCGGCTGGCCTGGCGGTTCAACCATCCGATTCACCACCGGTGGGTTACTAGCCCCTGCTCCAGGGGTGTTGAAGAGGTCCCTCGACTCATAAACCAAGGGCAGACGACTCCGGTGCTTTCTCCTCAAGACCTCGTGGGAAGCGTTCTGATCTACCATGAGCCGATATGAATTTGCTTGAATCTGTTGTGCTTGGGCTTCTAAAACGGCCCGCTCTGCAGCCATCCTGGCGTTTTCTGCCGCTAAGTCAGCTTTAGCCTGCGCTCTCTCATCACGCAACTTGGCTATCTCTACTTTGTGATGCTCCTGGTTGCCTGGGGTTACCTCAACCTCCATCAGAGTCTCGAGAGCATCCAATAGATCTGCTAAATCTTGAGCCGTCAGGCGGGCTGACCTGCCATTACCTGCAGCCGTCATTGCTGCCGCACCAGATGTTATAGCCGCGGCGGTTGTCGAGCTGAGAACCGGCTGGGTGCCTGCCATGAAGATCGCCACCCTGTTCAGCGGCTCATGGGGGTCCCGAATACTATCCCATCGGAACAACCCCCAAGCCGTCCATCTTGCAGTTGATACATTGAATTGGTCTCGCTTGTAGACTCATCCTCAGAGAAGATTTCTGTCTCACCACCAGAGGCAGAGCCTTCCAACTCAGCCCCATGGGTGAACCCAACGAAGACATGTCTTACGGCGGGCTGAGCCCGGGGGGTCGTGCACGCTGAGCCGTCTCGATGATGTCGGTGCAGATGTCCGGCTTAGGGCCCAGCTCGCCAATCTTGCCGATGAAGATGTGGATTCCGCCAAAGGGGACCCGGTACCCATACTCAATTGAGCCGGCCTCGGGGGCCCAGCCTGCATCATCTACGTAGAGCTTTCCGCAGCGACTCTTGGTCATCCGGCCCACAGCGTATCCCTTGAGCCCTTCGAAGCTGCCCTTTAAGAACTCAAAACCACCGTGCGCTGGCCCCATGGTGGGCGCCAACTGTCATGGAAGTGTCACAGGAGATTTCCTCATGAAAGGACTTAGTTGTGGAGCCATCGCGACGAGGTTAGCTTAAAGGGGTTAAAACAGGACAAAGGACACGGGGAGTTTATACTGGTTCGGCCCCTTGCGGTGAAGGTAATGGCCTACTCTAGTTTGAGGTGGTATTACTAGGGTTTCGATTACCAGGGAGCAAACACGCTTGCCTGGCTTTCAATCTGATGTTTCTTGCCCTAAGCCGCTGTCGGGTTGTCCCCTTATATACACGGGTTGACGCCCTGCGGCCAATAGAGTCCCGGCCGGCTCATACAATGTTTCCGGCTTGGTGACGGATCTTACATGCCTTACATTACAAGTCTACTCATACATGACGGTTTACACTTATGGGTCTTAAGCCGCCTCTGGACTTGGGCCTCTTACAAGCCTATCTATGAACCGACATCTTAGTATACTCTTGGGCTTCATAATAGATGAACCACCATAATGGTTGACCCGGCCCCTCCTGGGCGGGTCATACCTGATAGTCATATCCCCAACAGTAACTGTGGAGGGGGCACCGCACACGGCTAAGACAAATCTTGGAGTGCCTTTGGGGTGCCCCTGCCCACGTATATAAAGGAGGGAGGGAGAGAGGCAGGCCCTCCTAGGGGCGCGCCAAGTGTAGGGAGTCCTAGGACTCCCAAGTCCTAGTAGGATTCCCTTTCCTTTTCGTAGTAGGAAAGAAGGAAAGGAGGGAGAGGGAGAAGGAAAGGGGGGGCGCCCCCACCCATTGTCCAATTCGGTTTGGGCATGGGGGAGGTGTGCGCCACCCCATGGCCCTTCTTCCCTCTCTCCACTAAAGCCCAATAAGGCCCACTAACTTTCCCCGGCGAATTCCCGTAACTCTCCGGTACTCCAAAAAATACCCGAATCGCTCTGATCAATTCTGATGTCCGAATATAGCATTCCAATATATTGATCTTTACCTTTCGACCATTTTGACTCCTCGCTATGTCCGTGATCTCATCCGGGACTCCGAACAAACTTCGCTCATCAAATCACATAACTCATAATATAAATCGTCATTGAACGTTAAGCGTGCGGACCCTACGGGTTCGAGAACTATGTAGACATGACTGAGACACATCTTTGGTCAATAACCAATAGCGGAACCTGGATGCTCATATTGGCTCCTACATAAGATCTTTGTCGGTCAAACCGCATAACAACATATGTCATTCCCTTTGTCATCAGTATGTTACTTGCCCGAGATTCGATCATCGGTATCATCATACCTAGTTCAATCTCAATACCGGCAAGTCTCTTTACTCGTTCCGTAATGCATCATCCCGCAACTAACTCATTAGTCACATTGCTTGCAAGGCTTATAGTGATGTGCATTACCGAGAGGGCCCAGAGATACCTCTCTGATATACGGAGTGACAAATCCTAATCTTGATCTATGCCAACCCAATAGACACCTTCGGAGACACTTTCAGAGCATCTTTATAATCACCCAATTACGTTGTGACGTTTGATAGCACACAAGGTGGTCCTCCGGTATTCGGGAGTTGCATAATCTCATAGTCAGAGGAACATGTATAAGTCCTGAAGAAAGCAATAGCAATAAAACTAAACGATCATTATGCTAAGCTAACAGATGGGTCTTGTCCATCACATCATTCTCCTAATGATATGATCCTGTTCAACAAATGACAACACATGTCTATGGTCAGGAAACTTAACCATCTTTCATTAACGAGCTAGTCAAGTAGAGGCATACTAGGGACACTCTGTTTTGTCTATGTATTCACACATGTACTAAGTTTCTGGCTAATACAATTCTAGCATGAATAATAAACATTTATGATGATATAAGGAAATATAAATAACAACTTTATTATTGCCTCTAGGGCATATTTCCTTCACTTATGTGTTGTGTGCAACATAACAACAAGTGGTGCAGCGTTCGCCCTCCTCATTCAAGTTGCGTTGTAGCACCAGCGGTGAGTGCTGCACCGGAGCACATGGAGTCGTCGTGCAAAGCGCCATTGCAGCATCGAGCTCCAAGAGGGCCGCCGAGGAGCGCTGAAATGCAGCACTGGGAGCCTCCCTCGTGGGTGCTGCATTGGAGCACGAGTTGCTGCTGACGAGCGCTCAATTGCAACTCCACCGCCAATGACTACATCAGTAGTAACACCAACGAGGCTACATTGCAATGCAAGCGCACCGGCGAGGTTGCATCGCAACAAGGCGACCATGGACAAGATGCTGCGTCGCAACTCTTGTGGCCGTGGTAGACTTGCTGCATCGCAGCACCCATGGCCATGGTCGAGTTGCTGTATTGCAGCACCGACGGGAGCCGGCGAGCAAGGCATCACATCACCGGCGACGGCCGCTCGTCCCATTCGTATCACACCAGAGGAGTCGTGGCACGTCGCCACGCGTGGTTGTAGCATCACACACGGTGCAGGGTGGGTCACAACAGGTTGTGGGCACATCACTTCTCTTGGATTGCAGCAATTTGGGCAGCTGGACGACGTCTCCATGGGAGCACGAGATGACAAAAATGGGAAAAACTGTGCGAGGAAGACGTTCGTGGGAGAGCCTGAAGGAAATATGCCCTAGAGGCAATAATAAAGTTGTTATTTATATTTCCTTATATCATGATAAATGTTTATTATTCATGCTAGTATTGTATTAACCGGAAACTTGATACATGCATGGATACATAGACAAAACATAGTGTCCCTAGTAAGCCTCTACTAGACTAGCTCGTTAATCAAAGATGGTTAAGTTTCCTAACCATAGACATGTGTTGTCATTTGATGAACGGGATCACATCATTAGGAGAATGATGTGATGGACAAGACCCATCCGTTAGCTTAGCATGTTGATCGTTCAGTTTTATTGCTATTGCTTTCTTCATGTCAAATACATATTCCGTCGACTATGAGATTATGCAACTCCCGGATACCGGAGGAATACCTTGTGTGCTAGCAAACGTCACAGCGTAACTGGGTGAATATAAAGATGCTCTATAGGTATCTCCGAAGGCGTTTGTTGGGTTGGCAAAGATCGAGATTAGGATTTGTCACTCCGAGTATCGGAGAGGTATCTCTAGGCCCTCTCGGTAATACACATCACGATAAGCCTTGCAAGCAATGTGACTAATGAGTTAGTTACGGGATGATGTATTACGCAACAAGTAAAGAGACTTGTCGGTAACAAGATTGATAGGTATGAAGATACCAGCGATCGAATCTCGGGCAAGTAACATACCGATGACAAAGGGAATAACGTATGTTGTCATTACGGTACGACCGATAAAGATCTTCGTAGACTATGTGGGAACCAATATGAGCATCCAGGTTCCGATGTTGGTTATTGACCGGAGAGGTATCTGTCTCGGTCATGTGTACATAGTTCTTAAACCCGTAGGGTCCGCACGCTTAATGTTCGATGACGATTTTGTATTTTATGAGTTATGTGATTTGGTGACTGAATGTTGTACGGAGTTCCTGATGAGATCACGAACATGACGAGGAGTCTCGAAATGGTCGAGAGGTAAATATTCATATATAGGGCGATAGTATTCGGACACGGGAAGTGTTTCGGGGATATCGGGTACGTATCGAGTCACCGGAAGGGGTCCAGGCAACCCCCGACAAACTATATGGTCCTAATGGGCCAAGAGAGGCACAGACCAGCCCCTAAGGGGCGGGTGCGCCCCCTATAGGCCGAAATAAGGGAGAAAGGAAGGGGAGGATACGACCTCCCCCTTTCCTTTCCTTCCCCTCCCCCCCCCCCCGAAACTTATGGAAGGGGGAGGCCAACCTGTAGGAGGCGCCCAAGTAGGATTACTCTTACTTTGGGC